>NW_024096605.1:2337500-2905288 GCF_016545835.1 Crotalus tigris
TAATAAAAATCACAGTAATAATATATATAATAATAATATACATAACATAAACTTTAAAATGAATAATATATACTAAAAAAGAAAAAAAAATAAAAAAATAAAAAAAGAAGAGAGAGAGAGAAAGAAGAAAGAAGAAAGTAGACGAAGAATAAAGCATATATATATAAAAAAAAAAAATATATGAATAGTAATACGTAAAAAATGTATATATATAAAAAAGAAAAAGAAGAAAGAAAGAAAGAAAAAACAATCATTACAAATTATAAAAAGGCTAAATAATATTTTTCCATATCCAGATTATATTGTATAAAATTTATCCATTTTTCCCATACCGCAAAAAATTTTTCTTGAGATTGCTCCTTTAAGAAAGCCGAAATCTTTGCCATTTCTGCCAAATACGAAACTTTATGAAACCATTCTTGTAAAGTAGGCAAAGATTCCTTCTTCCAATATTGTCCTATTAACAACCTAGCGGCTGTAATCAAATTTAACATCAATATAACCTCCTTAGCATCACAGTCAATAACAATACCTAGTAAAAATAATTGCGGAGTAAATTTTACCCTCCTTTTAAAAATTCTTTGAATATTCCACCATATCTTAATCCAAAAAGCTTTTATATGCTTACACGTCCACCAAATATGGTAATAGGTAGCATCCAAATATCCACATCTCCAGCATTTCGGCTGTAGATTAGGGTACATAATGGACATTTTCTTTGGGTCAAGGTGCCATCTATAAAACATCTTATAAAAATTCTCTCTTAAATTTTGCGCTTGTGTGAATTTAACATTTCTTATCCAAATAAGTTCCCAAGTATCCATTGAAATCGTTTCACCAATATTCTGTGCCCATTTAATCATACAATCTTTAACTAGTTCAAGTTCTGAATCTAATTCCACTAAAACCCCATAAACTCTCTTAATATGGGTTGGCCTTTGATCTCTTACTTGTTTTAAAAAAATTTCATCTTCTCTAAGCCAGCCCATTTTACAATCCATCTTCCATCTATCCACTATTTGTCTATATTGGAACCATGAATAAGTTAAGTTTTCATGTGTTAATTCTTCCAAAGATTTTAACTGCCAGTCTTGGCCATCCCATCTTAATAACTGTACGTAAGAGACCTTGTCCATATTTACCCCTTTCCTTATACCTTCTATGGCATGCCGAGGTATAGCCCATAATGGTATTTTGAAGTCACTTTTATAATACTTTCTCCACACTCTTAGCAAAGAGTTTCTTATAATATGAGACTTAAAAACCCAATCCACTTTTTTATTAAATATTAAATAGGCATGCCATCCAAAAAATAGGTCCCAGCCTTCCAAATGAAGTATTTCTGTATTTGTTAAATTCACCCAGTCGCTAATCAATGTCAATACTACAGCATCATAATACAATTTCATATTTGGTACCTTGAGTCCACCTCTCTCACGAAAATCTTGCATTATTTTAAGTTTCACCCTTGGTTTTTTCCCTGCCCAAACAAATTTATTAATACCTTTTTGCCATTCATCTAAATTACGTTCGTTCTTTAAAATAGGTAACATTTGAAACAAAAAAATAAACTTTGGTAGGACATTCATTTTAATAACTGAAATTCTGCCCATAAGGGATAACTGTAAATTATTCCAGTTTTTTAAATCCTTCTGTACCTCCATCCACAAGTGCTGTTGTAACTTTAACAGTCACTAAATGAATGGCTGTAAACCGAGGGCTACCTGTAGAAGCTGTGAACCTGCTTTTGCTCAGGACTACTCAGCAACGTTTAGATACTTGCTGAGTAGTCCTGAGCAAAAGCAGGTTCACAGCTTCTACAGGTAGCCCTCGGTTTACAGCCATTCATTTAGTGACTGTTAAAGTTACAACAGCACTTGTGGATGGAGGTACAGAAGGATTTAAAAAAACTGGAATAATTTACAGTTATCCCTTATGGGCAGAATTGCAGTTATTAAAATGAATGTCCTGCCAAAGTTTATTTTTTTGTTTCAAAATAGGTAACATTTGAAACAAAAAAATAAACTTTGGCAGGACATTCATTTTAATAACTGCAATTCTGCCCATAAGGGATAACTGTAAATTATTCCAGTTTTTTAAATCCTTCTGTACCTCCATCCACAAGTGCTGTTGTAACTTTAACAGTCACTAAATGAATGGCTGTAAACCGAGGGCTACCTGTAGAAGCTGTGAACCTGCTTTTGCTCAGGACTACTCAGCAACGTTTAGATACTTTGTGGGAAGCCCAGTGTATACTGTAATTATTTGCATACTAAGTAAATGTATGTTTAATCTTCAAAGTAATTTTGTTACTTCAGGTAGGCCAGGATTTGGTCACAACGTTCCTACATGAAAAAATAACGACAACTAGTCCCATTCCTGTGCATATTGGAGAAGAGAAACACTAGCACGGAGTGAGGCTATGGACTTTTCCCAATGCTGGGATAAATGTGTATCCATCCATTTTTTAGGTGGCAGAATTACCCCAGCATGAAATTTTCTGTTTCCATTTCTGATCCTTATCCTGCCTATTGACTCTGCTCCCGGTCACTTCTGGTCATCGGATTACCCTTGGTGACAGACTCTTAAATGCTTGGATAGTGTTGGGATAAAAACAAAAATGCTACTTTAACTCCAGCATAATTAAAGAGGACCACTTTTACACATAGGCTGGAATCAAAAAGAAAGCAGCACATGGAAGTCGTAAATCAGTGTTTTGAGTGAACAACTTTATATTACAGGATGCTCATCTATTTTAAAAAGTCAAGAGCTATCTCAAATCTGAAGTCTAAAATGGAAATGTCCAGTCTTAGGTTTACCACCTCTTCACAGGTATTACCCCCGCTTTTTAAGATCATTTCTTCATATATGAAATTTTAAGAATGGCAAAGAATTAATTTTAGAAAGGCCATTACTGTATCCCTTGAGTCAGGCATAGATCTGATCTGACAGTGGCTTTGTCTTAAGAATCCTACAAGAACTCAAATAAGACCTCGTATTTAGTGACTTCATATTTAGTCACTTATCATATTCATAATAAGATCTTACTATTTTCCAACCTGATCAGAAGGTGGATTCTTGAGTGCCAGTTTAATTCACTCCAGTCTAGCTTGCCAGGAAAGTAATGTTGGGAATGGAACTGTTATGAACCTAAATAGTGTATTTATTATTGTAACACATATATGATTATTTTACATTAATTGGGTGTTCTTAATTACCAGTGTTTTCATCATAGGCCAATCTGGTAAATAAGAATGCAAAAACTATATGGGGAAAAGGACTTTATGCTAGGAGAACCACACTAGCATTTCAATCTATATTTGATGGTGAAGTGGAAAGAACAATGTCAATACCATCCCTATGAGGCTGAACCTCTGTGCAGTTTTTTTATTGCTATATCAGAGTGGTGTGAGATGACACCACAGTGGGCTGACTTATTGTTGAGTATCTCACTAGACAAATAATCAATCTTCAATCCAGCCTTTTCTTGCCAGGCTCACATTTCTCGATTCAACTCACAGGCAGCTGGAGGATTATGCATTTATTAAAAGCTTATTCCCCTCTTTTCACCAAAAAAGAGGTGTTCAAGGGTTTTAATAAATACAAAATTATTATCATTTTAAAAGCATATTATTTATTTTTAAAAATAATTGTTTTATTTATTTATAAATATATATTTATAAAATTTAGTTTTTTTAAAAGCATGCATTAACTAGGAGCATAACAGTAAGCAGTAATGATCCATTCCTCAAATTAAAGAGTAATTGAACAAACAACTAAGTTTAACACCCAAAAACTATCAAAGTGAAACCCTAATTTGAATTACCACATTTCCTCCCACATTCCACTTTTAACAATGCACACTTCATGACTTCTTTTTCCTCTTCCTATCGAAATTCCCAAACCCACTCCTTTTGATTCCTTGCCTGGTGAAAATAATCTGAATATCTTAGAATCGTTCATATTTTTACATATTTGCCTTATGTAACAATATTGTACTAAAATGGAATCCTACTGTGATAAGGATTCAGACAGAGATGCAGATATATAGATACCTATGCATGCATGAATGCACACAAAGACACACATACAATTTAAATCAGTGTGTACACCTGGTTCTTCCCCCCCCAAAAAAACCATTTTTTATTATGATCTTACAACAAAAAGTGAAGGCTTACATGTTTTGCTGTCATGTATAATTTCTCAATCTCAAATCACATTAAATTTCTCAAATTGGTTGAGGATATTCCACATAGATTAGTTTTAACTTCTAGAATTTACAGCCAACAAAGTATGTCATACAATTCTCCTATGTTTGGATATTTACATATTTAAAGAAAACCCCAGTTTCAGATTAAGGCCAGAGATCAGTTGTTCTCTGTTTCCCAAGACTAATAGGCTCCCAGATGAATTATATCAGGTGCTAAAAAAGATGTTGAGACTCTAGAAAGAGTACAGAGAAGAGCAACAAAGATGATTAGGGGACTGGAGGCTAAAACATATAAGGAACGGTTGCGAGAATTGGGTATGTCTAGTTTAACGAAGAGAAGGACAAGGAGGGACATGATAGCAGTATTCCAATATCTCAGGGGCTGCCATAAAGAAGAGGGAATTAAGCTATTTTCCAAAGCACCTGAAGGCAGGACGAGAAGCAACGGGTGGAAACTAATCAAGGAGAGAAGCAGCCTAGAACTAAGGAGAAACTTCCTGACAGTGAGAACAATTAATCAGTGGAACAGCTTGCCTCCAGAAGCAGTAAAGGCTCCAACACTGGAAGTTTTTAAGAAGAGACTGGACAGCCATTTGTCCGAAATGGTGTAGGGTTTCCTGCCCGAGCAGGGGGTTGGACTAGATGACCTCCAAGGTCCCTTCCAACTTTACTACTATTACTATTACTAACTTTTTCACTAAGATACCACTGTTGTCTAGAGCAGACATGTCAAACTCGCGACGTCACATGCATCACACGACGTATAGGAGCTTTTTCCCCATGGCTGGCAATCGGGTGGGTGCAGTTTCGTTGTGACGCATCTGGCCCACGGGCCAGCAGTTTGACACCCCTGGTCTAGAGAATTAGTTAAGGAAAATATGACTCTGTGGGGTTTTCTTCCTTCAATCAGGATGTCTCCTAAAACTTCTTGCTACAAATCCAGATGTGTAAATAGCAGCATTTTGAATTTTCAAAAAACTACTTATTAAAAAAAAATATAGCATTTTTCTTTTCTTCACTACATCAAAAGCAGTAATCTAAAACAACAAAATCCACATTATTCAATAAAGCTAATTGTGGTATAGGCATCTGACTAATTAGTTATCACAAATATTCCAAGCACGCATGTATTCTATATTAATCATATGTGCAGGTTGCTCCATAACTTTATTTTACAAAAAAAAACCCACTACTAATTTACAAACATAAATACATTAGTGATGATTGTTTCAAATAGGGGGATTGAATTAGGGAATTTAGAAAGGTGGGCTTCAAACTGGTGTAGGGGGAGGGAAGATTGGGAGGGAAAGAATCATCTTTGAAATCGACATATGATCAATGACTATGATGAAGATGATGATGATGATGCAACAATAGGCTTCTTGTAATTGGAAAATACAAACCAGATTATCAGTGTTTTCCAAGAGCAACACACAACAATAGTTGCCAACATATGATCTAGGAAAAGCTTAATCATTCTTCTGTTACTGGAATGCTCAGTGCCAGGCCAATAATACATCACTAGATCTTTTGACTCGTGTACCTAACTATTAAGTATGGCATAATTATGAATTATAATTTCCAAGCTTCACTCAATCATTTCCATTAGCTATATACGATACAATATTCACAGTAAGGATGGAATCAAGGCAATGATGGATGATATGAAGCCCCACAATTATAGTATATATGGACCCTGAACCCATTTTGGGGCACTGGAATCCACTCTAAACACAATTGTTAAATATGGCTAGCAATTTCTTTATAATTTAAGGCCAGAAATATACATATACATGCAAGCTATAGTATAAATGTGGATGATGTTCAGCACAGTAAAAAAAAGGAAAGAAAAACTTAAACTACCCTACCCCCCAAAAAAACCCGGGAACCTAGGAGATCAAAGCATGCAAATGCAAAGAGATGAATAGGTGCCACATATAAGCATGAGGGAAGGTAACAGCATTCCATATTTCTCCATATGCTCTGTGCTCTGGTATGATGTCATGCTTGCCACATGACTGTGGAAATGTCACTAGACAACACTGGCTCTTTGTTTGAGATATGGAGATGAGCACCATCTCCAAAAGTCCGTCATGTCTAGGATGTAAAATCCAGAGGGACATCTTTGTCTTTTTTTTTATATCTCCAAACCAGGTAGAATGCTGCATACATTGGTCTGCTGCTGTCCATGATACAGCTCTGGCCAATATGCATATTTATTTCACCTGCTGTCATTCTTACCTCTCCAAAAAGGTCAAAAAGTTTTTCAACTCTTCTTATATGACACTTTCTGGGTTTATAAAACTCTGAGATATCTAATCTGGATCTATATTTTTTCATTCAAGGAGCTAGGAATTCATAATGCATTTTACATCATATTTCTTAAGCATAGTTTCTATAATTGGAAACTCTTCACATGTAATGTTATTCTAACTCTAAACAAATTTAGAGGGTGCCAAATTAGGAAAGTCTATATTGTCCGAAAGCCTGAAAGCCTTAAAAAAAATTATTTAGAAATGTTTTGTATCATTAAAGCAGCTTGATCTTTTTGGGTAGCTTGTACAGAAACCTGACAAAAAAGACATGGCTGCTTTAAATGTTATGTTTGCGCACATTCTGTAGTATCTATTTTGAATCATTCTTCAAGGCAAGCCAAGCCACATAATCACACTCACACAATATCTCTATAGATGTCAATATATATATCATACACATTTGATCCATTTCCAATAGCTATCATTATATGCTCTTTTCAAATTAATTTTGTTACCTAAATTTCACTAACCAAGTCTAGCAGTTACAGTTCAAAACATAACAATCTAACAACCATTTTGCATGAACGTTCACCATGAAAATGGTCACTTCCCCACAGGAGACAGCTATTACATGGTGTTCAATATCCTTGTAATCCTCTATAGACCATACACAAAATTGGTTGACAGAAGTGACAGTTTTTATTATAGCTCTCCTAGTACACAATAATCTTCATTCACATTTATTTTTTTCCAAAAACGTTATAAAACTTTTGACTTCTATCAAGGCATCATTCTGAGCCTTCTTAGGAGAGAAGGCATTATTTTGACGTATTGAGACCTATATTACATGCTGTGCAAATTATGTTTTCAGCTTCTGAATCACCCATTGTCTGGTTGTCTTAATATATAAAAAAAAATCCTGTGGACTTAAGTTAGGACAGGGATGAGAGAAGATACCTAAGGTACTGGATTGCACAATTGGTAATGATAGAGTTCTTTGTTCTCCCCAAAATAATTTCTGTTTGCATTCAATCCTATATTGAAAAGATTTTTTAAAACTTATATTTAGTTTATTTATCACCATTGGGAGCTGCAATAACTACAAGAACAGAAATGTAAAATAGCATTAACTTATTTTATTGTTTAAATATCCAGAAAGGATTAATTTCATTATGATGGTGACATTCATTTTTCCTATCCATTCCTCTAGCTCAGACATCATGTTGCCATCATGCACAGCAATTATAATAATTCAGTACTTTCTGCAAGAGAGAGAGAAAAAAACACACCAAATAGCTATGTCATCTTTGTTTATAAAATAGGAGGGTTTTTTTTAATGGATTTGGGGATAGAACTGCTGTAATGCTTCACTGCTAATTTTAAGCAAATTTTATTAACTTACCTAAACAATTAATAAGAAATTTACAAATATCTTTGTTAATCTGAATCAAAACATTAGATGGAGTGGCTTTATGTCTTCATTTCATTGCCTTTCATTGGGATATTTTTACGTTGTCTTTTTTCATATTGGCTTTAATTGTGTTTGTATTATAGTACTGTCTTTGTAAAACATGTAACGAATTTATCTTTTTAGATGCTGTAAACGTAAACAATCATTACATGAATCAGTGAGTGAATGTAGAATTTTAAGGAATACAGAAATCTATACAGTGACTGGCAAATTCTCTAAAACCTCCTGTCTCAATATGGACAAAATAGCTATCTATTAGAATCACCTTACAAATCTTCCACAATATTTCCCACTATCTATGGGATCAGGAAGAGTTCAATCACCAAGCCTTATTATCACAAAATATCACAATTCATTCAAAACCTTATAACAGCTCACGAATGAACTAACCTTAGTTTAAATCTCATTTTTCTATAGAATTTTGTTCCGCTACTTGGAAACGGAGAGAAGGCTTGCAAAACAAACCATAACAGCAAAATAAACGAATAGCTGTCTGTTTTATATTCAGGTGCAAGACACTCCATAGGGAAATCACCAATCCTTGCTGGAATCAAACAGATTTCTTTCAGCAATTGATTTGGCCATGGAGCAAATTGCCACAGGAAATCATATTAATCCCCCAATCTGATCATATTCAAGGCATTCTACAAAACTGCCATGTCTGATTTCCTATCATAACTTGAGTTTGTATTTCAAAATTACATGGATAAAAATAGCAGAGATGTGCCTATGTTTCAAATCAATCAATTTGGAGGCACCCTGAAACTGCATTAAACATATCCATGAAAAAAACTAAGCATTTGTGATTTATGAAGAGGGTAAGGAAGCCCATAGTTTGCACCCAAAACTGAAACATCTTCCTCTAATTCCAAATTCCCTATTTATATGGCTACTGTTGCAACGCCTCAGCTTTGTAGCCCTGGTTGAAGACACTAAAATGAAGAACAACTAAAATAATGTTGTCAGCGCTATAAATTAATCTCATACAGCATATAAACAAAATGTCTGCTGAGGAAAACATTCCCAAAGGAAACCATTTCCTCAGAAATTTAGTTTTCATTAATGAAGATCTAAGGCTTCACCTTTCTTGTTGTTGAATTTAATAAAAAGAACTGAATCGCTTTTTACTCCATCCCCCTAAGGATTTATTCCCTAATGCCAAAAAGAGGAAAAGGTTAAGATAATCAGTATCCCATTAAAAAATGAATCTAAAGCCACAGATTGGGTTAGTAAAATTCACTCCATTAATCTAGATTACCCTCCTCCTTTCCTTTCCTTTCCTTTCCTTTCCTTCCTTCCTTCTTTCCTTCCTTTCTTTTTCTTTCTTTTTCTTCTTTCCTTCCTTCCTTCCTTCCTTCCTTCCTTTCTTTCTTTTCTTCACTTTAACAATGTGTCAACTCAAATAAAATTTGGACACAGCACAGCCATTAGTGCTCTGATTAAATTTCAAGTTTGCTCCTTGTTCTGTGGAAAAAATAGCAAAGAAATTCTGCTCTGTAAAAACTTTAGGAAAGAAGACAGCAGAACAAATTCAAACTTCAGTTTCTAGGCAGATTCCAAACTCACTGTTTATCTTTGCATGTCTTTTTCTCCTATATAGGATCTTCCTGAAATATCAAGATAATGTGCAATTGTAAAACATACCTCAAATTTATAGGAGCTTTAGATTTTCACCTTTTCACATTCTGTTTACCTTAGTGGTTATCTCAGGTTTGCAATCACAGATGTGTATCCATACACTCAAGCTCAAGCATTTTGGAAAGTTCCAATTCTTTTGCATTTTGGGTCAAAAGTATCAAGCTGTGCATTTTAAACAACAATTTCTAAATATAAACAAGAATTATGTTAGCATTTTAGAGTTCTTTATAGACATTTAAAGTTGGATAATTTCAGACAATACATCTATAAAGCAAAGAGAGTGCATTTGCATCTTTATTGTGAATTCAGCTTTGTATCTTTTAGGAAGGCCATGAATACCATTGTCATGGTTCCGACAGATGAAACTCTTCAAAAGAACTTTGAGGCATTGTTTACCTTATTTGAGAAACAAAGTATCGGCACTATATAGTCGAAACCAAAAACTAAATTCCCCTCCACTGGGTACAATGTAACAAAGCACAATTCCCTCCTCCAATAAACAGTCATAAATCACATTCCCCAATTAGCTTGAAGCGCGGGCTTTCTCCCTAGCTCTCCAGCCCGCCAAAACTCTATCAACTCAGGGCCCAATAACCTTGGGTTTCCACGGCTGAGTTATTATTGTTATGACTAGCTGGACTCTCATCCACATCCCCCCTCCCAGCATCAACTAACTCTAAAAGCAATAGAGGAAAAATGACTGCATTTCCATCTGTTGTCAAAGCAAGAACATTTGATGTTAGCCCAGGTTCGCCTGGTGCCCAGCTTCGCCTGGTGCACCAGTTGCGGCCTTATTTGGACCGGGAGGCTTTACTCACGGTCACTCACGCCCTTGTCACCTCAAGACTGGATTACTGTAATGCGCTCTACATGGGGCTACCCTTGAAGAGCGTTCGGAGGCTGCAGTTGGTTCAGAATGCAGCCGCGAGAGCGATTGTGGGTGCACCAAGGTACACCCACGTGTCACCTATCCTCCGCGAGCTGCACTGGCTTCCTGTGGGTCTCCGGACGCAATTCAAGGTGTTGGTTATCACCTTTAAAGCCCTTCATGGCATAGGACCAGGTTACTTACAGGACCGCATACTGCCGCATAGTTCCCAGAGACCGGTGAGGTCCCACAGTTTGGGCCTCCTTCAGGTCCCGTCGGCCAGACAATGTCGGCTGGCAGGCCCTCGGGGAAGGGCCTTTTCTGTGGTGGCTCCGACCTGGTGGAATCAACTTCCCCCTGAGATTCGAACTACTCCCACCTTGCCGGCCTTTAAGAAAGCCATTAAAACTCTCCTGTTCCGGCAGGCCTGGGGATGATGTCCCCGGGGGGGCGGGATACAATTGGACATGCTGTATGAATGTACTTATTTTACTGTTTTATTGTTATATTTATTGTTTTAATTTTGTACGCCGCCCTGAGTCCCTCGGGATTGGGCGGCATATAAATTTTAGAAATAAATAAATAAATAAACCATCATGTTCAATGTTAAAAAGCAATTTTCCCCACTTGTTTAGATGAGTTAATCTACTTTTTTCTTTTTCTTTTCTTAATGCATTCTTATGGCTACCTTTCCATTGTTTACTTGATTTTTTTTAAAAAAAAATATGTACACTTATAAAAGATCGTAAAATTACTCAAAATTTTTGAGGTAGGTAGAATAGAATGATGGATGGACACCATTACAGCTCTAGTCAAAGCTCTGAATCAATGATATTACATCATTTTTTTCCAGCAAAAGATGAAGCCATATTTGGTAAAGCAATGATTCCATCCAATGGTACAATCAAACATTATATCCTTTTTTTTTCTGGAGGGCTATAGAGATAGAAACAAATTAATTCTTAAGCTGCTAGAAATGTTTGGTTTGCTAGAGCAAAGTAAGATTTCTATAGGTTTACAAACCAGAGTCTGCAAAATGAGAACTGGCAGTCTGTAGGTGGCTTCCAAACTGCTGATAATCCAACCCTTTTTCACATAAGGAACAATTTCCTTATTCCCATTCAAACATGTAAAATGTATTATGAACATTTATACTAGAACAGGAAATCAACTGCTGCCTTTTTCAGAAACATTAATAAAGAAAAATGTATGATTATAATTCTCAGCTCCATTAGAAGAGTAGTATCGAGTATGAAAAATTCACATGAGCGGAGAGAAGACAGAAATGAATATCATCAGCCCAAAGGTTGCCATCAATCTCCACAATTATGATTATGTCAGCATCTTGAATAATTTGACCTGATGTACAAGTACGTTAAGGAAACGTAACCATATACAATAGGCTCAGTTACTTTTTTTAAGAAAACACATGTTTTTAGAATTTGATGCAACAGTACAAATCAATTGGAGCAGATACTGAAGCACAGAATATTGTGAAAGTAGAGTTACATTTTTTGTTATTCTTCTGGAAAGAGAGAATCTCTTTTCTGGATCTTGGAAAAAAATGACTTCGTTACAGTATGATGGAAATCAGAAAAAGAGATGTGATTTCATTTTTGATCTGATATTTATACCGACTTAAAGAATTATTGTAGTGTTGTTGTTGTTTTTCCCCCTTGAAAAGAAAATCATTCAAAAAGCAAAGTTTGAAAAGGCTTTCCTATGCAACTGTATAAATAACAGAAAGTAAACTGCAGGGGTCAGCACAGAGCATATCAGGAAAACTGTGTGAAATCCTCTGGAAAAAAACAGCTTTTTTATTATCCAAAGATTTAATTTTAACACATAAATTCAACATGGCAAAACAACAACTAGTTTTCCCAAAGAATGCCTGTGATTTGAGGCATAAAGTCTCAAAGCATTGTGCTGTTGCCACCTGTGACCAATTAGAATCCAAATATTTAGTATGAGAAGCAATTCACAGAGATTTTTTGACACACTATGAAATCTGATGAACTATGAAGGGCCCTATATAGAGCCCTGAGGAATTCAGATATTTAATGCACTCATTATTGTTTAGGGAAGTAGGGAGAGATAAAGCTAGTTATGTGCCATGAGTGGCAGTAAATTTTTCCTGATCCCTGCATCGAAATTAAGGATGTTTATCTATACAAAGAGGGACACCGCTTTGACATCAGAGACTGGGCAATCAATTAAACCTCATAGAGAGATGCCCAAGTTCTTATTTCACAACTTGGTACATGATTTTTCAAATGTGTCCAGACTGCAATACCTAGAAGTCCCAAAAAATTCTAAGGATCTTGGTATCAACCTAAGTTAGAGGATACAACCACAGTCTCTTCTATTCCACTGGTTCCAGTATTTGGTTTTAAACAGACCTGAGAATGCACAATTCATTCATCATTCAGGTCTTCTTCTGAGTCATCCTACTAAAATAATAGGCCTTCAATTCTAGGATATTGTCTGAATGCATACATTACAGTTGATACATTAAAGCTACATAATCTTGATTATGGTCAGTACCTGGATGAAGACCAAATATATTTGTCCCAGAACAACTAACAAATTACACACAGAAACACACTGCAACACAGCATATAGCTACATCAGTCACTGCATAATATGCAAACCACAACAGGACTATCAGAAACATTACTATCAGAAAAAAAAAGCAGCAGGCAATCCAGACCAAACAAGGACAAAGCAGGGGAAAGTGTTCTCAACTTGCTTCTGCAGCCTGGTGCCTTTCATGTAAATAATGCATGGCTGGATGGCTGGAATTCTAGAGTTGTAGTCCTCACACATCTGGTAGATGCCCTAAAGGCAAACTTCTGTGAGAGATACACACACCATCTTGAGCACCAGGAAAAAAGGACCGCTAAACAAAATAAAGTAAAACAAAATACATGTGCAACTCAGCTAATAAAATTCTGTGGAGCTGGGGGAAGAGAGAGACGATAGCTGATGTAGTGCTTCCTCTGCAGCTTGAAATAAGATCTTGGAAAATTTCTAGCACCAGATGAGCTTCCCAATAGTCCTGAAATATGTACTGTTTTCTGACATGCTTTAACCATCTTCCAGTAGTTTAAACACAAGAGTACAATTTCTGTGCCATTTTATACCCGATATGTATGGTACGTATTGATACTGACTTCTGTGTAACTTTTTTTTTAAAAAAATGAGTATGAAATTATATTTTATAAGCTAGAAGTTTAATAAACTTTTCTGTCATCTAGTTCAAGAACCACATATAAATTATGAGTGTGAGAGAGAGACAGAATTAAAAGAAAAGGAAATAAACTCAATTTGACAGGTAATCATGCTTTTACAACATCAATTTTTATGCTTTCAAAGTTGTGCACTCTGGTGAATGAACATTGTCTAGGAAACAACATAAATTCTATCAAGCTTAACATCTATTTTGTTCTGAAACAAACAAAAATACTCTTTGTACATCAATTCACACACAAACTGATGCTGCACGCTTCATTCCTTTTGAAATGATATGTTTGGAGAAGCAGAACTATTAATATGGAAGCGAGGCACGTGTTATGACTTTCAGATACAAAATAAGTACACAGTTAGCCACTTACACTTGATAATGTAAGTGAATTTCAAAATAAGAAGAATTTCAAAACTCTGAAGATCGTATATTGGTGCTGTATCCTAGTTCATATGTTGATGGCTAAGTATAAGCACATTTTGCCCACATGCTGACAGTCATCACCATCCATCTTTTCTTGTCTCAAATGTTACTATATAGAATGAAAAACATATTTACCCAAATGCTGATAAAAAATCTCTATTAGACATCATTTCAACACAAGAGGTTGCTTACGAATGGAAGAATCAGGGCTGCGACATGTATCCGCAGAGACTCAAAAATGACTCTTTAGGGTGACATAAAGTTTCTTAGGACTGATGATTTGAAATATTCTTCTTGGGAAGATTTCCCTGATCGATTGTGATATTTTTTTTTTTGCCACCAGATAAAGAATATTATAAAAATGATTTGGGCTTTAAAACTCCCAGTTATATTGTACCATTAAATAGTATTTTCTACCTCGTCTTCTTTTTTAAATGTACTGTTTCCAGATTTTCCTTGTTATTTTATCATTTGCTGTAAATCACACTGGAAATATTTATACTAAAGGACAGCATAAATAGGATGTACAAAAACATTAATGAAATAGAGTGCAACTTGTGTTCAGTTGCCTAATAAAAACTCTATAAACACATATAGGACATCTTTTCAGAGTCAAGCAAATCAATATCTGAAGAGAATTTTTTTTTTTGTTATTGGGTTAAACAAGCCACTTATCTCTTTTATTTTAAAGGCAAACATGATTTATTTAAAATTTTAAATTGCTTATAGAGGTTGAATGATTCAGTTTTAATGACAAATACATTTTTCTTATTAATTGCTTTGCATTTATACATAAATATATACACATAATTTATATTGTTTCTTCGTCTTCTACAACGTTAAGTAGAAGCCTATTATTTTAGTAAGTACAACAGTTTGCTTTTAAGCAACAGCTCTTTTAGTTGGATTATTTTAGTTGGGCTATTTGAGCATTTTGCTTTTAATGATTTTACTCCTCATTGTGATAGGCATTCCCATTATATTTACACATACCTTTTACCACAGTCACTCTGTTATTTGTGACATCTATGATTATCTATACTTTTTCTAACAGAATCATTAAGCAACCTTTTGTCCAAATAGGTGATCATAAAATTAGTTTCATAAAGTTCATTTGCAAACATCAGTAAAACAAAAAGCTATGAGAATTTATTAATTTTTACAAGTACAGTATTCTCACAATACCACATATTATCTCATAGAGATGCGCTAAAAGTGCTAGTGAAGTACATGTAACCAGCCCACTAATCTTTTAATACATTTTCTAAAATGTAATGACAGTTACTTACAAATAAATATAAAATTAGACAATATACACACATATTTATAATTTCTATACTACTATGCATGGAGTATAAGCATCTTTCCAATTATCTCTTTTAAACTATGCCAAAAAGTCTTGTTTCCACAAGATTCTTAATTTCTCAAAATAATCCAGTACTACACTTTACGGAAAACAATCGATAAATTTTATGTAATTTCAATGAAAAGGAAACACCTATCAACATTTAATTTAATTCAAAGGCATATATAATTAAGAAAATTGCTGCAATGAGCTCTTTCAAATTTGGATGTTTCTTCCACTCAAAATAATTTAATCTTCTACACATCTCATCCCATATACTTTTTGTTTTGCTTTATTTTCATTTGGTTTGGTTTCATGGTGCCAAGAATGATGAATTAGTTAAGAACAGTCATTGCTATTGTTGGCTGGTGGATGTTTGTTGGGTATATGGAAATGTGGTTAGTCTGTGGGTAAAGAGAAAAATTTCTAAAGATTGTTAGCCTCTTGAGTATTGCAACAAGTCCTGATACTTCAAGATGGTAAGCAACTTCCCTGTAGCAATATGATGTTCAGCAAGTTAGGTTGTGTGGTGCCTTGTGGGACAATAACTGCGGATTTGCACTGTTTGTTAAACCTGTCCTTCCTACTCAGGCATCCAAGTGAATTGGCAAGACTGTAAAGAGCATTGCAGTAAGAGGAGAACTAGATGTGAGCAATGTTGTTATTGGCACCAACTATTATCTACCCAACCAAGGAGAAGATGTAGAGGTAGTTACTAGAAGCAAAGTGAAGATCTTTCAAGCAGGCATAAAGAGATAGTAATGGGGGGATTTTAATTACCTTAACATCTGTTCAGAAACAAAGTCTTCCAAGCATGGTCCTTCCAATAAATTCCTGATTTGTCTTGCTGAAAACTTTTCCCCTCAGAGAAATGAAGAAGATATAAGACAATCAGCTATCCTCAACTTGATTTAACCAACAGAAGGCCTTAGTAAATACAGGGGGAACTTAGTATAAACACCAGGAAGTGGTGAAATTATTGAAGTTAAAAGAAACCGAAGTCAAATATCATAAAGCCAATATACGTGATTCAAAAAAGCAGGTTTAACAAATTCAGAGCAAAAAAAAAAGGGGGGGGGAGGACAATGCATTTGAAGAGATATTTCAGGAACATTAGTGCAAATGAAGCATCTCACTCTGAACAATTGGACAATTAAAGGCCAGCATGGATGCTTTAGAAATTGTCCACCATTGTTCTGAGATAATATTCATCCTGGCTCTAGCTGCAAAGCAAAGTGGCTACGCGAAAACATTTAAATGGGGGCACGTAAGCTACGCAAATAACCTGGATTTTTCAACTCAGATTTTTTGCCATGAAGCACTTCTTTCAAATCTCTCAGAATATGGTAATAGTAGCAGACTGTCATTTACCATGTTTCGGATACGAAGGCAAGGAATTTTCTTCCTGCCATTGGTAGCACAATTCTCTGAAGGCTTCAGAGTAGTAGGGTTTATTATCATGGCATAATGCACTAGATTGCAGCTTTATAAGCAACTAGTCATGTCTACCCTTGGGTAAATCTTCAGTTTAAAGCAGCTTATTCCCACTTAAGACGGTATAAAAATGCAACCTTTAATTTTGAGCTGTCTTAAACTGCAGTCTTCTTAGTTAGAGACATCTTGTCTTGTATGCTGCACTAGACAGAATTAAGTTGCACTGGCCTGAATTGGTAGATGCGCACCCAGCTGACTGGCGCACTAAAGAGATAATAATAATGGCAAGCCTCTGATTTTTTCTTTGCTGAATATATTTCAATACTCAGGCTTCATCTATGCAGATAAATTGTGCCTTTGTAGTAATCACAGAACAAGCATTTGCTTATTCTTATCTTCAGCATGGATATTGCAGCCATCAAAGCCAATTGAGAATAAGCATCGTCTAGCCATCATGCCTATTAAGAAAGCTGTTCAGTTTTAAATTACTCAAAAAAATTAGGCAGAAAATTCTCCATTTCCTACAAGCAGAACCTTCATGTCCAAAAACTGTAAGCTTTCCAAAGCATTCTGTTTTCATTCCATTTACTTTTCAAACATAATAATAATCATAATAAAAATGCCACATCATATTCCAGACTTAACAGCTGTCGATAAGAAAGATACAATAAGTCTGGACAGTGAATGTTGCAGTACTCTCAGAGACAGCAGAAAAGAGAAAGAACTGGATAAAAATCACAAAATACAAAGACCTGCAAATAGAATTGGGTATGTCTAGTTTAATGAAGAGAAGGACGAGGGGGGACATGATAGCAGTGTTCCAATATCTCAGGGGCTGCCACAAAGAAGAGGGAGTCAAGCTATTTTCCAAGGTGCCTGAAGGCAGGACAAGAAGCAACAGATGGAAACTAATCAAGGAGAGAAGCAACCTAGAACTAAGGAGAAACTTCCTGGCAGTTAGAACAATTAACCAGTGGAACAACCTGCCTCCAGAAGTGGTGGAGGTAGATGACCTCCAACTTTTTTATTATTATTATTATTATTATTATTATTATTATTATTATTATTATTATTATTATTATTATTATTATATGCAACTGCAGCAAAAGAAACAAAAGATGGTACCAATCTTGGGTACAATCCCAAAACATCTAGAGCACCACTTGAACACTATAAGCATTGACAAAATCACCATCAGGCATTGGAACAAATCATTGATGGTTTAATACCATCAACAACATCCTAGGTCCTTTGGAATGACTTGGTATGTACATAAAAATGCCAAATCTGGCTGCCTATATAATCAACTATAATAATAAGAATCCTCCAGTGAGTTAATCTTCAACAAGGCACTGGAGAACATCGATGCCGGCATCAAAGTAAATGGTGTTTGAATCAACAACTTAAGATATGCTGATGATAACAATTCTGCTTGCCAGTAAGCATGAAGATCTTCAGCTCCTCATCAACAGAGTCACAGAAATATCTGAAAAATACGGCTTAAAGCTTAACACCTCAAAAATCAAGATCATAGTCGTCAGCAAACAACCCATTAATTTACCACCAATAAATTCAGAAGGAATACCACTAGAAAAAGTTGAAAGGATCACACACTTTGGTTCTAATTTACATGAAAGCTGGGACATGACCACTGAAGTAAAGACAAGGATAGAGAAAGCTCGAACAGCATTCTTCAAAATGAAAAAGGTCTTCTGCAGTCACGACATAAGCCTAAGACTGAAAATCAGGCTTGTCAGATGCTATATATTTTCTATCCTGCTCTGTGGAGTAGAGAGTTGGTCTCTGACAGAAGGCCACCTGAAGAACTAGAAGCATTTGAAATGTGGATTTACAGGCGGCTGTTACGTATAAGCTGGATGACAAGATCAGAAATGAGGATGTGATAAGCCGCCTGGGAAAGCCAAGGGAAATCATCAAAAAAAATTAAAAAACGAAAATTAGAATATTTCAGACATGTGATGTGACACCCAGAAAAATATGACATACTCCATTTAATCCTCCAGGGAAAGATTGAAAGCAAATGAGGTTCAGGCAGAAGAAGAACATCGTGGCTTCAAAATCTAAGACTGGTTTGGACAAAACTCAGCAGCACTTTTTCATGTGGTTGCTGATAATGGTTGTGGGGTTTGTATGCTCTGAGGAAAATGAGAGTTATGCCAGAAGTTCAATCATACTGGATAGGTTTCATCAGAGGACCCAGACAGAGTGTCTCTGCCATTAACAATGTGGTAAAAGAAACCTTTATCAGAATGATTGTCACCCAAGTCAACAATAACTATCATAACCATTTGAGTTCCTGAAATATCTTGTGAGAAGTGGGCTACAGGACTCAGTTGGCAAGGAACCAGGGCTAGTTGCTTATCCATCACAAATATACAAAGACTGAAAACAAGGAAATAATTATTTGCTATTACAAATCAAGTCTAATGAGAAGAGGATATCTGAAAAGAATTACCACTTCTGAAAAGAACAACATCCAGAATCATAAATAACAGAACAGTGTCGGTTTATAATACAAAATGAAGTATTCACAGAAGTAGAATTGGAAGAACTGCAAAGATCTACCCAAGGCAAAGAAATCAAAGCCTTGCCAGAAGTAGCCAAGACTGTAGAGACAAACCAGGGGCAGTTGGCAATAGAGGAAGCCAGCATAGATGTTGAATCATTTTCATTCCCAAACCAGGCACCTTCTCCTCCGCCTTGTCTTCAGAAAGAACAAAGCCATCTAACTGAAAAATGAGATGAACTGAAACGAAGAATAACCAAGCACCTAAAACAGCAAAAAAACAACAGAATGAGATTGCCTGCACTGAATCTTGTGAGACCAAAAAACCCCAAACTAGCTAGCATTAAAAGATGCCAGTACCATCTATCTATGATATGGTATATGATATATGATGTGATATGCTATGATGTATGACATATGATATGATATATATGATATATATGATATGTGATGATATATAAATATGTCTCCATATGTTTATATGGAGCTTGATAGCATTTGAACTCTTAGTAAACTGATATTTATGATTCACTTCATGGAGCTTATCCAATAGCTTTGTACAAGGCTATTCCCACAGCCTCCTTTATCAGCATTAGTGACGTTGCTTTTGTACTGGTAACATTCAAACAGTCATAAAAATAGATGACTAAATACCAGATTAACAATGAAAATGAGTATAAAACCAAGGCTAATATAGAACAATAAGCATGTAAATAAGTAGAGAGCTAGCAGCAAAAGCAATCTGACACATGTATCATTCCTATTTTTCCACTGTTAACTTCCAGTGCTCTTGTTAAATGCAGCTACAGTTATCGTATACTACAGTTAAATGCAAAATACAGTACGATTACCAAGGAAGCCAAAATAGATTTTCACTATTAGATAATTCTCTATCCCTCTTCACCCAGCTCAAATGGATCATCCTTACCATACTTTCCAGCGTATAAGATGACTTTTGAAAGTGTTGAAATCGGCGCCAAAGTCAGGGGTCATCTTATATGCCGAGTCGTCTTATACGCTGGAAATTACAGTAGTTTCCGGCATATAAGACAACTTTCTAGGCATGGGACTCGGCGCGGAAGTTGGGGGTCGTCTTATATCCGGGTCACCTTATACGCCGGAATATACGGTACTTTTAAAATATGTCCTTGCTTATCTTACTACTGTCATGCCCAAATACCTCTTTGCTTTTGAATTCTGCTTTATGAAATCGGGGATGCTGGACTAAGTCTAGCATTTAAAATTTTCCAGCTCATATTCTAGCACTGATACTTGAATATAGACAGTTTCCAGCTCAATCAACAAAAGCCTCTCATGGCCCTCTGTACTTGTTCTGGTGCTGTCTATTTGTGTCACCAAATCAAAATCCATCACTTCCATAAAGAGGAAATAAAGTCTTACAGATATTTGAGCGCCCCAAACCAGATATTCTTCTATATTTTTTCATCCGTTTGCACTCTGTTTGATTAAAAGAGAAACAGATTTTTGGTCTTCCTTTTTCCCAACATGGTGATGTCATAAGTCTCCTGTCTTTTGCTGTGAAACATGTGAGCAGTCTGGCTGGATTCTTATGGAAGGACTTCTTCTCATAGAACTTTTTCAGCTATGGAAGTCTGTGCAGCGATATGAGTGTCAAGGGATGGGGACCATGCAACAGAAAAGGATAACATTTCCATACTTCCTATTTAAATATATCTCAAATGAAAATGTAAAGCACCCGATGGGCTTTAAAACCGATGGGCAACGAGGTAAATACTTGAATACAGATGTCATGGTATGCCTAGTCAGCATTACTTCTGCCGTGTAATAATATAGATAATATAAATTTGCCCTTCCAGATGTTTGCATTTTGTCAAGGCTTGAAAGCTATGGAGGGCCAGGCCTGTTTTTTATTTGGATGAAACAACATGAAGGAATATTAGGCAGTTGGCTGACCTGGGAAGGTTGAGCACATCCCAGAAGAAAGCAATAGAAAACAAAGTCATTCCTACGAATCCCCAAGAGTCAATTGCAAGTGTAAATATAATTTATCTCACATCTTCTTTCCTTTCCCCATCCAGGCTGCAACATATAAAACACAATTTGAAGTATCGTAAATACAGTCCAATATTTTGTATTACCTCCTTAAATAAAACATGAGATTTCTGAACTTACACGGCTGAGTCTTCTCAAAAAAAAATGGGAAAATGGAAATATGCAGAAAATGTAAAGAGAAAGGGAGAGGGAGAGAGAGGGAGAGAGAGAGAGAGGAAGAGAGGGGGGGGAGAGGGAGGGAGACAGAGGGAGAGAGAGAGAGGGAGAGAGAGAGAGAGAGGGAGAGAGAGGGAGGGAGAGAGGGAGAGAGATGGAGGGAGAGAGAGGGAGAGGGAGAGGGGGGAGGGAGAGAGAGGGGGAGGGAGAGAGAGAGAGCGCTTTAGCAACCTGGGAGAAGGCAAAGGAATTCACATTTCTTTTTAAAGCTGGAAAGTTCTGTACAAAAAAAACAAAGCTTCCAACATAAAATATAGCAAGTCGTTTGGGTTAATTACTGTTTTGTTGCAAGACTACCCAAATTTTAATCAACAGAACTCTACATTTACACAGATTGGAAAGAGAGGACATCTGCAGAAGTTAATGCCATTTTTAATTCCTCGGGCATTGCAACACCTGGAAAAGCCACAGGGAAGAAATCATGGATCCTTTCTGAAATTACTGTGGCATCTGTCAGCTCAGAAGGAGGTATGTGATACTTACACAGCAACAAGCGTTATACCGTAATAAGCATCGTGCATTGAGCTTCTCCCCTGTCTTCAAGCAGGTCCCACCAAAACACATAAGGAAACCCATGCAAAGAAACAAACAGCTTGCATTGGAATGCACAGGAGATTTTTGAGTCCGGTCCAGAACTCTTAAGAGCTGCCATCTGAAAGTTCACAATCTACGCTTGAATGAGCAACATAATTTCTGCCTGGAATGAAGGCACGGTTTAATATGGAACTTCCATTTTAGGCTAACAAGTTTTAAAGATCTCTAAACTTTCAAGAACTGAATATTTCCATGAGGAATGTATTCTCACACAAAGGTGTGTTTTATACCCCAGTCTATTTGTTACTAAGGAAGTAACAAATAACTTGCTCCCAAAAAATGTTCAAGCCCCAAATGTTCAAGGACTCGCTGCTCTCCTCCAAAGTTCTGTCAAACAATATTTAATGAAAAATGCAGCTGGCAGTCGATGCTATGGAAGTTCCTGGTTTTGCTAAAACAAGACTTGCAGGCAGGCTGCTCATTTTCCACATACACAGATATGCCATGCATATCAATGAAAGCAATTTAAGAAGTATCTGTCACATCCCATTTTGTTATCTTACCAGACTTAGAGCAATATGAGCTTTTTAAAAAAAGCCTTCACCAAATGCATAATGGGGTATGAATACATAAAAGTATGCATATTCGCAAACTTTCCTGGATTTAGTGACATGATGCACAATCACTCAGGTCTTCATCAGTTCACAGCTAGACACTGGCAAATCGGTCTACATAGGTTACCCTTAAGTACCACTTGGAATGCAGCATCTGGATAGTGTTAGATTGGAGATTGGATCACATAACATCTGTACTCCAGAAGCTGTCCAGGCTTTCCAGTCAGCTTCCAGGTACAATTCAAGGTGCTATTGATCACCTTTACAATCCTACACAGCTCAGGCATGGCTATTTCCTAGGCTGCCTGTTCAAAACTGAATCTGCCTGTTCTATAAGATCTGGAAAAGAAGAATTCCGAACATCCCATATCTGAAGGCATTCCATGCTCAGAGGTCTCTGAGCAGGACCTTCTTAGTGATGGGATACTCCTGTGGAACTGCATGCCACCACAGATAGATAAGCTTGCCACAATTTCCTCCCAACTAAGTTGCTGAAAAGAGCTGACATTTCAGCTCTTTAGCTTTTAGCTATGGAAGACAGTATTTAGGGAATGCTTTCCTTCCTGAACTATGTCCACTGGTTGGTGCTATAGTAAGACATATTCTTTGTCACTGTTTTGATATTTTTAAACTTTATTTCTGTTGAGCTTTTTTAGAGTAAAATAGTGACTGTCAAATAATTCTTTGGATTTATTTTCCCATGGATACAATCAGATTTCTCTGTCCAATCATGACCTCATCCAACCTAATTAAAATAAATTAAAATAACAACTGGTCTGGTAATTTTATAATTCTAAGAAGAGCCCATCGGTTCTATAAGATCTTATACATCCAGCAATGAGGTAAGAAAATGTTTGGAGCCCAAAGGCATATTCAAAATTTTAACCTGTGCCAATATACTTTCAAAATACAAATGAATGGCATCTACCCATCTTTAAGAAGGCAAATTGTGTAGAAAGTGTTTCCTACTATTACTACTAATCTAACCTTACAAGATATGCCCTAAAACCTTAACTTATCTTTGTCATCTTCTCTTTTAACTTCACTCACTTTCCATTTATGCTTTCTAAGAATACCTCCTTGACCTAAAAGGAGCCCACAGGCGTTCATGCAAACAAAGGGAATGCTGGAGGCAAGATACCTTATTTTCAATATATTTATATATATTTTCAATGAAGTGTTGGGTAGGGTATTTATGTGAGCGCATTAATGACCACAGGGATTGAGTCACTGCCCTGATCAAATGATGTAACATATTGTCAGCCCACCCAGGTAAACCAGATAGGAAATGCAACAAGATGAGTTAATGCTACTTTACGGTTAATAGAATGTTGCAAGGTACAAATCGCCTGCTGCCATTTTTAATGGCTCGATCCATTAGGATGGGTCCTTCCTAAATTTCTTCCTCTGACCCTTAAGCCACTGGTGGGTTCCTGCCTATCTTGTCTGATTTGTTTCCTCTCGTTCCACAAGCTCATCCACACATTCCATTATATATATCAATATAACTGTTTCATTTAACGCACCAGCACTCACTGTTTTAACTTTTCCATGTTCTTCTTTGCTGTATTTATTTCCAGTCAGAATTCTGTTCTCTAGGATTTTTTTTTTTTTAATGTGGCCTCTGTTATAAAAGCTCCCAAAAGCTGCATTAGTACATGATAGGTTTTCACCATATTTTATCCCAACCTTTAGCCTTATGTTAATTTTTAAATTTTAAGAGAAATGCAAGATTGTTATTGTAAAAAAAACAATAAAATATTTAAAAAAGAAAAAGAAATTGGGAGGTTAGTAGAAATTTTATTTTATTTTATTTACATTACAGACTTGTATTACAGACATTACATTACAGCTTGTATTGCTTATTTTGTTAAAAGCTACTGTGATTTTTCCCCTCTGAAATAATGATTATCACTAAAGTTCTTTCTACAATGCTAATTTTCCTTGAGATTCACATAATCTATTACTGCCAGAATAATGCCCAAAAAATTTGGAAGTAACTGAAAATGGGTGAATTATGTATTTCAGATAACATCAAAATTACATTGAAATAAGCCAAACAGTACAGTTCTGATGCTAGCATTACAATTTATTTAAAATACACTTCCACTGCAATTCTGATTATGGTTTTGTCAGAACAGTTGACAGAGAATACTCTTTGGAATATACAAATGGCAAATGCTGCTCTGACTTTTACAATGTTAATGTTATTGGTCATAGTTGTGAAAAGTTATTCCAAGAATCAGGGAATCTAAATGAAAGATTTTTTTTTTAAAGTATGTTGCCCATTTATATGATATGTCATCTTGGATGAATATCAAAAAGATTAATAATCTTTAGATGAATCACCCACCAAACTTGCCTTTTCAGGAAATGAATAAGTTCCTGCTTATTATTATTGACTCACTCATGTAAATTAATGTACAAGTCAAATTATTCCTAAATCAATTCTGGAATTGAGTTATAAAGAGCAGAAAATTCTATATAAGAAAATTACCCTATTATTTAAATAAATAAACTGTACAACACTAAAATTAGGGCAAAAATAAAAGTGTATTTTTATCTGAATGGGACAAAGCTAAAAATGGCTGTAGGTCTTTTATATAAATAAGTAAAAAAGCTATAATTTTCATATTTTTATTTATTTACACACACACACACACACACACACACACACACACACAAATGGATATACAGAGACAGCGATGAGATAGAGATAGAGGTAAACATAGAGATAGAAATATATAGAGATAGGGATATACCATAATCAGAATTGCAGTGGAGATGTATTTTAAATAAATTGTAATACCAGCTAGACTGTATTTATTTGGCTTATTTCAAAGCAATGTTAATGTTAACTGAAATTTCTGTGTCTTCTAATTTTATTACACACACACACACACACACACACACACACGTTCTCTCTCTCTCTCTCTCTCTCTCTCTCTCTCTCTCTCTCTCCCTCCCTCCCTCCCTCTCTCCCTGTGTGTGCATTTATATAGACAGACAGACAGACACACACACACACACACACCATGGATGGAAATACCTGAAAATCTATTTTTGTAATGTAAATATTAGAGCAACAAGATGTGTCTGCTTTTCAAATGTACACTCAGGTATATTGGTCAAAATGATTTAAAAGAAGTCAAATTTTGTGAGAATACTGCAGTCAATAAGGCATAAATTTAAATATATATTAAGAAGCATGACTCCTACTAGCTCTGCATTATAATAAGGACTAAAAACATTTATTTATATAGGTATATAAAATCAAAGCAAATAATGATTTGGTGGAATTAAGGAAAGATTTACATGGAGGCTAATTACAATTATGGGGAGGGGGGAGAAGTCATCATTTCAAAATCAGACACATTAAGAAACACTGATCTAAAATTGAAGTTTAATATATTTCCTGTACAAAAAGACAGACCTAGGCATAAATTTAGCAAATATACTGGGAAGGATATTTTCAATCTAATTTAAAAGCTACAAATTGAACTATATATAGAATTTGATATTAAAAGCAGCACTAGATGTATGCTAAATGAAAGCTTTCATAAATGAGTTCATGATTATATTTTCTAATAATGCTGGAACTACAGATCTGTTCAGGCAAATACTACTTATGTCCCAAATCACAGAATATTAGATCCCGATGTAAGCTATATTAAAGAAAAAAATCATTCTAGTGTTTTGAACCTTTAACTATACTGTTTTGTCATAGAAATTTCTTAATTTTATTACATATTACATATTCAATAAGTATCTGAGAAAATTACCTCTTCAATATTGGTCCATATACTGATACATAGAAAAATAAATCTTGCTGCATTTTGTGAATGTCAAGAAACATGTTATAAAATAATAGATAACATGTATATAATATTGTACAAACTGAGGATACAGAGTATGTGTGATCACTGCAAATGTTTATGTCTATGTTTGTGTGGGGGGGGGAGGCAGAGAGTTTGTAAATTCATTACTGGAAATTTAAATACTGTCTCTTTCAAATGATGAATGAGTTTATTATAATTTTATTATTTTGCTTCTATTTCACACAGGGTGGAAATTGTTATTATTTCCTTTTTTCATTTCTACTTGATTTAAAAAGTTGTGGAAGGAATACAGTAAAGCAATGACAAATTTTACCTTGCTGTGTTGCTTCTAAAGTCAGAAAGCTGCCTATGAGAGCTGCATAGCACTTCAGATTTATTTCAAAATGGTGCTGTGAAGCACACAGGACTCAAATGGAGCAAAGCCTCAAGGTGACCACACCTTTTTTTGGAATCATGCAGCAGCTGTGGAGGACAGCCACACATCCTGGGGAAAGATGCAACTGCTTTAAAAAGCTGTTGTCCAGTACCACATTTGCAGTCTTGCATGCTCCAAAAGTGGCAGACGATTGAGCCACTTAATATTGTTGATACTGCTCTCATGAAAGCACACAGAGTGAATGATCTACCTTATACATTGGAGGGAGGGAAGGAGGGAGGGAGGGAGGGAGGGAGGGAGGGAGGGAGGAAGGAAGGAAGGAAGGAAGGAAGGAAGGAAGGAAGGAAGGAAGGAAGGAAGGAAGGAAGGAAGGAACAAACTAACAAATTCCTCTTTATACAGGATGTCTCTGAAGACTATACTAAAGCAGTTTATTACATGCCTGGAGCACAGAACACCTATGCAATGAACTCTTGTCATTTTATATTTAAAGCCTCAATAATCTTAGTTTCATCAGTCTTATGTGCTTCTTCATATACTTAAGTCACTACAGTGTATCTTCCATGTACACACCTATTGCAACCTAGAATGCCTAAGGGCACAAAATAGTCTGATGAGGGCAATTAGTAGTATTCTTTCCAGTAGAATGTGGTGCATAAGCCTAAATTCAGTATTCTTTTGGAGATTAATCCTTGCTGTTTAACAAGATGACATATCTTCATGTGTAATATTTCTACCGCTTTGATTTGTACAAATACATGAAGGATACGGATAAATAAATATGAAATTGGCCAATCGGAGAAAATTGTTCGGTTTGTATGTGTGAATTTTGCAGTTTTGTTTTCCAAATAAAGCAAAGCATGCCAAAAAGTACGTACTGGGAAAAGTATACAGAAAATAGATCTACTGGTGAAAAAAACAATATAAAAATACACTCTTTGGGAAAAAACTGAAAAAATGATAATTCACTTCTTGTTTAGCAACCAACTCAGTTAGCGACCATTCACAAATACAACATCAATAAAAAAACATTTTCTGACTAATGCATGCACTTAAAAGCAAATTTCATGCACTTGGCAATAACGAGTACCAGAGTGATGAAAACATTGGCATACCTGTACAAGAAAACTATATGAATGAGACAGAAACTAGTAATCTTTAGAGCAGTGGTTCTCAACCCGTGGGTTGGGACCCCATTTGGGGTCGAACGACCATTTCACGGGAGCCGCCAAACAATGCAGTCCGCCATTTTTTCCCCCTTTTCCTTAGCTGTGCTACTCCCTTTTATTCTATTGGCTTTTGAAAGCCAATAGAATAGACTGTCTTGAATAGAGTCTAATTCTATTGGCTTTCAAAAGCCAATAGGAATTGTCCAGGCTGTCTCTTCCCTGCTGAGTCCGCCAAAAGCCCCATCTTGCAAACGGTGCTGCACCAGTTGAGTAGTCCTCGACTTACGACCAGTTGAGTAGTCCTCGACTTACAACCGGTTGGGGGGGTCGCGGCATTAAAAAGGTTGAGAACCACTGCTTTAGAGTCTCTCTCTCACTATTTCTCTCATTCCGTTAGTTACATACACATAAACACACTGTGAAATACATACACACGGACACACATAGACCGCTTATTTATGGTTTCCTAGAGTGTGGGTTTTTTAACTTTAGAGTATATGTTTATTGCCTTTCTTATTTTCTATGAGGGCAATTCAGAAATAAAACTCCCTTTAGTTATTAATGACAGATAACACAACTTTTATTATACACATTAGAAAACTACAACATTATATTACTTTTCGACATAATTGCCATTCAAATTGAGGCACTTGTCCTAATGTCTTACAAGGTTTGAAATTCCTTGGTAGTAGTTGCTCGGTGCCAAATCTGGGCTATGGGGGAGGGGTGGTCAAAAACATCCCAACGGAACTGCCTCAAAAGTTCTTGGGAGTGTCTAGTGGTGTGCGGGCAAGCATTATCATGAACCAACACCACACCGGAAGTTAGCAGGCCCCGGCGCTTTTTATGGATGGCTCGTCTGAGTTTTCGTAATGTTCTGAATTGATGGTCGAACCACGCTCCATGAACTTCACTAGTGGTACTCCTTTGGCATCTTCACATTTGGGGGGATTTTCTATGGCACCACTTCTGGTGTGCTGTTAGTTCACAATAATGCTCACCCCGCACACCTCTAGATGCACCCAAGAACTTTTGAAGCAGTTCCGTTGGGATGTTTTTGATCACCCCTCCCCCATAGCCCAAATTTGGCGCTGAGCAACTACTACCAAGGAATTTCAAACCTTGTAATACATTAGGACAAGTGCCTCAATTTGAATAGTGATTATGTCAAAAGGTAATGTAATGTTGTAGTTTTCTTATGTGTATAATAAAAGTTCCGTATCTGCGAGTGTCTGTCATTAATAACCAAATGGAGCTTTATTTCTGAATTGCCTTCGTAACTTCAACTGTGCAGCTGTATTCCATGGCCTAACATACACAAACATAAATTGTAGGGGGATATAGTCCATTTGTGTTATGCTACTAGAATCATGTGGTAGTATTAGCAATTTTGGAATCTTTATCTTGTCTCAGTATTTCTGTTAACAATAAAACCTGGTGCAATCTTACCAACTGTTTATGATATATATGGTTGCATATTATTTTATATTCGACAATGAGTTTTTGATATTGATTGGACCCTTCAGGCTCACTACATTATAAATATATTACAAATGAATGAAACACAAAGGAAAAAACAACATATATACAAGTATATATGAAGAAAAAATGCACATTAAGAAAAATCTGCATTAATTTTTATAGGCATTAAAAAACTACAAACTAATTTGAAAATATTAATAAACAAACGTTGGAAAATAATAAATTGAGAAAAAACAATGTGAGAATTAACCAATCTTGTTAAATGTACCTCTATAGGAAAACACACACACACACACACACACACACGGGATATAAATATATAAGTAGCAGAATACATGTAAACATAAACAAACACATATACATATGAATATATGTATGCATCTATGAATATCTTGCTTCTTATACATTTTTTGTTATTGTATTAGCCATCTATACATGTATTATACAAATATATTAACATGTATCTGCACAAATATATACAAGCGTTTATTTACTTTTGATTATTTTATTTGAAATCAACATTTATACTTATTTCTGAAATTATTGCTAAAATTCTTTTTTCTTTTGAAGTGACTAGTATGTTTACTGAACAATAATTTCCATTGTTTTCAATGAGGTTTATTCCTAGGCAAAGAACTTAAAGAAATAATTTTAAGAAAATTATAATATGCAATTATAATTTTAAATATATGTAAAAGATAGAGAGCATCAAAAAGCACTTTTAACAGAGGAAAAGGTCAAAATGGGCATATCCAAGGATACAGCTTAGATACTGTATGCAGCAGACATATCTATTTCTATTTAGTATGATATGAAACACTTTTAGACATTGTTTGCTGTGTTGTGTGGTACATTATTCATTTTGAAGGGATGCTTAGAGTGGTATTTTACAAATGGAAGAAAATAACTACTTTCACATACATTTGTGATTCAAAGCCTTCATTTAAGCAATGACACCCATCCATCAACACTATCCCAATGTTGCATATGATTTTTTTTTTTAAAAAAAATCTTTATTACTGCTCTTTTATACAAAATGAGAAATCCTACATATGCAATGCCATTATAGCACATCAGAAATTCACTAGCATTTTTAATACATTTCTATAGGAGCAATCAGAATGAGATAGATGACCTTTGCAGGGAGGCCAGTGCAAACTAACTACAATGATTGGGGCCAACTTTGCCCTTTAAATCTTAGGGCAACTTGTCTCAACAGAATAAGAAGAAAAAACTCTTGGCCTGCCATAAAAATTACATGCTGAAAAATAATATTCAAATTTTCATGCATTTATCATAGATTTTTCTGTACTTGAAATTAAGGTAAGGATAGTTAGTCTCTTCTGTTTTGTCCTACTTGTGCTGGTGAAACACAGCACTGGCACAAAGAGTCTTTGTCAAGCACTGGAATCCAACACAGTATCTACTGAATTAGAAACTCTCAAGATTGCTTGTATGTCTGGTTTAGAATGGAAAAAAATAGACAATACTTTAGAACAGAAGTCCCCAACCTTTTGGGCACCAGGGACCGGTTCCATGGAGAAAGGTTTTTCCATGGACCGGAGAGTGCGTGGTTTTGTGTGCTACCTGCATCCCACAAATGGGGCTTTGTTTGTGCGGACCGGTTGCTAGCATGTCATTGCCCAGTACCGGTCCACGGACTGGGGGTTAGGGACCCCTGCTTTAGAATATATGTTAGACCATAGAAGCTGAATAGCATATTCAAAAGTCTGGATCCACATATGAGCCTATTAATACAAAGTTGTATTTTGTGGTCATTGGCCATCTCATGCACATATTAAGTTATCAGTTGTTATATTACATTGTCTTAGTGATTCCCTATCCCCGAGTAAATGGAAAAATATACAAAATATAAATCTGTGCACTTGAGTTTACAGGTATAATGCAAGTTGCAAATAAAACTGGGCCATTTATTTTCCATTTTGCCAAACATATCCTTTCCCTACAAAAGGGAAAGGATAAAACTGTAGTTTTCTACAATTTCCCTAAAGAAAATGCTGGGGGAGCGCCATTATTTACATTATTTAGTCTTACAAAGATGATGGAATCTTATCTTTTCTTTTTATCTTTTGTGTCAGGAGTTCAGCAATTAGTTTTGTACATCGTCCATAGTCCACTGATGTTGGGTGGCCAAATAAATTTAAATAAAATGTTATGTGGACCTCTCTGGATGAACACACACACACAGAGACATACACACACACACACACTGTTGCACGATAACTTGTCATAATTGTAAATTAATTGTGGAATTGTAAATTTCAAAAACTTACAATAGATGGGGCAAGACTAGCTTTCAAAGGGAAGCTGTTTCACAAAAACAGGTCCCGCCCCCCCCCCAGGCACACAAAGAGGTTTTTTGTTTTTTTACAAATGTGGGGAACAATTAAAAGTTTCTTTCTTTCATATCAGGCAGGTCAATTCCAGTGGGAGAAATCCTAAAAATACTTTGGCACCAAACCATGAAGAACTTTGCAATGTAGTTAAAAACTCAGTGGCAGCCTGTGCAGGGCCTACAACACACTTGGAATCCAGTGTAGGACAAAAATCTGCAGCTTCCAGCAACTTTTGAAAGGGCACATACATGTTAGGAATAGTCCAGTAACCCACAAGAGTTATCAACCACAAATAACCAAAAGGACACAAGAGCCGATCAAATAATTACTTTATTGCTATTTGATTATTTACAAGAATCTCACCAGACTAACCGCACTCTCTTGAGAACATCCAGATGAGCCCTTCAGGGATTGGGGTGTGGGGTTCAGGTCTCTGTCGCTTCCTCCCCTGAGGGGAGTTCAAGCTAGCCAGTCTCTTAACTCCATTTCCCATCTTATCTTGCAGATATCACCACAAGAGTAGTGGGTTGGATATGGGGGCATGAGTTGCTATAACACGATACTATGGCTGGTACACCATTTATTTTCTCTTTCCCAAAGAAAAAGTCTCTGGGGCTTTGTATTCAACACCTAATCACTTTGGGGCTGTTTCTTAAGCTAAGAAACAGAGCTTAGAATTTGGAAAAGTGCAATATCCAAATTCCTATTAGCATGAAAATTCATATCAACATAATATATTCAACAGCCATATTAATATAAAAGGTTAAATTAGGTCAGTTCATATAAAAAAACCCAAACTAAGTCTTTTAGCTTTCTTAAAACCTGTAATATTCAAGCACTGAGACATTACGAGAGCTTTTATTTCTTTCTCCTCTTAAATATGCTTGTAAGCCAATTAGGAATATCAGAAGGCAGAATTCAACTGAATGTTCTTAGCACTATGTGTTTTTCATTTTTCGTCTTTCTGTTTCTAATTCGTATTCATCTTGAACTCTTCATCCTCAAGCTTCTACTGGGGTAACCTACTAAGCCTCCCAAACTCTAGAACAGTGATGGCGAAACTTTTAGAGACCCAGTGCCCAAATTGCAACCTAAAACCAACTTATTTATCACCGAGTGCCAGGTGGGCGTGGCTGCGGTGGTCATGGCAGACTGGGTGGGCGGGGCCAGGGCGGCAGGGGCCAGTCCCTCGCCATCTCCAGGGCATGGCACATGTGCCCATAGACAGGGCTCTGAGTGCTCTGTGCTCTAGAACAATTCAAGCAATTCAAATAGGTAATGCAAAAATAATCTGGAGACTAGTCTATATCACAAAGTACAGTGTACTTTCATATCAGGCAGGTCAATTAAGGAATGAACTTACTCTTGGCTTTCTCAGAATCAAGATAGGGAATATGCATCTTCAAATTTTTGAGATGGAAATTTATTGTTGCTGGCTAGTATAGTCAATGATTGAAAATTAGGGAGGAATTTTGTCTTTAAATGATTGAGGACTTCCACTTAAAATAAAGGCTTATAAAAAGAGATCTTGGCCTTCTGAATGCTCTACAGATGTCTCTTCTGTTTCTCCACTACTGAGTAGTAGTAAAGTTCCTTTTCTGAAAAAGGAATACATTATTCCATAATTCCACAGAATGGCCAAGAGCACAGATGAATAAACCTCAGCCCATAACCTTCAGTTGCACTTTACTATTGAATATATTATTGAGCAAGCAATTCAGCATACTGTGTATCTCAACTCCACTAAAAATTAGCACATTTCTGAAGTTTGAATGTTATAAAGATGCAATTTCTCAAATCTCCAAAAAGTCTGCAGGCAGTGGATGATTCGAAATAAAACAAGCTAGATAAATGGAAAGACGTAGATTTGAGCAGTATTTGGATAGCCTCCTGACTACAGTTTAAGTTTATAAAAAAAAACAAAAGAAACCCCATCATATTTAAATTATTCCAACATGGCAGCATCTTTTAATCTAGCCCACCCCACTAACATGTTGCAAGGATAAAATGGTGAAAGGTGAAACTACAAGCATAGCCTTGAGTCTCTAGAGAAAAAGCAAGATAAAAATTTAATTAAAAAAATACAAAAATCTATTATTGCTTCTGAGGTAATATCTAAACAGAATTTACATTTCTTCTAAGTGCTTTTTTCAACTCTCTATGCATATGTGTGTAAGAGAAAGAGAGAAAGGTACAGGGAGGGGGAGACAGTGATAAAACATACTTAGTCTGATCTGAATTGCTGTAGTGTTCTTGTTAAAAACCACCATCTGTCAGAGATTATCCTATTTTACACCGAGGAACATGCATTAATTAGCAATTCTATTCCTCGTAGAAATGTACTCATACAAGATCAGGACCGTCCTTAGCGTGAAAGAAGCATTAGTGGTCTTAGCAGATATTCTCTGGATGGATCTTTGAATGCATCCCTGGAGAGCCCCACGGCACATGAGCTCTTTCAGGGTCATCCCACCAGCCACCGGCAGGAGCTCTACATGGAAAGTGGCATACAAGAAACACAAGGCTGAATGAATTTGGACTACTGTGAAGAAACTCCTTTCCGACCAAGACAACTTCAAAGGATGGACAGGAGGGGTGAACAGAGGAGAGTACATGGAAGAGACTCAGTCTAGCAAACCACCTGAATACACAAACAATCCTGTTGATCACAAAAGCATGACTTCATCAACTAAATGAATAATACTGTGATTTCAAATTTGCCTGATTTTTTTTTCATTCCACAATCAATGAACTACTAATACTAACATGGCATTTACATGTAGCCTGAGAAGAAACAATCTCTCCTTCGTTTATTTGCTCCTTCATTCTCTTTTTCCATCTTTTTGCTCTTTTATTTCCAAAAAGAAAAGCACATAAACTTCTGAATTCAATTTTACAGTGGCATGGTTTCTTTGGATGTGTATGCTATGGGAAACTAAGTTTGTTTTAAATCACAGTCCTGAAAGTAAACCAGAATACCAGTTTTCCAGATACTTTTTGGAAATCTACTATATACTTGTTTAGTACATCCGTGCAGTCCTTTTTGCCTTTTTGTACTTTTTAACGTGAGTTTGATAAGGAATATAAGGTAGTGTTTGCCTTTTTTCCCTCTGAAAACACAAACAGAATAATAAATTCAGGTTCTACATACAAATCCAATTATGGATGACCATATATTAATCTTTACATGTTTGCCATTAGGAATTGCACAAGACACTTTCTAATGATAGTAAAAATGCTTTCAGGAAGCCCTGTTTTTCAAACCAGGGCAGCTGTGGCCAATTTATAATTTCATTCTGAAGAAATTATTACAAAATAGCTTTCCCCCCCTCATTTCCTTTCAGATGGCTTTTTATGGACTTACTCATGTTATGCCCATTTTATCAATGAAGAATTTTCCTCCCACTTAAAAAGCAAGGTATTTTTGTAGACAATTAAGGGCAAAAGCAATCTAATAATTGTATATTTATCATTTCAGCTAATTGCTTCCCATCTGCAGCTACTTCATTCCATTTGAATCCAGGATTTCTGGATTGTATTTTTCTTAAGCAATGGCTGGGACCAGAGCAAAGAAGATTTGTAAGTGGGTCTAGCTGTATTTTGATAAAATTCTGATGCAAGCAACAACAACACACAGATTATAAATCTGTTTTTCCACTTGATACTTTGCTGATATACAGTACTTTCAAGCCAACAGTATTATATTTTATAAAAACTTCAATTCTCTGCAAACAGGCTATGATCCCATACAGTGCAGGAGTAAAACTCCTTTGAATTTAGACTTGCTTAGAGTAGGTTTGGAGAAAAGCAGGGTTTTAAAGTGACACATATGTGGGGAGATATTATAAAATGCTTAAACGTATTATACCTCTATTAGAACAGCCTTGAACAGGCTTCCAATTAGCTTTCAGATGCAATTCAAAGTGTTGGCCATTCCCTCTAAAGCTCTATGTGAGTTATTTGCAGAGTCACCACCTCTAGCTAGAATTGTCCCACCCAACTGAAGAGGCTGATCCCAAATGTTGGCCTTCCAGAAACCTTTCAGTCAGTTATTAATAGCCCAATAAAGAGGACTAATAGTGAGCCACAAGACATTCAGGGTAATTTTACTTTGGTTCATGTTACTGTTTTACCTGTTTTCTTTTAGTTCTACCATGGAAGTTTGAGTATTAACTGCCTTTCCTATTGTTATTCTTAAATATGTAAGCCTCTGAAAGTCTGTGAGATGACAGCAGGTATAAATCTGATTCATAGGTGGATATATAAGATGGGCAATGGGGCAGTACACACAAGAGATCCTTCTGCTTCCTTTTGACTAAGCAAAACAGGAAAAAGCACATGGTATATGCCACTGATGCCTTTGCTTATTTTGGAAATCCACCTTTCCCACTTTTTTTTTTTTTAAAAAAAATCCAATTTATATGTGAGTTTATCAGAATTGGAAAGTGACCCAGAAAACCCCTAATTGGACTATAAAAACTTTTGTAACTTTGGTGTACAGATAGTCCTCAATTACAACTATTTTATTTAGTGTCTGTTCAAGGTTACAATGGCACTGGAAAAAAGTGATTTATGAACAATCCTCTTACTTATGACTGTTGTAGCATCCCTATAGTTCACATGATCAAAATTTAGGTGCTTGGCAACTGGCTTGTATTTATGATGATTGCAGTGTCCTGACACCATGTGAGCACTATTACAGACCTTCCAGTGAGCTTAGAACAAGCAAAATCAATGAGGAAAGCTGGGAAATTTAAAAACTGCAGTGATTTGTTTAAGTGTTGCAAAACAAAGTTGCAAAATTGGGTGTGGTTCATTTAACAATTCCTTATCAATGGAAAAGCTGGTCTCAATTATGGTGATAAGTTAAGGGCTACCTATAAATATAGTAATCTTACTATACAGATGTTTGGTATAGATCAGTGGTGGCGAACCTATGGCACGGGTGCCAGAGGCGGCACTCGAAGCCCTCTCTGTGGGCACACATGCCGTTGCTCCAGCCTTGCCTCCCCCCACGACCCCCTCCTCTCAGCAGCCCCCCGAAGTTGAGTCGCCCTCGAGCGGGACCCAGACGGAGCAGCGCAGCCAAGGACATGGCAGCCAGGCAGCATAAACAAGACTCTGCCCTCACACCCTATCATGCAGTTGATGCTGCAGGGCGTGGGCAGAGGGTGTGGCCGCCATAGCACTGCTGGGCTGCCTGGGCAATCTGCAGCAGGCCCTGGAGGCGTTGAGTGGTCCTGTGGGCAGGTGGGGCAGGGGATGGGGGGCAGAGCAGGGGAGGGGGAGGAGCAGGGGCAGGGGCAGTTTTTGGGCACTCGGTCTCTAAAAGGTTCGCCATCACTGGTATAGATGGACCCCTGTGAAGACCTGATACTTGAGGACATGAAAGATAGAAGATGTTGTGGAAAAGAGAAGCAAAAAAATTAAGTAATAATGCACAATTATCATATTCTTATTTTTGATCCTGATCTTACAGAGCAATTAAAGTTTTTACCCTGATGAAAATGCAAGGAAAATGGTACATTTCACCAGAACGTCTAGATCTAACACAATCTGATCCCAGCTGCAATCACACTTGCCATGATATGAAAATTTGAAGCTAATTTCTGTATTGTAGTATTACATTTCTATGGCAATAGGTAACGACTTAAAGTTGGGCTGGGGAGATCTGGGTTCAAATCTACTTTGAGTGACTTTGGGCCAGTCACCTTCTTTCAATGCAACCTACCACACAGGGTTGTTGTAAGGGGGAAAACCATAGAAAGGATTGCCAGACATGTTGCTTGAACTCCCGAAGGAAAGAAAGTTATGAGTCTAAAAATGAATTATCACTTTTTTTGAGAGAGTTCAGTGTGGCATTGTGGTGGAACATAGACTTGATTCCCAGGAGGGAGGGGGGCTGCATTCCAGAGGAGCAAGAGACAGCAGTTTAGCTAGACTGGTTGGGAGGAAGAGAGTCAAAAGAGCTCCTGTCTAGAAGTTCTCAGAGTATATCTTTAATGTTGCAAGTTGTTTGCTTTAGTTCAGGAGTTCAGTTCAAACTGCCGGCCCTCAGGCCGGATGTATCACCAGGAAACCGTGCCCACCCCATTGCTGGCAATGGAGAAAAAGCTCCGATACGTCGCGCGACGTCACATGACGTCATGAGTTTGATATGTCTGCTTTAGTTTGATAAGATTTCTGTCTATAGGTGAGGAACAATAAAGGAAACTGCTTTGAAATAACTCAGCACGCCTTTCTTGGTTTTTGGAGCCTGACCGGCATATTGAAAAATTTCCCACTAGTTCAATCCTCACAAAAACAACCTTCTGAAGTAAATTAAGCTGAAAGAATGTAATCCATTGAACTCCACATACCACAAGGTACTTGAACCATATTTCTCAAATTCAAGTCTAGCACTTTAACCAAAATATTAAGACATATAGGTAGGTAGCAAACATATAAAGCCAATCAGTAGTTCTGATAAATCAATAACAGCAACACCCTAATGGTCAAAAACTGGCAAAAGCTAATGTCCTTTTTTTATAACTCATAGGATATTTCTTTTTTAATTAAATTAAGGGCTGTTATTTGAATAAGTTATGGCCCCTTAAGTAATGCATTCTCTGAAAATAAATCAGATCCAGAAAACATGTACATAAGAAAGTAGGAAAGACAGCTGGTAAGAATAAAATGCCCCAAATTACATGTGTCCAGAAATCCAGTTAGATCTTACATGCACATATATGGGTCATGTTACATATGATTACAAGTACAAATTAATTCAGAAAATAGGAAACTTAAAAGAAGTTAAAAGATGCCAACCACTTAATTTTTAATCAAAGTTTTTCCATAACTACAGGTTCTTCATTTCTCTTTTAAGGTTTTAATGCCACTCTGAGACTTATAAAAGAAACTATAAATCTGTCTTTATTATATGTAAACTAAAAATACACAGATAATAAAAACAACTTTGATACTATAACTGCATATCTAAAACAATCAATATAATAAACTTTTTCACATCCAATCTAAAAAGTATTATTACTAAACCTTTACTGAAGAAACTTAGAATTAAGTTTTATCAGGGAGAAGAAAAATAGTGAAAAGAGAGGGAAACAAAAGTGGGTGTGACATAATGGATAATAAACATATAACTAAAAATGCATTCCTAATAACAACAATAATAGAAAATGCATGAATATTATGTTTCAATGTTTTTTTTTAAACATAGATAACCCTGATTTTATATTCTTTGTGAAAGAAATTTCTAGGTAGCCAGCAGTTTCTCTCATAACATGGCAAACCAGTACAATACAAAAATCCCTTTTAATAATCACTGTTCACACCCGTCTTTTCTTTTGAAATTTGAATATTTCTGGGGAGGGAGACACTGTAAGAATGTCTTTTGTTCTTGCCAGCATGCTACTGCTGGAAATAACCCAAAAACAGCAGTCACTTGGTTTTCTGCTAATTTCAAGTTTCTAATTTGATGCTTTCAGATTCAAATATCATGAAGAACAGATTTTTATTCTACATTTAATTTCATTGCTAACCCATTTTATTTTAAAAGCTTCACTTAAACATTCGTAAAGAAATGTGAAGTACTGTAAAAGAGAAAACAACGGAAAGAAATAAAACAAAGTAACAAAATAAATAAAATAAATAGATCCCAATACCTACAAGGATGGCATGCTTTTATTTGCAAAATTGCCTCAAAAGTCATAATTACACTGTAACTCCATGGGAACAATGGTAATTTCACAGCAGTTCATGTTGCTGTTATCACCCTACATCCTGATAACTATGAAATTAATTTGTGGCACTGCTGTATCCGTCAGCCATAAGCTGTTCCCTAGGTAACATTATGCTACCATAGAAAAGGAATTTGGTGCAGTAGAATCAGCTGCAGCAGACCATGCATCAATGAAACTTTGTTAGGCATACACACATAATAATAATTTAAGAAAAGGGAGGATTAAGGCCTGGATTTTATATTTTTTCACAGCCAAGAGGAAGGAGACTCTTAAGATATTGTTTTCCCATGCCACACATCACTGGGGTAGCTTACAGACATACTATTATACTCTCCTAAAGGCTCCATTCTACTTTTACCATGGTATTCATTTTCTCTGCAATTGTCAGGATGCCATTGATTTAAAAACCAATGGGCTGTTTGCTATATTAATTCAAGCTACAGCACACCATGTAGTTGTTCCACAATTGACTATTTATTTGTTTGCTTCCTTATTTGTTTAATGTTGCAGCTTTGTATCAGAAATAGCAACTGCAAAACCATAACTAAGCAGCTTTAAGCAGACTCTCCGCACTGCTTTAGCATTCATGCTTACATACAGTTATAAGGAATAATACATCAGTATCTTGTTGTAACATTAAATCAATTGCATTCAATATTGTTCCGCTGGGAGAAAAATGTTTAAAATAGCATTATTCTATTTACAGTTTGTGAAAGCACTAGCAAAACAATCTACACAATTAACATCTATCCAAATGCAGCCACAATAAACTGTTCATTTAATGCAACAGGTACAGGCAGAAACAAAATCTTGGATTCAGTCAAATTAATCTTTGGTTTGCAGGGCCTGGTTATATCAATTTGATAATACACTAAAATGAAATAATTTGTTTTTATCACATTCTATTTAAACACTTTTTGTTGATTTATGCTGTCTGTGATATCGCCACCTTTATGGCACCCATTTGATGAAGGCCAACTGCATGAATGGAAACCTACTTATAGTTACAACTTGGCAACAAAAAGAAGAGTGTTGAGAGTATGATTTAGCAACAGCCCCTCTCCCACCCCTCCGAATCCAGTTTTATCTTACCTGCAACACAAAACATTGGTTTATCTTATAGACCTATTGTAAGAATAATTCAGAAGCAATACACCCCAGCTACAACAGCATAAGCTACAGCTTTTTAATGGGAAATGTTTGATTGAAAGCACTGCTATATTATTTTAACAAATCTTTCTAAACATTCAAGCATAATTTGTCAGGAGAAAAACAAGACTGAAACATTCAGGAAACAAGATATGTTTGTACATATATACATATGTGTGTCTGCATGAGCAAGGTAGTCTCCTAAATAGCAGAGCATTCAACAATACAAACTTTCACCTGCCATGTAAAACAAACAATCGTATTGTGCAATATTTTGTTGACTGCTCTTTTTCAGTCAAAAGAAAACACGCTGTATTCTACCATGTGGGTGGAATTTTTTTAATCCCCTTTGGGAGAGAACTAAACTCCATCAAGCCTATTTTAGAACTTCTGTTATACTTTTATGTATTATGTTATGTAATATTGCGTGAAAGATTTAGTTCTCAGAAATTGTGCTGCTGGAATTCAGAAGTATAGTGAGAGAAACTGACTCTACAATCCAGCCACTACTGTCAAGGTCATTTTCTGGACTACTCTGTTCTAGTAGCTTCATACTATGGAGAATATATACTTTCTCCCAGCCATCTATCCAAGGCTTACCACACTATTTTGGTTTGTACTATTCTCTATTACAAAATTCAAGCTTGAGGATGTAAAAACACTACTAGTCATATCATGTTAGTGAAGACATTTTATTCCTTTTTAATACCAAGCCTGCTTTTCTTTGATCTTTATTATTCAGACTGCTAAAGCTAAATCTGGGCAGCATCAGAAACCTGGATTATACTGTATGCTTTTCCTGTGCCAATGTGTTAGGAAGCAAGAGAAGCAATTGCTGCATTTGTTATCATAAAGATTCTACGGCTTTGCTGGGGATTTTGCTGGTGAGTAAAAGCAACATCTCAATGTCAGTTGCAGCACTAGTCATCAAAGCAATCCAAAGTGTTGAACTTAATACTCTGATCCACTATATCCAGGAATGAACAGTTTTTGTCGTTTGGTGGTTCTGATCTTTATCTCTGACTGATCTGTCTTTTGTGATTGTTACCAGAAGGCATTGCTCTAAGACCTGAACAACATTCAAATAATATATTTCCCCCCAAAATCAAATATAAACCTTTTTGAGAGAGCTTTAATGTAATTTCACGTGCGTATGCTAGCCTCATCCAAAAGAATATTTTTTCATTAGAGAAGAAAAATGCAGCATGCTAATACAGACTTCAATTCTCAATAAAAACAGGAGAGATTCCATTCAACTGTTTGATGGCATCTACGGACATTTCTAAAATTCCCTTCATTTTCTCATCATTTTACAAGCACTCTTTTGAGTATTTACAATTATTTACAATTTCTCCTAGATGAGCCCAGATACTTCAGTTAATACAAGCTGATGGTTCTGAAACATAAGGATAATGGATGAATTGTCAGAATTATTATCTCTGAAGTATTTCTTCTCTAGCATGTTTCTCTTTAAAAACCAGGGAAGAATTATGAGGAAGACATGAATTGCACTTAGATTTTTGTGACACAGCTCACTGTTTTCGAAATGTCCTATATGTGGGCAGTAACCCTATTGTTAATTCATTTAAAAGAACCTCTAGTTAAGGCTCCTGTTGAATAGACTATCTTTCAATCCCCCACAAATAAGAATGAACTAGTCTCTAATCTGTTTTTCTGTCTTTAAACGAATGTCTTAAAATAAATGGAAAGTCAATTTATATTGGAATCTTAATACTTTGTCCCATTGTCTATGACTGAGCCCTCCATGGCTTACATCGAAGAGAAACAAGGATCACGGAACTGAACATCTGGATGGGATAAAGGTTATAGTACTAGACTAAGACTAGGGAGACCAATGTTTAAATCCACCCATAGCCCTGGAAACTCACTAATCACTATCTCTCAGCTCAATTGGGCCCCCACACAACATAAATGAACGAAGGAATATTAAGAATGCCTTATCCTAGAGAAAATTATTCATCTAAAAAATAAATAAGCCTATAAGTACCTTGTCAGCCTTTAATCATTGAAATTGATCCCATAAGACTGGATAAGATATCTCATCTGTTTCAGTAGAAACAGCAACATTTGAGTGACCATAAATTCATATGATTCTCTTACCTAACTAATCTGTCATAGCTGGGATTCTAATGGCTTCATTCAGTGAGGTAGGCCATCCTGAAAAATAGCTCTGCTGGAGAACTAATTCAGTCAGTTTATATATCCTGGTAAATAAAAAATAAAACTCTGGCTAATTCTTTAGAAGAATCTAATAATAATAATAATAATAATAATAATAATAATAATAATAATAATAATAATAATCCCCCAGTGAGGCACTACCTTGACGTGGTTGTGGGGCTTGTGTACTCTGAGGAAGATGAGAGCTATGCCAGAGGTTCAACCATACTGGACAGGTCTCATCAGAGGAGTCAGACAAAGAGTGTCTCTCCCATAAAAAATATGGTGAGACGTAAATTTCAGAATGCCATACCGGCTCGGACGTCGCCCGGGTTAACAAGGTCCGCACTAGATATTGGAGTTCCTGGATATCTGGTGAAAAATGGGTTACAGGACTCAGGACTGTTGGCTGAGCAACCAGGGCCAGCAGCTGCAGAACTACTGGAAGAAAAGGTGTTTACCCGTCGCAGATACACAGTGATGGAAAACAAAGAAATAATGATCTGTTACTACAGATCAAGTCCAACAAGACGAGGATATCTAAAACGAATGCACCAGTTCTGGAAAGAACAACATCCAGAATCAGAAATAACAGAACAGAGACTAGCAGATCAACGCCGATTTATAACACGAAATAAAGTATTTACAGAAACAGAATTGGACGAACTGCAAAGGTTTACCCAGGGCAAAGAAATCAAAGCCTTACAAGAAGTAATTCAGAATGTAGAGGCAAACCAGGGGGAGTTGGCAGTGAAGGAATCCAGCAGAGATATACAACTGTTCTCATTTGGAAACCAGGCACCTCTTCCTCAGGAAGAACAAAACCCTCTAACTAAAGAAATAAAAGAATTGAAACAAAGAATAACTGAGCATCTAGAACAGCACAAAAACAACAGAATAAGGCTGCCTGCATTGAAGCTTGTTCCAAAGAAACAGCTAGCACAAGCATTAAAAGATGCAAATACTGCAATAGCAAGTATAAGCACCAATTCACTGCAAGAAACAAACCAACTAATGTACAGCACAGCTGCAGTTATAACAGAATACCTGGGATGCAAAATCAACAAAAAAGAAAAACAAACAAACAGTGCACCAGAAAAATTAGACTAGAAAATAAGATCAGCAAGTTAAGATCACATGCAAGCAAGCTAGAACAGATGAAAGAAAAGAAGCTGAAGAACAAGAAGACCAAAGAATACCTAATCAAGAAATACCACTTAGAAACAAGGAAGATCAAGGAAGCACTGGAAATAATAAAGCAACAAATAACAGCTATAGCCAGGAAAATCAGTAGATATGAAGCTCGAATTGCAAACTATAGGCAGAACCTCCAATTTCAATCCAATCAGAAACGTTTCTACCAATCCATCAATGGAGAAACTGCAAGGAATCAGTCAGTACCTGACAAGGAAGAAACAGTGCAGTTCTGGAAGCAGATATGGGATAACCCAAAGAAATACAACAAGGATGCGGCTTGGTTAAAAGAGGTGGATGCAAATAAAACAGAAGTTGAAATGAAAGAACTAGTAATAACAACAAAAATGGTAGAAAAAAGAGCAAAGAAAATCAAAAATTGGTCAGCACCAGGTGAAGATGAACTGCATGGGTTTTGGTTGAAACATCTAACTGTTATACACCCACTCATTGCCAAGCAGTTCAACAATATACTACAAGGAGGAGAAATTGAAAAGTGGCTAACAACTGGGAAAACCTACCTAATAATGAAAAATCCAGCAAAAGGGGCAACACCAGGTAACTACAGGCCAATTACCTGCTTACCAACAACATTCAAATTACTAACTGGTGTGGTAGCTGATGCAGTACAACAGCATCTAGTTGAAAACAATCTCTTTCCACCTGAGCAGAAAGGAAACCGCCCCAATAGCAGAGGAACAAAAGATCAACTCCTAATAGACAAAATGATCTTGGAAAACTGCAAGAGAAGGAAGACCAACCTGAATGTGGCATGGATTGACTACAAAAAGGCATTTGACTCTCTGCCACATGATTGGATAATCAAGTGCCTAGAAATAACAGGAGTCAGTAGAAACATCAGAAAATTTGTGCAAAGATCGATGGCACAATGGAAGACACAGTTGCAGATCAATGGTGAGAAGCTGGGAGAGGTTAATATCAAGAGAGGAATATTTCAAGGAGATTCATTATCACCATTACTATTTGTTATTGCACTGTTTCCTCTGTCAACAATACTGAATAACTCAGGACATGGCTATCAAACATCAAAAACATCTGCCAGACTATCCCACCTCCTTTACATGGATGATCTGAAGCTGTATGGAAAAACATCATCTGAAATAGAATCGCTGCTCAACACTGTCCGTATATATAGCCAAGATATTGTAATGGAGTTTGGCTTGGACAAATGTGCCACACTTACTATCAAACAAGGAAAAATAGTGAAAACTGAAGGAATCAAGATGCCCCACGAAAATAACATTAAGAGTCTGGACGAGGAAGAATACTACAAATACTTGGGTATCCTTCAAGCTGACAACATCAAGCACACTGAAGTCAAGAAAAAGATTAGAGGTGAATACATCAAGAGAGTGAAGAAGATCTTAAAATCCAAACTCAATGGAGGAAATACCATAAAGGCAATCAACACTTGGGCAATCCCAGTCATTAGGTACACAGCTGGAATAGTGGACTGGACTCAAGCAGAACTAAAAGCAATGGATAGGCAGACCAGAAAAATAATGACAATGAATCATGCCCTTCATCCACGCAGTGACATTGATAGACTTTATCTACCAAGGCAAATAGGTGGGCGTGGAATGCTACAAGTACATCAGATGGTTGAAGAAGAAAAAATGGCTTTGGAAGAATATCTGAAGAACAATGATGAAGATGCACTGAAATTAGTATATCAGGAAGGCTTACTAACTACTGGAGAGACCAAACTGGCCTACAAGAAAGACCAAATGAAGAACAGAATAGAGGCATGGGAAGACAAAGCACTACATGGCCAATACATGAAAAAATAGCTGGGAAAGCAGATAATAATAAAACCTGGCAATGGCTAAGAGCAGGAAAATTGAAGAAAGAGACCGAGGGACTAATTCTGGCTGCACAAGACCAAGCCTTAAGGACAAATGCATACAAAGTCAAAATTGAGAAGACAGCAACAGACAGTAAGTGCCGCCTATGCAAAGAAGCTGAAGAAACAGTGGACCACTTGGTAAGCTGTTGCAAGAAGATTGCACAGACTGATACAAGCAGCGGCATGACAAAGTAGCAACAATGGTGCATTGGAAGATCTGCAAAAAATATCATTTGCCTGTAAGCAAAAACTGGTGGGATCATAAAATAGAGAAAGTCATAGAAAATGATAAAATTAAACTGCTCTGGGACTTCAGAATTCAAACAGACAAGCACCTGCAACATAACACCCCAGACTTAACAATTGTCGATAAGAAAGACAAAAAAGTCTGGATAGTGGACGTGGCAGTGCCTGGAGACAGCAGAATAGAAGAGAAAGAACTGGAGAAGATAACAAAATACAAAGACCTACAAATAGAAATAGAAAGACTGTGGCAAAAGCAAGCAAGGGTAGTACCAATAGTCATAGGCTCCTTGGGTGCAATCCCAAAACAACTGGAGCACCACTTGAACACCATTGGCATTGACAAATTTGCTATTAGTCAATTGCAAAAGGCGGCCTTATTAGGAACTGCTTCCATCCTGCGACGATACCTGTAATACCATCAAACATCCACATCTGCCTATCCCAGGTCCTGGGTAAGGACTCGATAGGTAGACAAAATGCCAAATCCAGGCTGAACATCTGGCTGACTGTGCGATGAATGATAATAATAATAAGTTGGAAGGGACCTTGGAGGTCATCAAGTCCAACCCCCTGCTCAGGCAGGTAACCTTATACCATTTCGGACAAATGGCTGTCCAGTTTCTTCTTAAAAACTTCCAATGTTGGAGCATTCACCGCTTCTGGGGGCAGTTAATGGTTAATGGTTAATTGTTCTAACTGTCAGGAAGTTTCTCCTTAATTCTAGGTTGCTTCTCTCCTTGATTAATTTCCATCCGTTGCTTCTTGTCCTGCCTTCAGGCGCTTTGGAAAATAGCTTGACTCCCTCTTCTTTGGGCGGCCCCTGAGATATTGGAACATTGCTATCATGTCCCCCCTCGTCCTTCTCTTTGTTAAACTAGACATACCCAATTCCATCAACCTTTCCTTATATGTTTTAACCTCCAGTCCCCTAATCATCTTTGTTGCTCTTCTCTGTACTCTTTCTAGAGTCTCAACATCTTTTTTACATCGTGGTGACCAAAACTGAATGCAGTATTCCAAGTGTGGCCTTACCAAGGCACTGTAAAGTGGTATTAATACTTTGTGTGATCTTGATTCTATCCCTCTGTTAATACAGCCTAGCACTGTGTTGGCTTTTTTGGCAGCTGCAGCACACTGCTGCTCATATTTAAATGATTGTCCACTAGGACTCCGAGATCCTTCTCACAGTTACTACTATTGAACAAGGTACCCCCTAAACTATACCTATACATTTGGTTTTTCTTGCCTAAATGTAGAACCTTACTTTTTTCACCACTGAATTTCATTTTGTTAGATAGTGCCCAGTGTTCAAGTCTGTCCAGATCCTCCTGTATCCTAAACCTGTCTTCTGGAGTGTTGGCTATTCCTGCCAGCTTGGTGTCGTCTGCAAATTGATGAGTTCCCTATCTATCCCCTCGTCCAAATCATTGATGAAGATATTGAAGAGCACTAGGCCCAGAACAGAACCCTGGGGCACGCCACTACACACTTCCCTCCATGTAGATGTGGTTCTATTGAGGACCACATGCTGAGTACAGCCGGTCAGCCAGCTACAGATCCATCTGGTGGTGATGCTGTCTAACCCGCATTTTTCTATCTTATCAAGTAGTAGGTTGTGATCTACTTTGTCAAATTATCAAATTTCACCCCTTTTACCCATGGATCCCTACCTTACAATTAAACTTTCCTGACACTGTACAACCACACTAAAAGTCCAATATAATGTGGTGTTAGAATTTAACTATTCCAAGGACGATCCAAATTCAAATCTTTACCTAGCAATGAAGTTTAAGCTAGTTTCTATTCTTCAGCCTAACTTGCCTCACAGGGTTATTTGTGAGGATAAAATGAAAAAGGGAAGAACTATATATATATATATATATATATATATATATATATATATATATATATATATATATATATATATATATATAATCAATAAAGTCAGATTATGGCCTTCAGCTAGAACTCCATCTTTGAGCTTTGCAATTGATGCCATCAGACTGTTGCTCAGAGTTATAGCCCTCGCTTAGATGCCTGCTGAGTTTCCCAAGTTATGATCTTATCATATTCTTTAGTCAGAGCATATTAGGAAATCTAGATACCAATGTAACAGAGGCAAGCAATTTAGACTTGTTGTTTGCTCAAAAATACCATTTTCAATCAATAATTCCTTGATATATTTTGAATTTTCCTACCAAATATATTCAAGCTTTACTGCCAAGAAGATTCTTTTAATTGCCTATTTTCCCTTTCCCCCTATCCTCTTTTTATCCTTGATATAAGACAATTTCAAGCCTTATGCTAAGAGCATGAAATCACAAGATCATCACAGTAACTCAATGTTACAAAGAAGTGTCATTCCTGTTGTGCTGTCCAATTACAAAATAGTAAAGCAGGGATAGTGCACAGCAATGCTGTTTTTTTCTATTTGTTTCAGTAAGTTTAGCACAGCAGGAAATGTGGCATTCTCCCTAGATAATGTGTCAAAACCGCAGTTAGAATTTAAGTGCAAATGGAAGTTATCTTAAAGGCTTCATATGTAGGCTAATAACCTCAGTTGCTTAAATGAGATAATTATACCTTACATAATATATTTTACTTCAAGGATTTGGTATCTTCATTTTAATAAAATAATAATCTGCTCTGGAGAAGAAAATGTGAAAAGGGGACCTATTGCACTGTAATACTTAACAGGCCTTTAGGTGCTCAGCATTATTTGCACATCATAAAAATATGGTCTACTTTCTACTTTTCAATGCATTTTAGTTAAGAACAAACCAGTTTCCAAGGTTGGTTGAAAGGACTGAAATGTCACCTGCTGTCAGGATTCAGAAATATTATTATTACTTTTCCATGTCAAGGGAGATACAAAGGTCTAAATACCCACATTAAAAATATGAAATTAAATCAATGCAAATAGTATGCCACGAACTTTCATAAGACACATTCAAATAAATGACTGAAGTCACCCTCATAGATCAGTGTTTAACAGAATTAGTTTTTTAAAAAAAATCAAACTCAAAATTTTGAATGATGAAATGGAGTGTCGGCTTACCTGAACGCCTATTCTCAGCATGATGATGAAGAATCCACCAATGGGTTATTTCAGTCGTCCTGCCCAATCAGACTAAGTTGTCAAGTTGTCATGCCCCTGCTTGACTGGAACCTCCCAGTTTCATTGACGGCATAGCCAATGATAACATATAGACATGATGTCTCTCAAAGCAGATACAAGTAAAAACAACAAGCCCCTGATAAGGACCTAACTGACCGCTAGCAGGGAGGGCGTGGATTCTTCATCATCATGCTGAGAAAAGGCGTTCAGGTAAGCCAACGCTCCTTCTCCAGCATGATGACTGAAGAATCCACCAAAGGGACGTGCCAAAGCTCCTAAAGTCCCTATGGGTGGGAGTCAGTTGGGGCCTGTGATCCTGATGTAGTCACTACCTGTTGTAAAATACACCTACCAAAGGCAGCCTCAGCCGAGGCAAATTTGTCCAAACGGTAATGTCTAATGAAAGGGGAAGGCGAGGACCATGTCGCCGCCCCACAAATATCCTCAATGGACGATTGAGTTGCCCACGCCATCGATGTGGCAGCACTGTGGGTAGAATGAGCCATCACATGACTAGGAACGGGCAAGGCAAGGGATACGTACGAACTTGCAATGCAAGCCCTGATCCACCTACCTATGGTGGAGGATGACACCTTTTGGCCCATGGAAGAAGGATGAAAGGAAATAAGCAGGGCTTCAGACTTACGGAATGCCGCCGTGCGCTTGATATAACAGCGCAAGGCTCTCCGTACGTCCAGTGAGTGCCATTGCCGTTCCAAGTCATGTGACGGGCGAGGACAGAAGTCCGGGAGAATAACCTCCTGTGATCTGTGGAACACTATGTTTATTTTTGGAACAAATGAGGGATCTAACCTAAGAACCACCCTGTCCTCGTGAAACATGCACAGGTCCTTCCTGATCAATAAAGCAGCCAGTTCCGATATGCGTCTGGCAGAGTTAATGGCTATCAGGAAGGAGACCTTAAGAGACAGGTACCGCAAAGAACATGTTCTAAGTAGTTCAAAGGAAGATGAGGTTAGTGCCTCCACGTATGGTCGTAAATACGATTAGTCGCCCGTCTCCTGGCAGCCTGGATCATATCGATCACCACCGACGAATATGACTCTCGAGTCAGGGTACGACGTTCAAGTGCCAGGCAGTCAACTGAACCCATTGGGGTTCTGGGTGCTGAAGATCCCCCTGCATCAACCATATGAGACAGTCTGGGATTCTCCATGGGGCTGAGACGGAGAGGCTCACCAGATCTGTGAACCATGGTCTCCTGGGCCAGTGAGGAGCAATCAAGATTAATTCCGCCTGTTCCTCCAGGATCTTCCTGACAACTGCTGGAAGCAGAGGCAGTGGGGGAAAGGCGTACAAGAGGCCTCGCGGCCACTGACGTTCACCCCCTCCGCTCCCTGAGAGGGGAACCGAGAAAAGAATCTGGGCAGCTGGGTGTTCTCCGGCAAGGAGATGACCAAACCTGTCTGAGATCTCCCTGAAGACATCCAGGTGTAACTTCCACTCCGAATGGTCCACTATCGACCTGCTGAGGAAGTCTGCCTGCCGATTTGCCTCTTCCAAGATGTGCTCGGCCCTAATGGAATGCAGGTTGCTCTCTGCCCAGGAGCCCAATGCTCGAGCTTCGGTCATGAGTGACCTGGACCGGGTGCCCCCTTGCCGATTCATGTGAGCTTTTGCAGCCACATTGTCCGTCAGGACCAGCACATGTTGCCCTTTGAGCACTGCGTGAAAATGCTTGAGAACAAGGTGGATCACTCTGAGCTCCAACCAATTTATGCTGTGCCTCAGGTCTGTCTGTGACCACTGACCCTGAGCCATCTGAGTTTGGAGGTGTGCTCCCCAACCGAAAAGACTTGTGTCCGTGGTCACACTGATATGACAGGGCTCTTTGAAGACAGTCCCCTTGTGAATGGCCGAGGATGTCCACCAGCCGAGAGAAAGACACACCTGATGAGAGACGCGCACTGGAGATACTGGTGTGTTGTCTCTGGAACAGAGCAGAAACCACTGGAGGGTCTGAGCATGTAGCCAGACCCATGGCACTATTGCTATGGAAGATATCAACTTGCCCAGGAGCTGAGAAAGGAGAGCCAATGACACCGCCCTGCTCCTGCGTACTCTGAGTGCCAGGTCTCTGATGCTCCTGCGCCGCTCCTCTGACAGATACACATGAGAAGATTCCGTGTCTATTACCATGCCCAAATGCAACAGGCGGGTCAAGGGATTTGTTTGGCTCTTTTTGAAATTTATCAAGAACCCATGGTTCTGTAGAGTCCTGATCGTGAGGGCCAAATCCGACTGGGTGGTTGAAACTGAGTGTGACTAGATCAGTATGTCATCCAGGTAACACTGGATATGCACTGGGACCAACCTTAAATGAGCTGTCAGCACAGCCAGGATCTTGGTGAAGACCCTGGGGGCGGAGGAGAGGCCGAATGGGAGAGCCCTGTACTGGAAGTGGCGGTTGAGATAACAAAACCGCAGATACCTGCGATGTTCCGGGAGGATTGGAACGTGCAGGTTTGCCTGCTTTGGATCTATTGATGTCAAAAGATCTCCTCGCCTGATGCTGTTCAAAATGGAATGTAACGTTTGCATCTTGAACCTCCGGTATTGTAGGTGGAGATTCAGACCCTTGAGATCAAGGATTGTTCTCCATCCCCCTGAAGACTTGGGGACTACAAATAGGATGGAGTAATACTCCAATCCCTCCTGGTAAAGGGGGACCTCCTCTATGGCCCTGATACTCAGTAGATGTTGAATGGCGTCCTCCATGAGCCCTCTTTTTACTGGGTTTCTCATGGCTGGACAAGAGACAAAATGGTCTATGGGCGATGATTTGAACTCCAATGACAGGCCTTCTCTTATGGTGCAGAGAACCCAAGAATCTGTGGTCGTGCTTTCCCATTTGCAGATGAAAAATGTAAGTCTGCCACCAATGGGGGGAGTCCCCTCTGAGTCACTTGGCGTGACGGAAGGGACGACCCCCCTCTGCCATGAAAGGCTTGTTCTGGGTCTGGTACTGGTACCTGTCTCTATACTCGTTCTATTGAAGGAGCATTCTGTCTTAGGAGCTGGGAGCCGGTAGGATTGTCCCATCTCTGCCGCAGCTCCAGTCCGAAAGGACTGACGGTGACCGTAGGGGAGGAAGCGCCTGTTAGTTCTCCTAGACAAATGAGAAATAACTTTCTGTTTTTGCTTATTTTCAATGAGATATGGAGTTAATGCCTCCCCAAATAATCTGCTGCCCTTGAGGGGGCTGTGGCCGCTCGCCACTTGTGTTTGCTCTTGGCCCTCCAATTTTTAAGCCAGAGTAGCCTCCGAGCGACTACGCTGGAAGCCATTGCCTTGGCTGAGTGTTTGGCCGAGTATAGGGAGACATCTGCCATATACTCAGATGTCACTATGAGTTTGGTCAGATCCTGATGGATCCTGATCTCCTCCAGGGGAATTCTGTCCTGTAACTACCGAAGCCAGATAATGGAGATCCTGGCAAAGAATGAGGTGGAAGTTGCCGCATTCGCTGCCCAAGCAGATGCCAGGTGAACTTTGCGCAATGCAAGTTCAGATTTCTTGTCTTCTGCCTTAAGGGTGTCCAACACATCTGCTGGAAGACTGGCTGCTGAAAAAAGTGGGGCTAGTGATTCATCCACTTTGGGCACCTCCAATAAATCCGTCAAATTCTTTGCCATGTCCACAATCTTGTCCCTGGGAAGGTTGGGCTGCCGGTGACTACCATTGTCCCTGAATGTTCTTCAGGAATAAGGAGGGACAGGGTATTTGGAGGTGTTTAACCATTGGCTCAGTGAACAGGGGGTTAGTGTCCTGATCTGTAGGAGGCTGTGGAGTGGGACCCGGATCAGAGGTGAGCTTACCCGCTGCACAGGCCCTGCTCAGCAAGGAAGGAAAGAGCGATGCATTGAAGAGCTCTGCCATGGGCTGGGAGTCATGTATAGGCTCCTCGCAATCCAACCACCGGTCCACATCTTCGTCGTAATCTGAAGCGTTGGAAGAATCGGATTCAGGAGAATGGGATGGAGAAACCATAACCGAATGATCCAATGGAGGTCGTGAGGAGGTAGTGGGTGCTGATGAAGGCCCTGGCATAGGTGATGTTTGATGGTGACCCGAGGAAGCCATGGCTTGGAACACCGCCTATGATATCCACGATTGTAGCTGGTCTGAAAAAGACGGCTCTAGTGGAAGTCGTAACCCCACAGCCATCGGCATGAAGGACGCTGTGGATGCTGTCGAAGGGCCGGGCAGATCGAGGTCCTCCCCAAACAGGTGTGGTCCTCCCTTACCAAAAGTCTGAGTTGAGACCTGCTGATGCTCACCTTCTTGCGACCAAGCTCTTGATGAAGACAGTAGATGCCCTCCTGTCTCAAGAGCTGCTGGTGTGGAGAGCGGAGGCGTATGACCTTGTCCACCTGATAAACGTTGGGCCTGGGAGAATTGCTTCTCCAGGACTCTGTGTGTGTGGTCAGCCTGCTTATCGCTTGCCTTACTAGCCTTTCTGCCGTATTTGGATTTGAATTTGGCCTTACTTTTAGGTGTCTCGGGAATTGGCTCAGCTTGGACGGAGTGGATGTCTGTGTCCAAAGGCTATGGCTCAGTGGGTTCTGCCATGACAATCGAGATGCGCCGCAGATGAGACTCTGGAGCTGACTCGCTCTGCAAGAGACATCAGGAGCCCTCTCGTGGAGGGACTGAATGCACGTGGACTAGCGTAAGCCAGCCCACTGGCTAAACCGGGCTCACACTGTGCGCTCCGAAGCGCTCATCATCAAGGCAAATGGCAACCCGTATGGTAGACCTGAGGCCAAAATGGTGACAAAATCACACGTGTCTCACAATAGTGGCAATGGTCAGGATCTTGCAAGCAACCACTAGATGCAGAGAGGCAGATACTAAGGCAATGTTAGGTGAGCAGGGCCTGATAGACCTTCACGTCAGCAAGGATTCCACAAAGTTTGTTGTGATTGCTATTTTCAATTGGAACAGTAGATCCTGAAAAACTAAAGCTTAATTGTAGATTTAGTTCAGAATAGACAATCTGTTTAAGTTCAGATCTAAATTTAATTACATACACACATACATACATACATACACACACACACACACACACACACACACATATATATATACATGGATATATATGTGTGTGTGTAGATATCACCTATAAATATAAATATAAATCTACATGAAGCAAATGATTTGGGTGGAGCTCACAAAATGGCACCCGAACCTATGAGATAGTTATGGAAATGCTATCTCACAAAATGGCGGACGCCCTGAGCTCAGAGGGAGGGGGGAAATGAGAAACAGAATCCTACAAACAAGACTTGGATTGATCTAAGGCAAGGAATTGCAATAATCTAAACCCTTCCAAGCTTTAAAATTTGGTTTAACAAGTCGCGACTATCAGCTGTTAGGCGCAACCAGCTTACCACCCTTGAACAAGGCCTCGTTCTCTCTGAATGGCAGCCGGAAAAAAACAACAGTTTAAAAATAATAGAATCGTCCCCCACAGCACTCTCCGAGCGTTTAAAACCACTTGTCAGCTGGCCGAAGAGTCTTTGGCGATGAGCTGGAGACCAATGGACTAAAAATGGCGGCCGTTAGGATGAAGCTCCAACCGGGCCCAGTCAGAGAGGAAGGCCACGTGGCCTCAAAATGGCGGCCACGAGAAGGGCTGTGTCCTTTGCAAGGGGAGTGGGAAGAACTCAGCCCTGTTGAATCTAGGGCGAAAGAAACACTCCTATCTATCAGAGGTTTTGGGAAGAAACTCAGCAGGCTGCTGAGTTTAGGGAAGAACAGCCACCCCCCCTTTTTGGAAAGGAATATTACTTTCAACCCTGATTGAAAGGGAATAAGGGCCAGAAACCCCAGAAAAGGGAATAATCAGAACTGTAATTCTCTAATTTTCCAAGAAGAATCCACCAATGGTTTACCAATATTTAGTCTAACCTGCCATCCAAAAGAACTGAGAGTCAAGCTATCACGTCTTCATGGGTGAAAGACTAAGATGAAACTGGGAGGTTCCAGTCAAGCAGGGGCGTGACAACTTGACAACTTAGTCTGATTGGGCAGGAGGACTGAAATAACCCATTGATGGATTCTTCAGTCATCATGCCACAGAAAAGCAGAGACAGGGCAAGTTTAAGAAGCATTTTGCCTTCTCTTTAAAATATGTGTTAAAGGAGCTAAGAACTTTAAAATGTATAATCAAAAGTCCTGGAATAGTTTGGACTCACCCTATTTGTATCTGCTTGTTAACTTATTGCTCCTGGTTTTTTTTTTTTTTTCATGAAGACAGCTCATACTGACGGAGGGCCACATTCTGCGTTAGTTTTATCCCTGCTACCAAAGAAGATTCATTCGCTAGATTTAGGAAAAAGTACTAAACAACTTGGAATCCAGTCACCTACAAAGCTGTCTTAAGTTTAAACCAGGCCAAGATACCATGATCTTAGATTAAAAATGGTGGGGACTGCCACCATTCAGCAGTATCATATGACTTTCTTTAGCATGTCAGCTCTCAGCATAGTTATTATGTAAAAATGTAGTCACCATTCCTCTGATAAATTGAGTCTTCCTTGAGTTGTTTGCCTTTTTGTAGTTTCATTCATGTTGTCCTCTGGGAAACAGTACAGAAGAAGGTTGCCAGTTTCATCTTCAGAGAGAAAGTTTATTCACTACCCGATTTGAGTACTACAGTTCTGGGATATTTGTGGTCCAATCTTGCCTAGCATTTTTAGGATCAGCCAGGAATCAATGATACTTTATAAAGCTATGCACTGAACTCCCAATTTAATAGGAAATATTAAAAAAAAGAAAATAATTTTGTCATCCTCTATTTCTTCTGTGATTCTTAATTTGAAAAATGTATTGACCAAAATTGCAACACCTTCCAGGTGTTTAGAATTACCACTTCATCCACTCAAATTTATTGTAACAGGGATTTGTCCTTTGAAACAATATGAATATACTGTAATAGAAGTTTCAGATTATTTTTTTTCAAATTTAAGATTAAGATGCATCACACCACTCCTTAACTCTTAGCGATATAGTGACAAGTTGTCAGCAGCTGCTTAAAGTACCATCATGCTCAAAGATATTTTAGGACAAAATAATACAATGTGCTTGAATAATGAAGTTTAATTTGAATAAAATATAATTATGTCCTTTTTAGAAAAATAAAGATTATGTTAGACTTTTGTATAGATAAATGTTCTATGTTTCACATTTTGCAATAATAGATTAAAATGATTAAAATTTTCCTTGTAAGAAATATCACCTAGCATGAGCATTATTCATTTATCTCAGAATAACTGTACCAAAATAAACAGTATCAGTATTTTAAATAATCTTCAATTCAAGAAACAGACATTTTAGAATACTGTAGAATGCAATTCAAATAACGTTAATAGCTTTTATAATATAGTGTATATAAATCTAAATAATGTAAGTTTAGATATAATTTAGGTATAAAATAGTACACACCCATATCTTGTTGATTACTGAACAATATATGTTATTCATTTTCAATATTTATAATAAATAATTTCTAAAAATTAATATACAACATTAAATTCCTATTTTTGCTTAGGAAAACTAGCAGTGTACAAATCAGCATCATACCTTGCAATTTAAGTTCTTATAAGCCTTGTTTAGTAGATTATAGGCTTGTTTTCCAGGAAAAAAATATTTTCAAACCAGATGGGTAAAAATTAAAAGAACAATTTCAGTATATTTTATTCATTAATTTAATGTAACCATTTCAAGTATCTGGGTTTTTTTCCCAAACAATTACTATAGTTAATCTAACACAGTGGTTCTCAACCTTTTTAATGCCGCGACCCCAACCAGTCGTAAGTCAAGGACTACTCAACCGGTCGTAAATCGAGGACTACTCAACTGGTGCAGCACCGTTTGCAGAATGGGACTTTTGGCGGACTCAGCAGGGCAGGGACAGCCTGGACAATTCCTATTGGCTTTTGAAAGCCAATAGAATTAGACTATATTCAAGAGAGCCTATTTTATTGGCTTTCAAAAGCCAATAGAATAAAAGGGAGTAGCACAGCTAAGGAAAAGGGGGGGAAAATGGCGGACTGCATTGTTTGGCGACCCCCGTGAAATGGTCGTTCGACCCCAAATGGGGTCCCAACCCACAGGTTGAGAACCACTGATCTAACAGAAGAGTCAGTTTGGTGTAGTAGTTAAGGCAGGCTAGAAACCAGAAGACTGTGACCCAAAGGTATTGTCAAAAGACAATTGAACTTTCTTGGGTTTTTTTCCTTGAAAACGTTTCATTTCTTATTCAAGAGGCTTCTTCAGTTCTGTTCTTCAGCATAATTAATGTATATAAAATACTACACACCCATTATGATTTTGTGGGGCCACATTACTAAATCTCCAGGGCCACATGTGGGTTTTTTTGGGGGGGAGAGAGAAAAAAAGAGAAAGAGAGAAAGGAAGGCAATGGTAAAACAGAACTGCAACATTATAGTTGGCTGATAATGGCAGAAACATCATTTCTAGTGAATAATTTGATCCAAAAAGGGCTGGAGGTAGTCTTATGCCTAGTGAATGTCTACATTACCTCACTCCAACTCCATTCAGATTCTTATTCAGTTGAAGAATCTAGATCCTTAAAGGCCAAACTTCAGTTCTGAAGAACACTCTATTGCATAGGTCCCCAACCTTTGTGTACTGGCGACCCAGAAGGGAAAGGGAACAGCTGGCAAATTTGTATGGAAATGGGACCACACAAATATGCGACACTAGTGGCTACATTGCGCATGCACACAGGCACTAGCACCACCGCTAGCGCCTGCATGCATGCGCAAATGGGCCAAGCACATCCATGTAGCACTAGCAGTCTTATTTGTGCATGAGCTAGCACCACTACTAGCGCCTGCATGCATGCACCAATGGGGCCATGAATGCTAGCGCAAGTGGGGGTGAGTGTGCGCATACATTTGCGCGCACTGGCTGGCCAGCCTGTCTCCAGCCCAGTGACCAGTAGGTCATGGCCTGGTAGTGGGCCGCGGCCCACAGGTTGGGGACCTTTGCTCTATTGGCTTCTGAACTGACAGGCAGCTAAATAGGATCAGCAGCAGAGAAAGTACTCAAGCAGAGCTCAGCAGAAGGCATCCAAGCATGTGAGATTTAAATAAAGGAGATTTATGATCAAACTCTAGAACATCCATGAAATTCACTGAATATAACCCTTAGGAAGACATCCCTCATTTCACTTGCTTTGCAATGTTGTTCTAAAAATGAGAAGAAAGACTTATGATAAATAAATTATGCTCAGTTTCTCTCTCCCCCCCCACATACCTAGAAACACATAAATTCAATAATACCAGATGTTTTTAAAGATTGCTATAATCCTATACAATAAAACTCTTTTGGCATTCATCTTAATTTATGTGGAAATACATTTTAAAATGGAATAATTATTGGCTGGACCATAATCAAAAAAACAACAGCAAATGTATATTTGTGAGTTTGAAGACACAATCATGGATTAAGTTGTATAGAATGCTAGCCTATGCCTGCCTTGTGATCAATGAAGTTGAGAAGGGATTTATGAAAACAATTGTATTTCTTTGTAGTCATCTGGTCATTAGCACTCTCTTAGAGCTATTGAAGCCACTTGGGACTTTATCTGTGCCCTCAGGGTCACCTGATTCAGCAGGAACAAATGCAGCCTTCTTCCTTAAAAACACTGAGTGACTGTGTCTGGAAATACTCCACTGTCAATTCTAAATGAACTGGCACTGCATATCATTTACTTTTTGCAAGATCCAAGATCTACTTACTTTTCATTTATTTATTTAGTAGACTTATATGGAGCCCATTCGACCTAGAAGCAACTCTGTACAAATTAGAATCATAAAAGTTGAAAGTTGTGTATAATCTAGGGATCTTCTCAGACTCCCAACTCCTACTCCATGAGCAAATGACAGTTATAGCGAACAGGATCTATGCACCAGTAATCTGGTATACCAGCTACACCCTTTCCTGAACCTGGAGGCTTTTCAGACAATTATTCATACCCTGGTCACCTCAGGTTTGGATTATTGTAATGTACTCTATAGGGGCTCTGCTAGAAGACCATTGAGAAGTTACAGCTGGCCTAGAATGTAGGAGCACAGGCAAAGTATGTTAATGTGGTAGATCGGGGTCTTCAATCTATGGCCCGTGGGCCAAATGCGGCCCGCCTTGTCTTTTTATCCGGCCCACCAGACAAACGTTGGTGTTATAATGCTGGCACCCTGGTACGTGACCCTGCCTAGCCTAGATAAGAGTAGTGGGGACAGGGAACAAGCTAAAGCGTTGCAGTAAAGTACTTGCCTTGAGAGAGTCATCAGGAGTTGCAGGGCTGCTGGGGTGAGACAAAGGCCCCAGGATTGGCACTTCCAGCACACCCAGAAGAGAAAGGAGGAGGAAGGCGGAGACAGCGGAGGATATAAAAGAAGGCAGTTTTGGCAGGAGAGGGAGAGAGAGAAAAGATGCAGCCTTAAGAAGAGGAGTCAGATGGAGCTGCACCAAAGAAAAAAACGGGGGGGGGGGAGAGCAGAGGAGATAAAACAGATCAGCTGGTAGCCGATCTATAACTTTGTGGCAGCCATCCATGCCGGGCGCACACACAAGTTGCAGCAAAAAAACAGGCAAGAAATGCAGCTGGGGAAGTGTCATCCTCTATGAGGAATGAAGAAAGGCATCAGCAGCTGGAGGTGTTCTGGGGAAGGGGGCACTGTGAGTGGAGTAAGAGTCAGCATCTGCCACCCAGCCCCCAGCCTGCCCATTTTCGGCAGGCAGCACCGTGCTCTCCTCACAGCACAGAGAGGCTGGGTCGGATGAGGCAAAGCTACTGAGAAGCTGAACCTGCCTCAGTGCACTCACAGGAGGTGGCGAGCAGTGCAGGGCCAGTTGCTGGTCACCTCCAGTCAATGCTGCCTTTCTTCATTCCTCCCAGAGGGCGACCCTTCCCCAGCTGTGTTGCTTGCCTGTTTTTCTCCCTCCCTCATCGCAAATATCTTACTACCACTCTGCTCTTAAGGCTGTGCGGCTCTTGTCCAGAATTTACAGTGGCCTTTCAAGCCATGGCCATCATCCACGCTGGCAACATCTCCCCCTCCCCTTGTCCCTTCCTGGGCACGGAGGAAGGAAGGAAATGGGAATGAGAAAGGAGGAGGGAGGGAGGACATGAGGAGGGAGGCAGGGAAGGGAGGGAGGGAGGGAGGGAGGGAGGGAAGAGATGAGAATGAGAAAGAGGGAGGCAGGGGAGGAGGGGAGGGAGAGAGAGAGGGAGGGAGGAAGGAGATTGGAATAAGAGGGAGGGAGGGTCTGAGGTAAGTCCTGCCTTAATTCTGCCCTGTGCCCTTTTGCCATCCCCTTGCCCTCTCCTGGCCTATCCTGGTGGTCTCCCATCGTATCGCTAAGGATGCTCTGGTTATAATCATTAATTTTTTTCCAACTATAGTCCGAGGGACAATGTCTAAGAGACAATGAACTGGCCCCCCATTTAAAAAGTTTCAGGAGCCCTGTGGTAGAGTATAACTAACTGGGTGTGAATAACACAAACAGTATCCCAGAACCTCTGGAAACCACCTTGTTGGAAAACACTACTTAATGATTATTGTTTCTTTAATTAACAACTTTATCCATATAGTTTCTTTTCTTTTAATTGTTTCTAGTTCAACAGAACGGAAGCTTCAGGAATGAATTTTTCTATAATAGAAATAATCCCCTTTATTATGTGGGGGAGGAGGAGATTTATGTAACACATTTAGTTAATTATGTTTTTCTTTTTTTCTTTTAAGTGAAACAGTAGTATTTTTCTGTTTTTTAAAAAAGGAAATAACCAATTAATTTCCTCTATAAGTTACACAAAAATATTAAAGTCAATTCATCATACTTATGACCCAGGAAGCAAAGGGAACGGCAGAACCTGGAAGAAGGATTAATTAATATTGCTGGTGATTTTTCATTAATAGAATTTACTAATGAAAATTTTATGTCAAAGATTTAGGCAATGAGAAAAGGCATCCAGGAATTATAAAGTGTTCATAAAGCAATAATAAAAGCACATATTTATAAGTATAAACACATGTTAATTTCACTTCCACCAATAAACATACAAGTCCTAGCATGGAAACAGTAATGTGATTTAGAGAAAGGACTTTAGGCCTTGAAAATAACTTACTATTCAAGTTAATATAAAAAAGTATAAAGCTCTAAAACCAAAATGAACAGCACAATCCTGTATATGTTTGCTTGGAAAATTAAAGATAGGACTGAAATCTAAACAGAAAAAACAAAATAGCAAATAAACTGTAGAATGTCATACTTCATCTTTCATGCAGGTTAGATTTCAACCAGAGGTCCTTGGTACTCTCTAAGCTTGGTTGTTGCATCTTGTTACCTAGTTTGGGTAATGAAACATCTGCAAGAAAACAACTAAGGGACCCTCATTTCAACCCTGAGCTATAAATATTCTCCTTTTCAATATTTCAACTTACAATTTTCTAAGAAATCTGAAGGAAAATACATTTTAAAGGTTTTTTCCGGCATTTTGTCCACATCAGAATAAATCTTCAATTTCATTGCTAAATTGAGCAATATCAATGGCAATAATTATTAGAAAACAAATCAGCCTGTTTTACTAGCAACTTAAAATGGCCATTCTGCAAAATATATGAAACACAGTAGCAAAATAAACAAATGTGGATAAAACATGCAAATGTTTTATATCAGATAATGCAGAAAATGCCAAGGTAAAATAAATTTTAAAATCCAGTATTAATATTATTCAGTTCTTTTATTTAGACCAGTGCAATTGTTATACACATTTTCTGCAAGTTGAGGCACACTTCAATGGGCATTTCAACAGAATGCAATAGTTTATAACTGGCAGTTCTGGCCATGTATAATATGTAACCTTAGGTCAGTTAAAATTAAACAATTTTGGTTTATTTGAGACAAGTGATTGAAGGAATGTTCAGGGGAAATCATATCTCTCTACACTCCCATAATCCCCCTTCACTATAGTATTCTCTAAGGAGAATAGCTTGCTCTCCAATTTATCTCTGTAGCTCACAAAGTAAATTAAAATTCCCAACTGGAAAAAAAAACCTCAAGAAATTACAGATGAACTCTCAGACAATATAAAGCAGAGAACCACCTAAGCCTATAGAATCTTATAAGCCTTATAAAAGTTGGAAAAACAACTCGACATAAACATTCTTTGTCACCAGTGGATAAAGAAGATGATTTCATCAAATATCAATCTTGCAATCAAGCTCAAAACAAGACTTTCATAGGCTTCTTGATTTATACTTTAAATATATTTAAGACAGTGCTATTACTTTTTAAAGCCCTAGAGTCAAGCTCCCATGGTGGAATACGTTGACTATGAATTATTAGTCAACTGAAAGCTGCCTTGTTCTCTACCTGAAGCTACACTGTCTTGTCTATGTTTTAAAACAGCAGATCAGAAAATAAAGCACACAAATATTCTAGCATAAGCATGCTGCTACATTAGCAGCCCATATAAAGACTGTATAAGTGCAATTAATACAAAATAAATACTGAAGGTCTAGTAATAATGAATAAGCATTTTAATGCTTTAGAACAGTGGTTCTCAACCTTTCTAATGCTGTGACCCCATAATATAGTTCCCCATGTTGTGGTGTCCCCCAACCACTTACACATAACTGGGTACCAGGGGCGTGGCCAAAGAAAAGAGGGGGAAAATGGCGGGTTTGGCAACCCCCGTGAAATGGTTGTTCGACCCCAAATAGGGTCCCGACCCACAGGTTGAGAACCACTACTTTAGAACTTCTGCTGTCAGTATTGCAACCTGTTATAAATTCAGTTTCTCAATATATGAAGGGGACTCATTAGGTCAGGGGTTCCCAACCCCCAGTCCGTGGACTGGCACCAGGCTGCAGCATGCCAGCAACCGGGCCATGCAAACAAGCACAACCCCATCCGCAGGATGCAGGTAGCACATGAAACCACACCCTCTCTGATCGGCAGAAAAATCTTTCTCCACAGAACCAGTCCCTGGTACCCAAAAGGTTGGGGGCTTCTGCACTAGGATATAACCACCAGTGCTTCCAGTTAGAGTTGGACAAAATTCTTGTACTGTAGTACAATTGAAGCATTTTTTTGTAAATTATTAAGCTCTATTTAGGTAAAATTTCAATAGATATTTCTGAGTCTGACTGAAAAATATTAAGAGCAAATAATGGGGAAAAAATTAGTGTATCCTGTTGTAAACTTAAGACCTGCCACTTTTATTATATGTTTATGGTTCTTAAATTTGGACCAAAGATGCGATGAAGAAAATGTTATACTTAAACTCTTTTCTTAAATTGCTTAAAGCACAGAATCCTTTTGTCTTCAAATGCACTGTTGTAAAGAACCAGAGGAATGAAACACTCAGACCACAGCATTAATATTGCTTTTTATGTTCCACAGCAATTAAAACATTTGCTTTCCTGACAGAAAAAAATGTAGTTTTATGAATAATTTCTGTGTATGTACTTTTCCCCTTTGTTATTCCCCCAGTCTTCAAAAAATGAATTGCTAGATTACAACTACAGAACAAGTTTATTTGCTGTGAATGAACATACATTTTGAAAATGCGCATTCCCTTCTTTTTGAGAATAACCAATGCAGCTGTCAGAAATCTGCAGCCTGTTTTCCCCATTACTGATTACTTTGTACTAGACATTGATCATTGCACCTCTCTTGTTTCTCTTTCCACAAGAAAATAAAATATAAAGTAAGTTCTAAACTAATTACCATATTAATGTCAGAAATTAAAGTTGGTTGCACTTTTAGGACTGAATAAAACCTTCTCTACTTTTTGATTTTTCAGAGAAGAAAACAAAATTATATTTATAAGCAGCTATGAGCTAGTATTTCAACCATCCTTGTCTGAACTTACTTAATTTTTCTATTAATTCCAGTAGGTAAAAATGGGTGCCAAACAAAGATATTGTAAATGTTTTATTTTCTAAAAGCTGCCTTTCTGATTGTTAGGTTCTCTTATGATTTTTATACCCATTTGATGCTTAACAAGGATTAATCATTACATTTCAAATTTGCAAATTAGCTTCAAAGCAAGCAAATACTTCTCAAACATAATTCAGGAATTTCCAAAAACAGCAAATAAAATGCTAGGAAACATGTTTGGAGATCTCCAAATTATGTTTCAAGTTCTTTCCATAGCCAAAAGCTTGATTCAAAATATGCAGATCTGATCTTATTTATTTTATTATAAGTCCTTGCTTTTCTCCTAAGCTTAAGTGTAGTTCTCAAATAGTTTGCTGCATCAAGATTGCTGAATTTAATATGACACCATTTTTAATATTTGAGGAGAAAAAAACCTGAATGGCCTCCAAGAGTTCAGAGATGTCATATTTTCAAAACTTCTCACAAAGGCCTGGACTAGGACTATTCTCAAGTCAGGTTTAAAAGAAGTCCTATTGCTTCTAAACTTCATGTTATCCACACCAATCATTCAAATTAAACAAAAGCACTCTATGAGGAAGAAGGAAGAGCAGATATTTTAACACTGGGATGTTAGGAAAAACTTTACAATGATTCAGTACAGTATCACTATCCAATCAGTTACAGAGGCAGCTGGAATTATTTTAAAATGAGTGCAGCTAATTCTAGCAGAATAACATCAATGCAAAATATTCCCAGCATAAGTTTAGATTTCCTCTTAAGCTTGAAATATTTTTTTCTGTTTTTCATACATTCTTAAAACAGGAAATCTACATCTTCTCTTGGATTACAAAACAGAAAGAATCCCGCAATTGTAAACATTTGCACCAATAAATATGCTGAACATCTGTGCACGATTGTAGCAAGACTGCAATCTTACCACCTACTCCTGGGCACGAGGGACTTGAGTGAATAAATAAAACTGTGAGAAACCATGGGTTCCTAAAGTTGAAAGCGAACACCCTCCCCCCCCCTTTTCAAGAAGGAGGTCATTCATTTTAACATACAGTGGTATAATCCCATTAAAGACTAATAGAAAAAGAAATTATACAGGCTGCTATTTGGTGAGAATTAAATACAAATTAAGAGCAAATGCTGCTGAAGTTTTTTTTTTAAGAACCACTATACAATTTCCTTAATACTTGCACAGTTTAGATGAACAATTTTCATTCATTCACACAGTTTATTCTAAATATAAAAAAAGGCACCCCTTAAGCATTTTTCGTAACAAATTAAACATTTACGTTTTTTAGTGTGTAGGGAGGCTTAGCATTCAAGCAGCTTCAAAACCGAAGCATGGCCTCAAGGGAAGCCTCTCCGCTGACAAATTAATACCTTAGAGAATAGGCCTGAATGGTGGCAATGAACTCATTTGTTCCCACAGTAATGAAGAATGACTCTTTCTTTACCACATCTGTGACTGTTGCTATGGTGACCCAGACTTACCTCATTGCTTCTCGAAGGGCTCCACGCTCACTCAGAGTCGTGTGCTTGATGTCATCAAAATTATTTTCCAGTTTCTCACAGGTCTGCAATAATAATAGTAATAATAATAATAACATAAAAAATATAATGCAGACAAAAGACTCTGCATAAAAAGTAGCATTTTCAAGTTGGGCAATTCCCCCTTTCTAGGGGGCTAAATTGCCGCCATTCATTCTCAGTGCAAACATAGCTGATTATATTGATTACATATTCACACAAATTACTCATTTTTGCTTTTAATTGCATAGCAGTAATTAAAAATGACACTGTGAACTCAGCAACAAAGTACAGGTGAAATTTGTACGGTTGCTATGGCAATCCTCTTATCAACATTTTATTGGGGGGGGAGAATAAAATTTTCTTCTTAATGTGTGTACATGTTTTTCTATATGTAAAACAGTGAAAGGCACATCATCAAATAGTTCTGCCAAAAAACATAAACATACAAAAGAAATATAATCAGCCATACGTTAACATCATAGGAAAATGATCCAAAATCCAACATTTCTTAGAGTACATATGAAAGCCCATTTGATCAAGTACTGTCCTCAGCTAACTGTAAAAAAGAAAGAAAACTTGCTTCAATGATGACTGAAACCCTAAGTGAATCAAATTAGTCTTCTTTGCCTAGAACAGATGTGCTCAGTATGTTCGCAATCTAGATCTTTGTGGTAAACCCACCGAAAATTTGCTGCTTCTCCCTTGATTGTTATGTTTTATTATAGCTTGAGGTAGAAGTTGTAGTTAACATTTCAGACAAAGGCTCCACAGTTATTATCTCTAAATGGGCTGCTGAAACTAATAAAGTATTTACTAGCCAAGCCATATGTGCAAGATTAGTCCCAATGATAGCAGCAATATCCCGGTTATCTGATGGGTTTGGAGTTATTGTCATCTCACAGCTGAAGACCTGTAAGGAGGTTCAAAATATCTGCCACACAACGGACATTATGATCCATTTAGTTGTTTTCAGGGGCACCACCTGCGAGAAATATCTGCGGTGGCTTTTCCCCAAACAAACGCAGTTACTCCAAACCATAACAGTTATAGAACCACACCATGAAATTACCTACTCTAGACTCTTTCCCTCATCCCAAACCAATGTATACAAATACATTCTCAGAAGTACAAGTACAGCCTGATCTTCTGTTAACAAAACAGCAAAAATTTAAGGAGCAAATTTAAGATGATTTCTCTCTTCCTAATGATCGCCCTGATGCTATTTTTTAAAAAAAATAAATTCTTATACATTCTCTCTTTTCACTATGATTCCTGTTCTAATTTCTAAGGTGACCAACTTTTTTACAATGAAAAGGAGGACACAAATAAACTGAAGTAAAAAAATATCGTAAATAAAAGAAACATTTTATTCATTGCAACAATAATACAGACAACTTGCATGTGCAAAGTTTGCCAGCCGGGTGTTTTAGGGCGCTCAGCAGCAATTCCTATTGGCTTTTGAAAGCCAATAGTGGGAGTAGCACAGCTCATGCAAAAGTTGAAAAAAAAAACCCATCAAAAAAAGGTGCCGGAACACCGTTCAGAGCGATCTATGAGGGGAAAAAAAGCCCTGCAGAGTAGTCTTCAAATATCGAAAAGGAGGACATGAAGGAGGACACTTTTTAAGGGAGGACAGAATTTAGAAAAGGAGGACTGTCCTCCCTAAAGGAGGACGGTTGGTCACCTTATAATTTCTAATTTGGTATTCTGTAGCTATATCATCTCTATATTCCTGATCTTTTCCTTTCTTGCCAAGTGCTTCTTAAGAAAGATAAAAGGTGCATTTCAGAATACGTTTTGATTGAATTAGTTATGGACTCCAATCATCCACAAGATATGATAAATTGTTAGTGGAGAAATGACCTGAGCCTATTCACATTGAAGCATGCTGTAGTCCTGTTGTTTGAATTTAACACTTTAATACACCTCTTCAAAGATGCTTTATTCACCCAGAGCAGCTAGATTTCTTCAGTCCCTTGGGAACCAGATCAATCTTTATCATTTTCTTTCTGGATAGGAACTGGATTAGTGAGATCACATTCAGAAAAATTCTCTCTTTACTTCTCCTGCAAAGAGCAATAAACACAAAAGAACCCCAGAATCAGGGGTATTCCATCCCATGAAGAGACATCAATGAAGCATAAAAATCCATCTTTCTAGGGTTCCTTTTAAGCCTGTTCTCCCCCATTAAGACCCTCATAGCCTCCAGCACAAGATCAAAACATCACCAATCAGGCCTTGTTAGACCTCTTTCAGTGGCTTCATGACAATGTTAAATAGTGGAGAGGATCAATCTTGTAGCACCATCAAGGAGCAGCCACTGATCCAATCGGCCTCTTCCATCACCACTAATAGGAGCCCCTTTGCAGTAGAAGAAGCAGCATCACTTAACACCTACTGTTGATATAGGAGGATATTATGATTGACTATATTAAAAGTTTTAAAGGGATGTAAAGGAACAAAGATGGATGAGCTACCCTCATCTAGATCAGTGGTTTTCAACCTTTTTAATGCCGTGACCCCAACCGGTCGTAAGTCGAGGACTACCCAACCGGTTGTAAGTTGAGGACTACCCAACCGGTCGTAAGTCGAGGACTACCCAACCGGTCCTAAGTCGAGGACTTTCCCTGCCCGTGAGCACCGCACATGCGTGGTGCTGCCCCCTGCGCCAGCCGAGGTGTAGCAGGCAAGGGGCAGCGACAGTGCAGGGCAACCACCGGCTAAGCCACCAGCTGGCCCAGCCCAAGGGAGGTAAGGCGCACGCCGGGCCCCACACGCGCCAGCAACCCTCCCTGCACACGCCGGCCTCCCACCTCCCACCCCTGGCCCTCTTTTACTTACATTTTTAGTAGTTGCTCAGCAGGGAGGGGTGGAAACTTCCAGACAGCTCACCTTCGCTGCAGACAACTTGCAGCACCGTTTGCAGAATGGGACTTTTGGCGGGCTCAGCAGGGCAGAGACAGCCTGGACAATTCCTATTGGCTTTTGAAAGCCCATAGAATTAGACTCTATTCAAGAGAGTCTATTCTATTGGCTTTCAAAAGCCAATAGAATAAAAGGGAGTAGCACAGCGTTGTTTGGCAACCCTCATGAAATGTTCGTTTGACTCCAAATGGGGTCGCGATTCACAGGTTGAGAACCTCTGATCTAGATCCTTATAAAGGGGATCTACCATAGCAACTAAAAGGGGAAGGTTGGAGATCAAGTAATAATTTCTAACACCTCTCAACCAAGGGATGTCCATAGCCTCCTTAATGGCCAGTAGCAGTGTTTTTCTCATAATGAGGCATTATTAATCTCTCAGGTCAAGTAAACTACTACAATTGCACAGATAGACAGGAGAGGCAAGGATCCAGTCTATAGGTAAGAATTGTTGTGTTACTTTCTGGGCAAACAGAATATTATGCAAAGCCAAGAAAAGGAGGAGGATATGGTTAACCCAACGCAATTAAAGGCATGAGATAAGAAAAATAAAAATAGTTAAAACTAGTGTTTACCAATACACCACTGAACATCTTGATACCTTCCAGTCCTTGAAAACTATCCTTTAATCGCATCCATAGATTGCTTCATCTTTTTGTGTGGAAAAGATCTCTTTTTCAGAATCTTATCAGTTTCATCTAACAATTCCTTTCTTCTTATATGCCATCCACTCTTCCTTCGTATATTCATTCTAAAAGTTGATCTTTATTCAATCTCACTAAATAACTCTGTGAACTTTTTTCACATTGCTTAGTCACTTTTTTATTTAGGCCACAGTTGATTGGTAATGGGAATTACAGAGTGTTGTCTTTATTACAAAAGAAAGCATACTTAAACTGCTTTCTAATTTGCAATCAATAATTCTACTCCACTATTTTTAGAGGCTTAACTATTCTATGTTCCTAATTTACTTCCAGTCTCAAATCTAATTCTATTTTACTATTCTTAACGACTTCCCATTCTTACATCCCTACTTATTTTCTGTAACAGTCTAATATTCTCACATTTCTAATCTGTAATCTCTATAACACATTTCTAATCTGTAATCTCTATAAAACTTTGTATTTTAATTTTTAGCTGTACCCTGATCCAATTATTGATGCTATCAACAACCACTCCCCCCTGCCTGTTGTCAGCTTTTTAACCTGAGCTCAAGCATCTTGTAATGGCTTTTGCCACATTTGCTTCTGGTTCCATCTCTGTTAGCTCTTCCAGTTTTCGCTTTCTAGCATGAGGTCTCCTCTTTGGCCTGCTCCAGCCTGACCCTTTCTGGTCTACTCTTTCTTTTAGAAGCCACACTCATGCTTCGCCCTCTTCTGTCACAGCTGTTTTACAGACTAGAAGTGGTTCTTAACCTTTTTGAACGAATCGCCCCCTTGAGCCAATGAGGAAGTTGTCATCGCCCCCCTCCTCCAACATAACCTCTCAATCACAACATAGGAAATAATTCTTCAATTTATGCAAACACTTTTTTTTTGTTTTCTTTAAAATTGTCATCTGGACATATCGATGCAAATAATTTATTTCCAGTCTTTTTCCCATATCTCAACTGTGTGAAAAATTTTGGTGCCACCCGTCACTTTATTCCCAAACTTTGTGATACATGTATTTCATTATTATCTTATTTATTCAAGACACTTAAATGTAATGACCACTGAAAACAAAATTCAACTGTAAGAAAGTGAAATGCCCGAAAAGAAAAACATTAACATTTAATGATTGAATTACAAGTGAAATTTAAGACGCAAAAAGAAATATAAAAAGGGCATAAGAACAAACCGCAATGCAGGAACTAAGAATTTCAAGATGAAAACTCTGAAACTAAATTAAGATTCAAGGAAAGTATATATAGTCACGCACACTGTAAAAAGGATTAAAAAGACACAAAGAAAATATAATATCGAACTGGAGTGCACGCTAAAAAAGTAGAATACAAAGAGACACACAAAATGTTTTAGAGTACAACAAAAATTTGAAAACGAAGCCGAAAACTCAAACTGGAACGTGAAATCCAATACAAGCAAATACAACGATAAAAGCTCAGACAATTATTAACAAAAAAAATGTATGTACGCAAAAAGCAAAAAAAAAAAAAAAGAACATCAATGGCTGCCCTATGCTTGGTGTGCTGATGCCAATTTCTTGATGTCTGGAACCATTTTTGTTAATTGCATTCTTAAATCACCGCGCTCAATTTACAATTCAATCCACTAATAGCGAGCGATCTGATGTTTTTGTACGACAGATATACAGCGATTCACTATACGAAAAAGTCTCAAAAGTGTCCCCAAAACTTCTAGCTCCATCGCCCCCTTATCGCCCCCTTTTCGTTCCTTCGCCCCCCCTGAAAAATGAAATCGCCCCCTGGGGGGGCGATATCACCCAGGTTAAGAACCACTGGACTAGAGAGTGAGCTGCCTTCTGTCTCTTTAATGGGGAGATGACTGGAGTGATGAAGGCATGTCTAGATGTTGATTGGTTGTAATTCAGACTCCTCATCTGGCTCTTCTTCAGTAATTACTTGGCATTCCCAAAGTGGGAGAAACTAACCACTTTCTCTCCCTTCCTTATACTCTTGAGTTAGTCTTATCTCTGGGACACAGACCCTGACAGTTTCTGGTACCCTGAAACTTCCAAAGTACTCACACAAAGTATTTCCAAAGTACTCACACACAAAGTACTCAATTTTACCTAAGCAATACTTGATTGGGCTTCTGCCATCATTAAGAGCCCCACCCCTCCTTCTTTCCTATTTTTGCCAAAACTTTCCTCTCCTCCACTGTTTCCAAGTTGTCTGGCTGCTTAAAAAATGTTGGACTAAGAATGGAGAAACATATCTTCTAGTTCATCCTCACAAGTTCCTTGAATGACTATGGACAATTATTCCTTCTTAACCAAATTTTATTCACAGGGCTATTGCTTTGGGGAAAAAAAAAATAGAACGAAGAAATACTGAGTATGTATATTTTGAAATCTTGAGTGAAAGACGGGCTAGAAATTTAATAGATAAAGGAATAATTTGCAAATGTTAAATTATTTTTCCTGCCATATTACTTTTATACACAGCTGATTCATACATAAATTTGTAGATATGTATTTCTCATTGCATAATTCAATCTATCCAACATTCACTGAAAATTATAACACATGTGCATTTACATCCCCACATACATTCTGTACACATGTATACATTAAACTACTAAGGCAACATCAGTGCTAAAGCTAGCATTTTATTTATTCTCATGCATTATTTACTTAGTTTTGACAATATACTGTATTGCTCTTACCACATTTAGCAACTAAATATCACCTCCACAGACACAAAATATTATATACTTTGTGTACTTTAAATCAACAAACTTGAAACAAACTTTATTTTTCACAGTTGTACAGTTATTAATGACTTTGTAAAACAAATATCAGATCTATATGCTCTCTATTAGAAAAAAGTATATTGTACTTCAAAATTTTAGTTAATTTTTCTGAACATCTTTCTAGGTACTCAAAAATTAACTCCCATGTCATTTTTCCTTTATATAAGGGAATAATCAGGGCTTTTTTTGTCATAGAATGCACGGAAACGGAATTCTGGCACCTTTTTTAAACAGATTTGTGCATAGTAACATTAATAGTATTAACTTACCTTGAACAAAATCCTAGTCGTTTAGATACACTAAAAATTAAAGGGTTTTTTTTTTCAACTACAAAGATAAACCTTGTAGGGTAGGCCAGGAGGGTTGTATGACGTGTGTGAGTTCTGGCACCTTTTTTTTTTTTTTTTTACAAAAAAAAAAAAAGCACTGGAAATAATAACATCCTCCCAAATACCTCACACAAATAAAGTTTTGCACACATTAGGCAAGAAACACAACAACTCTAAAAGCAAATAGATCAATATTTTAAAATTTCTTCAGTTATATCTTCTACAACAGGAATCTTAAGACTTTTTATCATTCTCGCAGTATTTATCTCTTCCTTTTCAGCATTTATTTTTGATAGAAATTTACAGTTAGAACAACTGTTCCAATCCTGTTCTTTGACATATCATTCTGATTCTCTGACAAATCTTTAAAATACTCAGTTTAGGATTCTCTAACGTCAGTTTTTTCCAAAATAATTTCATCACTTTTAATTTTTAATGCCATATAAAACAGGTACTTCCTAAGTCATCTTCAAGCACATTTTTATCTTTTCATCAAAACTGTTCTCATTTCCTTTGACTTATTAAATCTTAAATGACTCTTCGTTCTTTGATTACATTACATACAATACATTACATTACATACAATAAGGGAAATTAGACTTTGATAAGAGTTGTTTACTGCAGCTATGAACCTCATCATTGTGCAGTAATGTGAGAGCTCAGGAAAAACAAACAGGCTTCCTTCAGAAGCAGAATTTCCGCACAGATAAATCCAAGATCTAGTTATCAGGGGTAATGTTTGTCATGCCTGGGTTTTTTTTTTTTCTAGGAGTTTCACTGAAAATTTTTATTCAACTTCCTTTATGGTTTCTGCCTATATGAGGATCAAGGATCATTTCCGACTCTGGTTCTAAGTCAAGTAATTCTGCAACAGGCCACTGACTAACTGACTGTTCCAGAACTGCAGGTTCATCCTCCAGAAAGATTCCAGAAGTGGTGAACGCTCCAACACTGGAAGTTTTTAAGAAGAGACTGGACAGCCATTTGTCTGAAATGGTATAGGGTTTCCTGCCTCAGCAGGGGGTTGGACTAGATGGCCTCCAAGATTCCTTCCAACTTTACTATTATCATTATTATTATTAAAGCCATTTTCTTTCCTAACCTCATCTGCAGATATCTGGCAGCCTACTGTCTCCTGAATTTCAACGTCAGGATCTGGGAAGTCCTGCTTCTCCAATTCACTCTTACTCCTCAAACAGGCTCATAACACTAGATCCTTAATCTAGAAACTGCCCCTACATGCCGATATAGTGTGGCCTGCATTCCACCAGCTAGGACATCTAAGTAGTGCATTGCTGCACTCATGATACACCAATAACTACTCCAAGATACAAAGTCAGACATATAGAACAATCAGTGTGTTACACCAGCAATATTTTTAAAGTTAGCAAGCAAATTTAATTTTAAAAGCTAAATAGCTTTAATTCTTTGCAGAGATGTTTTGGTTTTTGTTTGTTTTCTCTTTGTTTATTTTTTATTAACCAAATACAGTCCTTCAGGCAACTGTAATTTTTAAGTAGAAAAAAACAATCAATTATATTTTTACTATCAAGAACAGAAAGGGGGAATTTACAAGGATTTTGACTTTAGCTGCTCAAAAATATTAACCAGCTTTGTTTGTTCTAGATGGAGAAGAGACAAAGTTAGTTGCTACCTGGTCTTGGGCAGCCAATTCTAATATTCTAAATAAATCACTTAATCCTGCAAGTTTACTTAGATGACACCAATCTATTTATCAGGATTTTGTTTTGTTTTTTAACAAAAAAGACATTCAAAATCTTTCAAACCCTCTTAGTTGACAGTAGCAAAACATCTCCAAAATCATTAAGTAAGCAATTAAGAAATATCCAATGGATATGTCTTATTTCTATTCTCTTATTTATCTTTTATTATTCTTTATAATATTTAGATTTATGATCCAATATGAGTGCTAAGTATGTTCTGTTGAGAAAAACCTAATGCTTATATATTTACATAATGTCACCCTCTCTGCCAATCCTGCATCCATTTTCTAATGAAACCTTCAGTCTGGCTATTGTGAAATTATGACAGATAGCTCAATTCTTTAAAAGACAAACATGAATAAAAAATAATTACCCAAGCTTCCTTATATCACTTTATTAAAAAGGCCTTATCAACTTGTCCAGCTAACGTCAAAATTAGCTTGTTATAATTTTCGAGATAATGCTACAGACATTTTAATATACACTATTAAACACCAGGCTACACTACTGACACTGCTAAGACATAATTACCAAATCAGCAAAGAATATTTCAACCCAGCCTGTGTAAGCAGTTCTTTCCTTTCATCTTTTTTTCAAGGAATTTAGAAGGCAATTTTTAAAAATTAAACTACACATTAATCCTGCCCCATGTTTAATCTGATATTTTTTTACTATCCATTGATAATATAAAATTCATTCTTTGTAATGGAACAAGAAAAGAATACTCATCTTTCTATATCCTTTGCAGATAGAATATACGTCTGTTTCCATGGAACAATATTAAATTGCTTAAAGGTATAGAGACATTGTACAATTTGTAGAATTAATGAAGCTATGGATAGATACATGGATTATTTCAAAATTACTGAAGGAAAAACACTCTCAAAAGTGTTTTCAACTAATGAAAACATACCATTTACATTTAGATTCTAATGCAAAGACAATATAAAGCCTTGGCTACAACTACATGTTCAATGCAGAGAATTGCAAGACATATTCATGAAACTCCAAGATATGTGAGCAATCATCTACAATGCCAATCTTACATAATAAGTCTCCTTTATTATGTAATAATTTTAATTAAGATTACAATTAGAAAATACAAACTATAAATATAAGAATAAAAAGAAAAAATGTAGAAAAAAGAAAGTTAACAAATAAAATTAAAAACGAACACCAGGATATAATAAACCAGCCTGTTTAATATAAACAAGCCTGTGGTTAAGAAGAGTCACTAAGCTTTCATCTGGCCAAAAACTGCCGGCGTCATCAGAGTTAGAATAGGAGATCGGGAAGGCAGGTCATATAGCCTCCCGCCTCTGCGCCCAGCTCCTTGAGCGTGTCATCGGCCCGTTGATTGTATTAATCCGTATCACGCAGAGTTGTTCCGCATCAAGCAAACTGTCCTTGTCTCCACTGATTGTTTTACGATCCTCAAGTGCTCTTTTAGAGCGTGTGCAAGCACTTGGATGGCGGCTGTCAATCTGTCCCTGCGCCCAGTCCCCTTCCCTCCCAGGGCCATTATCCTCTCCCACCCCCAAGGCCGTTGTTGTAATTCCTCCGCTCCTGTCCTACAACAAACAGCCGGCATTCCTGCTGTCTTCCCCCTCCCTCCCCCTTCCAGATCGCCTCAGCGCTTCTGTCCCTGGCTTAGGGCCGTTTGGTCCATCATCTCGGTCCATGGGAGTCATGGTCATCCCACCTATAGAGCCATCGTCCCAATTATGCAAAACACTGTCATTGTCTTCCTTAGAGATCGTGCCCATCTCATCCATCATTCTACCACCCCAATCCTGCCAAGGAAGAGTTAAATGTCTTCTCAGTAGGCCGTGGTGCTGTTTTTCCCATCTCCTAAGAGTCTGGTAACCCAGCTACAGATCTATATGCCGGTTGATGGAATTTTCATTAGCGAGCCAGGCTTCCTTGAGTAAGTGGCCACCCTTGGTAGTCTCACGAGCTATAACCTCTGTGTTAGCTAGATCGAACATGTGGCCAGAGCTGGACATATGGGCCCACACTTGTGAGCGTTACTCCTGCCTTCTAATAGCCAGTTCATGTTCATAAACCCTGGTCCTCAGCCTTTTAGTAGTTTTCCCAACACAATTGCTCACACAGTCTTTGCAATTAATTCTGTAAACCACAGATGATCTTTGACCGTTGGGGAGCAGTTCTTTTGGATGCATGACTTTGGACTTAAGGGTGTGCTCGGGTCTATGGGCAACGCTCAGATTGTAGGGGGCCAACAGCCATGCCGTGGCCTCAGAAACACCATGGGTGTAAGGGAAGGTTGTTCATGTGGCCGGCATTGCTGTCACATTGGAGCGTGAGTCTCTATCATAGTAGATGTGGTCTACTATGCTGTCTCACAAACCCCATGGGATAGCCATTCCGCATGAAGATGTGATGAAGATGTTTTTTCTCCTCGGCTTTAGCTCTGCCCGTGCTACAATGGGAATTAATCCATTTAAATAGTGTCCGGATACAGCTGATTTTGTGTGCTACCGGGTGGATGCTATTATAATGTAGCATTCTGCCTGTGTGGGTGGGTTTACAATATACAGACTTGCACAATGTGCCATTGTGGCGTCAGCTGATCAGTACATCCAGAAAGGCAAGACTGCCTTGGGTCTCTTCTTCTGCGGATATACCGAGTTCAGTTCCTCCAAGAATTTGGCACTATCCCGTCTTTTGACAATCGCAAAAGTATCATCTACATAATGCGCCCAAAATTTTGGACGGTACCTAGACATTACTATTGACTGTAGCCACTGAAGAACCACCTCAGCAATAATGCCTGAGATGGGGGATCCCATTGGCGTCCCTTTTATTTGTTCGTATACCATGCCCCGAAAGGTGAAGTATGTCTTCAGGCATAAGGCTAGCAACTGTATTAAATCATAGGTATGGAGAGAGTCATTATGTAGTTCAGGCCCCTCTTGTAGGAGGTCCCTTATTGCTGTTACCGCCAGATTTTGTGGGATAAAAGTAAAGAGTGAGGTAATGTCAAATGATATCATTAACTCATCTTTCTCTATCCTTAGGGGCTTTACTCTCTCTAGAAACTCCTCAGCCAATTTCAAGCACTCCAAGTGCTTGCACACGCTCTAAAAGAGCACTTGAGGATCGTAAAACAACCAGTGGAGCCAAGGACAGTTTGCCTGATGCAGAACAACTCTGCGCGATACAGATTAATACAATCAACGGTCCGATGACGCACTCAAGGAGCTGGGCGCAGAGGCGGGAGGCTATTGACCTGCCTTCCCGATCTCCTCCTATTCTAACTCTGATGACGCCGGCAGTTTTTGGCCAGATGAAAGCTTAGTGACTCTTCTTAACCACAGGCTTGTTTATATTAAACAGGCTGGTTTATTATATCCTGGTGTTCATTTTTCTTTTATTTGTTAACATAATGCCCAGGATTCGCATTTTTAGCATTTTAAAAGACAAAAAAGCAAGTATATAAAGAATTAACTTGCCCATCACAAGAAGTTTAAACATTTTTACTAACTTATCACCACCTCATAAAATGCCATAAAAAGTCTTTTCATCCTATACCTCATGTCTTAACTTTAAACAAAATCTAACAGCCTCGTTATTCATTCCTTATTAGAAAAAGTACATTAAGGTTATCAGAAGTAACGATATATCTATTTTAACCTTGATCAAACAAACCAACCCTATATTCCTTCTTTGTAGTTTCAACAATCTTAATTTTTAATCACTTCAAATAATATCGTAGAATATGATTATTTTTCATTTTTTTTTCTATCCTATCTTGGAGAACTATTCAGAGAACCTTCAAGACTTTAACATATCTGTTTTGTACATAGTACAGGTCAGCCAAATCCCTCTTCTGGTTTAATAGAAATCATTTTCAGTCTTATCCAGTATAATTTGTTCTTCAGTGATATTATTAACTTTACATCTGGTCTATGATATGAGATATTCTTAAAATTAATTTGTGATTCCATTGTTCAAAAATAACATTCAAAACATTCAGCATTAAAGTATTTTGCTCCATTCTTTGTTAGAATGTAATCTTTATTTTTTTCTAATTCTAATTCCTTCAAACTTCCATCCTATCATGATGTTTTTCCACAGAACTCAAGCAACCGAATTTTCCTATAGGAAGGATTTTTATAACTAATCTTAAATTTTTATTCCAAATCCATATAGATCCTTAGTCCATTTTAACTTTTCAAAATCAACATTCTAAACATCCTCTTGCTGTTTATTAAAAAAAAATCTAAATCTTTAAAGTCATATCTAAAATTTCTTTCTTTAAGGAGAAGGAAACTGACCCAATGCATACAATAAAAATGTGCTGCTCTGACAGGTTTTAATATTTCCAAAGCAGTAAAAAATAACTCCAAAGATGATTAAGTAATGAGACTTGGCCAACCTTTCTACTCATAAAAGGCTGCATTACAACGGTGAGCTTAGAAGATATCCCTTGACTCCCAACTGTTTGGATCATTAAGCAGAGCACAAAACCTTGGTCCTTGAGGTCTAGTAATGAAGAACAGCTGTCCAGGGTGTGCATTGGCAATCTCTTCTTCTCTGAGATATTTCACTGATCAGGCCCCAGGATGTAGCCACCGATCTCCATCGTAAACGCCATCCCAATTCTGCAGAGCCACCTAGTTCTACCTGATGCTCACAAAAAGTATCCCCAATCTCTACAATCTGGATTATATATTCACTCCATCCCCCATTTCTGCCTGCTAAGAAGGCACTTACAAATCTGATAGTAGGCATAATTGTGAGGAGAATAAGTAATTTTTTGCTTCAAAAATCATTATAAAAGCTTAAAAATATTCACATGGGAAAAGTCCATTTCACTTGGCTATTTCAATCTTTTCTTCTTTGAAATAACATCTAACGCAAACTTTTTCCATTAAATTAAAACAGAACTAATAGGTAAAGATGCCTGACAAATCTGCATAGCAGATTTGAAGAGCTGTCTAATCAACATGCAGATAAAAGAAATGGATCCAAAAGAATGTTTAAACATGGGCAGACTGAAAAGGGAAACAAGGCCCTGTTCAGTCATAATCCCCACTGGGTGAGTTGCACAAATTATATATAAAAATTTTGTGTAGTTAATCTGCAGTTAGATTCACAGTAGACTGGTGGAAATTTAATAATTCAAGTCCTAACCGAGGACCTACAAATTATTAAGGTAGTATCTGAAAATACAGGCAGTTCCAAGCAGGGTACATTTTTGTAAAATTAGGATCTTCAAGTCTGATAAATTCAAAATTTTCAAATATTAAGGGAGTCCTTTAGATATTGCTTCAAGAGCTCTTGATTGATATAACAATGGATTTCTTTTTCCATAAGCATTCAGCTTTGATCTGCAAGTCCTTGTATTTTATAATTATTTTCCAATTTATTTTCCTCAATCCTTGCATCATCTGGTATAGCAACATCAATGAAACAAATTTTCATCTTTTCTGTTAGAGAATTTTAATTTTTCTATTGGTGAAAAATAAATCAGAAGCTCTCACAGTTGACTGCATTTAGCTGATTCAAATAACTTTATATTTATATAAAAATATTTACAGTACCATTCTTCTTTACAGCAACATAACTCAATGAAGTCTTCTTACAGAGACAGACCAGAGACAAAACCCTGAGACTGGAAATCCAGCTCCTAACTCAATACTCTTTTTGCACAGACTCAGTAGCACTTTCTTCCCATTGGCTGACTGAGTTACCACATGACTCTTCCTGTTCATGAATATTCCAACACTCCTCCCTTCATAACAGGAAGAGACACCAGACCTATGGACTTAATACATTAATTGTGAAAAACCTTGTGCCACTAACCTGGCCTTATACTGTATATCATTATTTGGCAATATCTTTTTCTTATATACCCATTTACAATCCACAGCTTTGGTTCCCTGTGGCAAAGTCACTGATTTAACTACTTCATGGTCTCCCATGGATTTCATCTCTTTATCCATGGCCATCTTCCATCTTTCTTGTTCAGCTTTTGGTAATGCCAACACCTCTTTATAACTTCTTGGCTCATACCACACATTGCAAACCTTTACCTTGCTGGCAGAATACCTGTCAGGCGGAATTCCTTTATTACATTGCTCTGACCTACGTGGTATTAACTGCTCCTGTGTCTCAAGTCTTTCTGGCTTCATGTCTTGTTCAGCCTCTCCTCCCTGAATATGGACATCTTCAATCATCAATTTTTTATCATTAGATGCGTTATTGTCCCTAAACCGATCACAGTCATTAAATGAGACATATCCAGAATTTGCATTAATTCTGTCCCAATTTTCTTCTGCAAAATTAGCAGACCTTGAAATTATAATTCTTTTACTTCCATCGCTAAAGCGATATCCTTTTGACCCTGGCTCATAGCCCACAAACCTGAGCTTTCTTGCCTTTTGCTGTCCCTTTCTTCTGATTGCTTTTGGAATATGTACCCATCCAGTGCTTCCAAAAATTCTCAAATGTGCCAGTGATGGCTTTCTCCCATATAGAATGGCATATGGAGTATTATTAATGGAGGAACTCCAAAGCCTGTTAACTATATAATTGGCAGTCAATATGGCTTCTCCCCAATATGACCTGCTCAAACCAGAATCCTCCAATAATGAATCTTTCATTGTTTGTAAAACACCATTCCTTCCTTCAGCTACACCGTTCTCTGCTGCTGTGTAAGGATTTGTACGTCTGTGTTTTATCCCCAACTGCCCCAACCATTGTTGGTATTTAGTTGACATAAATTCAGTACCTCTGTCAGTTTGCAACTGACACACTTGTTGTCTATACCTTCTCTCTACAAAACTTACCCACTGTTTGAATTGTTGTAGCACCTCTGTCTTTCCTCTAAGCAAGTAGCAAAATGAATACCTGCTATAATCATCAACAATTACCAGTGCATATTTTGCTCCTCCCAAACTGGCTTGCATAGGTCCCACCAGATCTGCATGGACCAGCTCTAGAACTCCTTTTGTTTGTCTTGTGCTACATTTACTAACTGGGAATGCCTTTGACTTTGATGCTTTGCATACTGCACAGTCCAAATATGTTTTGCATCCCTTCAAATTTAGCTCTTCTGCAAAATCTTGCATTTGCTGCAAAATTTTAAAGCTTGCATGGCCAAGTCTTCTATGCAGAAGACGAACACATGAATCATGCTCTGCAACATTCTTAAATATATGGGAACATTGAACCTTTTGTCCCTGCAATACATATAGATTATCTTCCTTTATGCCCTCTGCACAAATATTCCCATTCCTTTTGATGAGACATTTCCCATTTACAAAAACGACCTCAAAACCTTGTTTGTCTAAATTAGACACACTTAACAAATTATGTTCCATCTCAGGTACACAAAGCACATTGGTAAACTTTGATTCCAAATATGGAATTTTTACATCGCCTTTTCCAATGACTTTTGCTTTCTGGCCATTTGCCAAAGCCACAGCTTCTTGTGCTACTGGAACAAACCTGCAAAATAATTCAGAGTCATTAACAATTGTTTGACTTGCCCCACTATCAATTAGCCACTTGTCTCTGTTGTTGCTATTGCAAACGTTTGCAACACCAAAATGTTCCTTTTGCAAAGCAGTCCTTTTTGGTTGCACAAATGTCCTTTGCTGTAAACAGTTCCTCTGCAAATGTGTCTTTTCTTCACAAATGTAGCAATTCTTTCCTTGCAAAGCTCTCTACTTGCAAAATCTCTCCTTTGTTGCAATTTGGTCCGGGTCTGATCTGCTTGTTTCTTCTCCTCTGGAGACTTGTAGTCTGGACCCCCTCCTCAGGAATTTCTCCTCTTCCTAGCTGCTTCTAAAATGGCATTTTTCCTCTTCATTAAGCAAACATGACTTTAAAGCCTCAAACTTTAAGTCTTGTTCTTCTTTGCACTCAAATATTGCAGAAACTGTGTCCCAGGTTTTATCTAAACTGTTCAACACCAATAAAACCTTCTGGACTCAGGGAATTTAATCCCACGTTGTTCTAAGTCCAAAAATAAACTTTGCATTTTATTTAAATGCTGTTCCACAGATTCACCTGGTTGCAAACAGGCTCTATAAAGTTTTCTTGACAACTGCACTATATTGCATGCAAAAACATTCACGTGCACAGCTCTCAATTTCAACCATATTTCCTTTGCAGTCTTTAAATTTGCAACATTTAGAAATTTTGCATCGTCTAAATTCAAGATGAGATAAGCCATAGCTCTATCATGATTTTTCTGATCAACTGCTGCAAACACTTGTGGTGGATTTTCTACTATATACCACAGCTCTTTAGCTTTCAGAAAACATTCCATTTTTTGTTTTCCACTAAATAGGGAGTGAGGGCCTATCCGAAGAGGTGGCTGACCTGGTACAGGGCGGCAGCAACGCGCCATTTGTGTTTGGTATCAGCTCTCCAATTCCTGAGCCAAAATAATCGTCGTGCAGCGATGTTGGAGGCTATGGCACGGGCCGAGAATCTGGCCGCTTGAAGAGACACGGCTGCCATATACTCCAAGGCCGCCTTTAACTTGATTAAGTCCTGATGGACTCTTACCTCCTCTGGAGAAATTCTAGTCTGGAGTTCCTGGAGCCAGATTAGAGAGATCCTGGTGAAGAATGAAGTTGAGGTGGATGCTCTTATAGCCCATGCCAAAGCCTGGTGCGTCCTGCGGAAGGAAACCTCAGATTTTTTTGTCCTCAGCCTTCAACACCTCTGCCATATCCCTTGGCACCATGGAATCTGAAAACAAAGGTGTTAAGGACTCATCTACACTAGGAACTTCCAGTGCCTCATTCAGAGTCAGTACTATGTCGATCAGTTTACCCCCGAGGGATGAAAAGGTACCTGGTGATCCCCATTGCCCCTGTACAGACTTCAAGAACATAGGAGGGCAAGGGATCTGTTGGTGTTTGACAACCGGCTCGGAAAACAACGGGCTCGTGTCCTGGCTAGGTGCCTGTTCAAGTACCGTAGCCTGATCCAGACCGACTTTACTGGTAGCACAGGCCTTGCGTAGCAGAGATGGGAAGAGTGTGGGATTGAATAAACCTATGAGGGGAGGAGACTCCAAAGTAGGTTCCTCATTGTCCTACCACTGACCTTCCGTGTGGCTATATTCCATAATCTGAAACCCCGTTCCCACATGAGTGTGGGGGCAAGGTGGAATCTGGATAGTTAAATTCATGGGTAGTTAAATTCTTGGTTCCTCTTCGAAGAGGAAAAGGTCCTCCTGACAAAAACCTGGTGAAGAACCCGGGCCAGGGTCCTGTTCTGGAGATGATGTAGGCGCAGGAGGCTCAGGGCGTAGGCCACAAGTTAGTGTCGCAAGTGTGGGAGGGGGCCACTGCCAGCTTTTGAGCAATTGAGAATTGCTTCTCCAAGGCACAATGTCTGCGGCTGGCCTGTTTTTCGGCCACTTTGGAGGCTCTCTTGTCCAGACAGACCTTAGTTTTGGCTTTGATTTTTGCAGCTGCCTCCTGGTTAGAGGACTTACACTTTGTGTGTCCACCAGAGGTGGAAGCCTGTGGCTTCGTGTTATCTGCCATTGTAAAACAAGAGTTTTCAGCAAAGAGCTGAAGCGTCTCAGTCTGCAAGAGATGCAGCTATGGCCCACCAAGGTGGGACTGGCCTACACATGGATCTGTGAAGTCTGGGCCGCCGGCAAGCCCGGAGTCACACTTAGTGACAGATGTTGCGCGTCACTTAGCGGTGATGAAGGGAGAACAAAAGACCTACCGTCAAGGCCAATGTTGCGTTTAGTGATGAGATCACACATGTCTCACTTAGTGGCGGCAAGGTCCAACGGTATCGGCCATTCCACTAGATGCAGACTATGGCAAACAGGCTATAACTGGCAAGGCCCAAAATGTTTGAGTTTTCAGAATCAAGGACTGTCAGTTGGGGAAGGTAACTGATTTTTGGGGCCAATCCCTAATAGGTCTGGTGCCCTGCTATTGTGACAGAATGAGTAAACAACCCCTTGTGACCCAAAACTGTTACTGCCTGGGTTAGTGATAATAGTCCCTGATACACTATTGAAATATTTATCAACAAGGTTATGAATCCAACTGAAGGGGAAACACCACTGTGCAGTACTTAGACTGTTGGCTCTATTGTTCCCTCCAGAGGTCTGGGCCCTTGAATGCTTGCCGCGATCCAAAATGGCAGCCACAACTAGTTTGGTAAGGGAAAACGAAAGCGAATGGATGTAACAGATTCTAACTGAAAAACGCAGCCTCTGACGATTGCAGGCTGAAACGGAGCTATCTGACCCCTTGGCAGTCCTCCGTTAAGGAGAGAGCCTCAGTGGAAATACAGCCTTTCACCGCGTAGTGCCTCAAAATGGCGGCCGCGACAATGCGCCGAGTGATCTTCAAAGCAAAGGCTTCCTAAACAGTCAGAAAACAGCTTCTTAGACTCCCGGTAAGAGAGAAACAGTTATTTGAGGAAATAAGCCGTTCTCCAAGCGACACCCCAAAATGGCAGTTGCGACGATCAGCTGAGTTATCCCTGTGAGGACTGCCTAAACTACAAGGTAATCTGTAAAAGATTTAGCAATCTGAGACAGCGCTGATCCCAGCGCTGACCAGATGGTAGCAGAGAAAGAGAATCCATGAAGGGAAAACAATTGAGTACAACCTACTTTTCTCAGATTAGCTGGGAGCCAATTTACCACATCTGTCTGGGCTGAGACCAAATCGAAACTGGGGTGTGACCTAGTTCAGGACGGCGTGGCAACTTGACTGATTTGGGCTAATTGGGCAGGAAGACAGAGTTAACCCATTCGTGGATTCTCCATTCTTCATGCTGGAGAATACAAGCATTCTGTTTTTTTAATTTTTATTATTATCTATTTACAACAAGTCACATCTGCCAGTTTTGCCAGTTACCCAGTGTTGGTTTTCATGTGCATCAAGTTCTTCTTAATATCTTAGTTTAAATAAGATATCTTAGCTTCTTATCCTAGGTTGTGTGGAAATAATTAACCTCAATCCTTGATTCAGATACCAATAGAATCTGGAATCTTCAAAGTGATATTCATAGGAATCCTGACACTTTCTTGGACTTTCAGGTATTTATCCATGATCAATCAATCAATCAAAGCTGACATTCTGCAGCTAAATCCCCCAGTTCAGCATAATCTTTATTTCCAGTAATGTTTCCACAGATGTCTCACAGTATCCAAGAGAAATGGAACGCATTCAGTGGGATCTGCAAGTTTTCCAACATTGCACTATAAGCTTTTCTCTTCTCTATTTGTATGGCATCATGATGAATAAATAAAAGTGGCTGAACTTGCATCATAATGGTGCAACACTGTTTTTGTTATTCACCTCCCCTGACCCCCTCTAGTAGACATATCTACATTCCCAAAGGATGGGGAATGTGGTTATTAGCATGTGTGTATTGTTTATACACATAATTTAATGTGCCATGAGTCATGATTTCCCATGATACATTAATTAAGTAATAAATAATGACTGTACAGAAAAATATTTTCAATGCAAAATTTGATATCTGGCTGATTTTGACTCATTCAGTCCTTTATCCCCCCAAAAATGAGCTAGTTGGAGCTGTGATGAGTTTACACAATTAAAATTTCAGGAGAGATTATTTTGACCTAATATAATGTGCTCATGTCTTGGTACAATGCATTTTACTGCTTCCCAATAGAAGCAATAAATAAATATTTATGGCATTAAAGTGTAGCTTAAGTTATAGAGGAGGAGCAATATTCAACCAAAGTCATACATTTATCAGGTTGAGTTTGGCTCTGTGATACTTTTATCCAAGAAGAACAAAAGAAATTAATTCCAAATTTTGAGCAGCAATTAAAAAGAAAATGAAAGTCTGAACACTGGGGTTGGGGAGGCATTTCTTGTGGCTTTTTGCCAAATTATTTCCTATGGGTCTCGATAAGGTCTAAAAGTTTTTACTGTGAGAACTAATTATACTGTATTTGCATCTTATCTCTATTAACAGTTGTGTAATGCTGTATGATACCAAGCCAACAACTCAACAGAGCTATGATAACAAATCAAATGTAAAAAGACACAATTACAAAGTCAGAAATAAAAGGAAACAGCGGTCTGCTAATATAGCACACCCTACTAGAATTTGGTAATGATAATTAAACACCTTAAAACATTTTTATAGAGCGCTGAGTATGTACAGATAATTATTGTGGTATTCAAAAATAGTATATATTTCAATACTGTATAAAAATTTATAACTAACATAATATTAATCATATAAAACAGCATTAATTAAATACTTCAAGTATGGAAAGAAGAACTATAATACCCAATTTTGGAGAATCGATGGATTTAACAGGATTAAGACACATGTAAAAATAATTTAAATGTGAAATTAAACTATCAGAAAATATTTTCTCATGTTTTGAGATCTTCCAAAGAAAAATGAAAGGACATTTGATGTTTATGCTGCTATTGTAACATAAAAATGTTACTTAGTGTAAGAAATGTGACTGGTTTTTTTTTTAACACATATGACCTCCAGTAATAACCTTACTTTGATTTCAAATCAATACATGTCAGTACCCTCTGGAAAAGTAATATTATAATTAAGAATTTGAATGTGATGCTGAATAAGAAGAGGACAAAAATTTGCCAACATGTATTCTGGACAGCTGCTTCTCACAAGAAAGGAGTTTTCCATGGGTTTCAGTGCTGGGTGGTGACAGGGTCAGCCATCATGCGTGTAAGCACAGTGGCAACTTTTAAAAGACACTAAGTTCACCAACCTCGCTTTATAATCATTTTTGGAAATTGCCTATTAACTATTAGGAGCTAGAGCTATTAAGAGACCTTTGGAATGACACTTTGAAAGGTCTTCATCAGGAGAGTTTATTTCAATTCTGAACAAAAGAAAAATGAACTACAAGCTTAAAAAAAACTACAAGCTGGAAAAATCAGTAAAAAGCTAAATATATCTTGATCTAAGAAAGTTATAAATAGATTAAAGATCAGATAAATTTAGGATATTGAATTTCATTGTAAGATTTTGGGATTATTAAAAAATAAACAATTTTTAATGAGAAACATACTTATTTTGGTTATTATTTCTTTTAAGCAGAGGGAAAAAAATACAAGCATAATGTCAATTAATACTGGGACTTGCAGAATGATACAAAATGATATAATAACGGAAATATTAAAGGAGAACTTTGAAGAACGGGAGCCAAAAGTACAATATCAACTCTGTCAACAATGATATCTGCTTCTATGGATAGACTAAGTTTAGAAGGAATGACAGATGTAGAACAATTTTTTTTCATGAGATAAAGTATAAAATGTGGAACTGCAAATGACAGGCTAAAAAAAAAAAAAGATTTGGACAAGTATTTACTCACTTTTTGAAAACTTCTTAACTCTGCTCCAAAGATCAGTCTGCCCTTTGAGTCTTTAATCCCATCTACTTTGGGATATGGTCCTTTACGTACCACATTATACCTAGTACAGTCTTTGAACCAATGGAAGTTACAAACCCGGAACTTTAGGTATTTGCTAAATTAAAAGTAAGTAATCTGGGTAAGTAAGTATTGGGATTTTCTAAGAGATCTGTTTAGAATTGTAACCTCAGTTAAACATGAATACAGACCTGTTTATTTATTACATGTATTGGCTACCAAACTACAGTCTCTGATGATGTGCAGCATAAAACAATTAAAAAATAACAACACAAAAGATAAATCCACCCTTAAGTTAAACATGACTCTTGGAGACTTCATGCAACTGTCCAGACAGTTTTACTTGGCAACAATAAAAAAGTGATTTGTCACTGTCGTCTGTTTTTTATTTATTTTTAATTCAAGTCTAGTTTACAGTTCTGATACAGCCTGGTGTTGGCCTTCAAATTCCTATTTGGCTTGGAAGGAAAGAAGTGGAAGCCAGAAAAAGAAACTGAATGAGAAATAGTTTGTATGTAAATGTTAAGAGAAGAAGGTGGTTACCCAATAGTAAAGTAGCTGCTGTTGGCAAAAGATCCTGTTTAGAGAAAACGGTTTAAACTATACCCAACCCTCTTATTAATTTTTGGATTCCACTGCATTTAAATCCATGTACCTCCAACTCTGCTGAGGAGAAATTACGTTTTATTTTATCTGTTTCCAGAATGTAACAAAAGCGTACAAATTTCAACAAATGCAAGAGAGTGACTCATCTAATTTATAGTGTTATATGTTCAAAAGGGTCACTATCATTCTTATTTGTCTCAGCATGCTTCTGTATAATCCAAGATGGTAAAACATAAGGCACTGTTATAATCTCATTAATCCTGAAGGAGTTTCCTCCATTATCACTTGAACTGAAGAGAAAGGCTTAATGCAATAGCTTTTTTTTTCTACCTCTCTCTTTCCAGTCTACGTTTAGGTTGTGGAAGAAATTGACCACAATTTTTTTAATGCCACCAGTGTCTCAAATGCCAGAGTGGCAAACAAACTACAGTAATGCCTCTTTGCATTAAAGCTCACAGCAGCTAACACTATATTTAATCTACTGAAAAGTATGAAGCCTAAGAAGAAAGTCTGCATATGCATGATTTCAAGCAGAAGCATTGTTAACAAGTCAAATACTTCACTAATAAAAATATTGACTTTAAAAAGTGTATTCAAGTTCATCAATTTAATTTCATGTTTGAAAACAGAAAAGTATCATTCCTTCCTTTTGCCCCTACTCCGTTTTTAACAGTTTGATAGGATTCTTCTCTTAGTACATTTGCCACTGCATTTTTCAACCAACATGAAGACATAAACTAAAGGAAATACTTAAAAAAATAAAGCATTCATTTATACCCTTGTTCCTTAATAATTAAAACACAATAAGTAATCGCAACATGCCTAGGATGTCAAATGGTATTTAAACGAAAGGATTCCAAACTTGTTTTACACTGCAGAATCCATTAAAAAAAATTCTGGAGTTTCTGATCAAGAAGCCAAGCTGTAGTGATAAAGAATTGGCTGCATTTGCCAATGGGATTGGTCTCCCATTGAACTCTAGCATTTGCCCAAGCACTGCCTGAAAAACTCAGATCTAAATTACTTCTTTCTTTTCCATCAAGGAGAACAATAATGTGAAATGTTTGCTACTTCATTATATATGAATCATATAAATGTTATATTAAAATGTATAGATTGAGACTACATAAATGTTGCACATAAGTACACACCATGAGAACCAGTGTCATGTGGGAATTAAGATCCTGAAGTAGGAGTGGGAAGGCTCCAGTTCTAGTCCTTTCTTTGGGACAGAGGTTAGCTGGCTAACTTTGGATCCATCACTTGCTCTCATAATTCCAGTTGGGGCAATGGAAAAGTACCTATTTTACATCAACATGCGCTAAACTAGCGTGGTGGATTTTGATTTATAACTGGTAGATAAGCCAGACAGGAAGCATGACTACATGAGCTAAATCTACTTTATTGTAAGGCTAGATTAACATAATGTTTCAAGTCCGAAAGTACAAACTGCTATCTCTTTTAACTGCATGATCCATTAGGATGTATCATGGTTCCGACTGACAAACCCAACCAAGCAAACATATTCAAGACATTCCAATCTCTTAATGTAAGACTTTATTGAGTGCACCAATTCGGCACATTATGAAAGCAAAACCAGCTCTGGACAGACCCCACCCACATCCCCATAGTAAAAGCATAGAATTCTTCCTCCTCCCTCTTGGTCAAGTCACACTGCCCAATCAAGCAGGAAAATATTGTTATGATAAAGTATTTTCAATTCTACCCAGACGCTTGGTAGAATGTCATTGAATCTCACGGTCTGGTCTTTTGATCTTCGCAGTTCACAATCCAATCCCTTCCCACACCCGAGGTTTGTTGGCAAGTTGAGAAGCAATATTTTTCACACCAGAAGACTGTGTTTCGAAACTTGACAGATGGGTCCTTCCTAAGATTCTTCCTCTGACCATTAATTCATTGGAGGCTCCTGCCTGTGATTCTGATTCTTCAAGGCCATTCATACTTTCCATTACAATAACTCTCAATGAAATCATTCTGCAATCGACTGATTTGGGTTGATAATAGTTATACATTTACACACACATAGCATTTTCAATCTCTAAGTGCAGCAGCAGACATGGTAGTGATGAGTTATCATCCTTGGAGTAATTTTTTCCCTTCCCTTCCCCTCCCCCCATTTTGGAGTAGAGAGCATTTTTCAGAAAAAAATATGCAAGTTAACCCCTGTAGAAGCTTATCTCAAGTATTTTTTTTTTCTTTTTAAAATCATGCTATCAAATCTTTGTGCTTGTTTTGAAATACATGTCAATACATTTAAGAAATCTACAAAATGGAACTAGGAAGTCAAATATAGGTCATGGACTGCAAGTTCCCATGCTTGAATAATAATATACAACAAAATCCTTTTCTAATAATTTAAAATCCATTCATTCACGATAGATAAATAGAAGGACAAACAGACAGACAGACTTTATTTGAGTTTATTAGCTGTCTAAATCTCATGGATTTTGTGTGGTGTCAATGGACTCTCGTTATATAAAGCTTCCTATTTCCTGTTTTACTAGAGTCAGAAACATTTTTTGAAAAACATTTTTCAAAAAAGAGTAATTTGCAATGCTGCATATTTTGTAAAATATCAAACACAAACTCAGAGCTTTCAAGATTTAGCTAATTTTCAAGGTTTCCACAATTTTTAAATTAATTTTATTGGGATCAAATAACATATAGAGTCTCCTGTGGTCACTATATCATGCGTACCTATACAGGTGATATAGCAGTAAGTACAATATGATTGGTCTGTATAGTGATTATAAGAGTAGGAATCATAATTCAATAATTACATAAATTTTCACATATCAAGAGGTGGGCTCATGCAGTCAAAAGCGCCAAGATTCAGTTCTTGATTTCTCCATTTGCAAACATCCAATAGTAGTAATAGAAAATACTTTGACTTATTTGAAGCTCTAAATAGTTGTCAGTTACTATAGGCAACAAAACCTGCCAAATTCACTAAATTGGCAGATTCATTCATCAGCTAAGTTTTAACCATGATTTGCTGAATATATCATTATGGGCTGATTTGTACATAACACTAAGCCATAAAACCAAATTACTGGGTCATCACATAATATAAAACTTAAAAATAAGGCTAAACACAATGGTTCCAATATTTTTCTTGATTGAGATAACTACTATATCACTCATATTTTGAGAACCACTACATTAGTCACAGGTTGGTATATAGGCACAGAGGCACATATGAACCCCCAAATGGCATCTGTAGCTCCCCTAAGTTAAGAAACACTAATTTCTAACTGATTATTGAACAACCAAAATTGCTTGAGATCATCAGATCTCCAATGTTTTGTTGTATCCCACAGATGTCTTGCAAGAGTTTCAGGCATAAATATACAGCCCTACCAGTGTTGTTAAGGTTTTGAATATTTTGTACTTACTGTTGGATGCATGTACCAGCAACTACCAGCAGTTATTCTGACAATCCATTAATGGTCCTTGGGCCATAGATTAGAACCACTGATTTAGTGCACTGTATGAATCTATTCACAAGCACATCTAACATAAGACACAGTTTGTCTTATTCAGAGACTATTTGACATAATTGTTAAGGTGCTGACCTGGAAACCAGGAGGCAGTGATTTCTAGTTCTGCCTTACGTGCGAAAGCGGAGTGGGTGGCTTTGTGTCAGTAACTCTCTCTCAACCCTTCCACCTCACAGGGTTGTTGTTGTTGTGGGGAAAATAGGAGGAGGAAGAAGTGTGACACATGTTCTCCCCCCTTGAGTTACTTATAAAGTAATAGAGGTAGAATAAAAATGTAATAAAACAAGTTTCACATTTCTAGTCTTTGTAATGATGCATTTTACTAAGCTGTTATTTCATTTAGAAGTCTTTATTCCAATTTAAAATGCAAATAGGACTCAAAATGTTAGCTGAGGTTACCTAATTTGAATGTCAAGAAAGCACCGTTTGTCTAAGCAACTCATTACCAAGATATCTTAAACTGTTATAATTTAAAACAGTGGTTCTTAACCTTTCTGAACGAATCGCCCCCTTGAGCCAATGAGGAAGTTGTCATTGCCCCCCTCCCCCAACATAACCTCTCGATCACAACATACGAAATTTATGCAAACACTTTTTTTGTTTTCTTTAAAATTGTCATCAGGACATATCGATGCAAATAATTTATTTCCAGTCTTTTTCCCATATCTCCCATATTCTGGCCAATGGCGTGCCACTGTATGGGTAGAGGCTGCTGCGCAACGCGCATGAAGATAAGCGATGCGTCTTCACATATGTACGGCATTCTGTACTGAAGCTAGCTGGAAGAACATTTGAAAACACAATTCAATCCACTAATAGCGAGCGATCTGATGTTTTTTACAACAGATATATAGCGATTCACTGTACGAAAAAGTCTCAAAAGTTTCCCCCAAACTTCTCACTCCATCGCCCCCATATCGCCCCCTTTTCGTTCCATCGCCCCCCTGAAAAATGAAATCGCCCCCTGGGGGGGCGATATCACCCAGGTTAAGAACTACTGATTTAAAAGACATTTATGAAAAAGTAAACTTTACAAGTTATTCTCTAAAAAAAAAATCTCATCCTTTTAAGTACCATTATTGCCTTTTAAAGATTTCCAATTCAACAAAAACATTTTCGCCTCTTCATTTATTGATCTGTTTATTGATATCTTAGCATTAGAGATGATAACTTGCTATTCTGAAAAATTCCCAGATTATTTAATCAGCAGAAAAACTTTAGAAACAACTGTCTTGTGTTTTGTAAACCCACAGCAAAATCATAACAGAAATTTAAACTGCAATATATTGCTGCAAGTATAATTATTAAGGGAAAACACAGCTGACATTTTCTGATTTATGCACACAATCAGAGATGGAGTCCAAGGACTGTGACATAATTATCTTCATGCTAACCATTTTTGTAAATCTCTCGACAGAATTTTAGCTAATTTTAAAATGCCTTCTGAAGATTAGCTCTTAAAATTGTTGGGGAAAATAACACAACTTATTAGCAAGGGTATAATTGTAAACCTTCCAAATACTCGTTGCGAATATCATTTAGGCAGTAACTCCTGCTTCAGCAGCTGGTAGAAAAAACACCAGTTTATGGAATCTTGAAACAACAGAGTAGAATCTAATTAAATAGGATTACATGCCAAAGAAAAAATTATTAAAAAAAAAAAAACAACAGCCAACAACCAGACTAATAGGCTATTGTTATGAATTTGAAAGCTCCTTCCAGCTTTTTCTCTTCATCCCTATCTATGTAACCATAACAAGGGAAGAGTTAATTCCAAGTAAAATCTGAACTGTTATTGACTTCCTCTTCTATTCGGCATCCAAAAGGATTTGTTATAATGAAATTAAGATACAAATAGAGAGTAATAAAAACACTCGGAACTCAAAACCATTGCTGCTTTTTCAATTTTAAGCCTATTGCTATAATCAGTGGTGGGATTCAAATATGTGAACAACCGGGTCTCTGTGTGGATGCCACTTCTGGAAGTCCATTCTGGGCCTGGGCAACAAAAAATTAGCCACCGTTTCTGCCGAACTGGTGAGAACTGGCTGAATCCCACCACTGGCAATAATGTATCTGAGGTCCACTTCCAAGAATGTTTTTCCCATAGTGCTAGACAGAGCAGCAGTTTTAAAACAAAAAAGAAAGGGAAATACCGTAGCTTTCAAAGATACAGATATTCAACTATAGAATCCAAGCAGCTCTGATCTATCAACCGTATGTAGTATATGAGCCTTTGAAGCATCTACACTACATGTAGTTCCTCAAAAGAGGTGTCTCTAATAAACAATGTGACACTAAAAATGATATGTATGTAGCTATGACATCATGTAAATGCCACCCATATTCACTTGCCTCCTAATGCATTTCACTATGCACATTTTGCCATTTTTCCCTATCCCTTTACTCCGCTGTTCATGACCACACTTATAAGCTGTCTTTTGCACAGCTTAATTAATCACATGTTAAATTCTGTTGGCACAAAAGCTAAAAACTGGCAATGCATGTTTTTGCTACTTTGATGCAGGATACTTGAAAACTGCAATGTAGCTTTTAAAGTAAATTTGACGCAATGAAAAAGAAAAGGAAGGAAGTACAATTGTACTTAAAGTGGGACAGGAAAATCCCATCCCCATAAAATTACTCCTCATTTTATGCTCAAATAGTCCAGCTTGCCGACTTCCTTCAACTAAACTAAAAGTCTGTTGTAAACTTGTGTGCAATAGATGACAACAACTCACCAATCGTAGCATGAAGCTAGTATAAATAACCAAGACTAAGAAAAGGTAATTTTGCCAATCACAGTTCAAATAAATAAACTTTTAATATGATGGAACGAGGGTAGAGATTTTTGCAGGATAACTCTTACCAAATTCCAAATCACTAGATTTAATAACTAGCTATGCTACACTAGACAAGTTCTTTATTTTTATGTTCTCTTCCTACTTCATCTCACTGTTCCTTTCAAATGTGTCTGTTCTTCACAATCTAAGCTATTTTAGTCCATACAAAGGAAAATAAATTATTTGCAGTGACAGAACAGCAATTGTAAAGAATAAAGACAGAATATGAGTCCTCCCACCCCCCTCTCTTAAAAGTACTTGAATCCTTCCTACCTTGAGACAGGATATATTAAGCTCTATGCATTCTATCCTTAATATATGCATATGTTTTTACAACAATTTTTGGATTACATTACATATTCAATTTTAAGAACAGACTGCTGCTAGAGGTTTTGAAAAGCTAAATAAATCTATTAGTATGAGATATTTCTTTAAGGGCTAATCCATGCAAAATTTATTTTTAGTAAGATATCTGATGCGTATTTTAACTACTGTACTGGTAGCACAGATAGACATCTTTTAGCAACTATCTCAGACAGTTGGTCATGGTTATATAATTTTTCTTAAAGTTTTTTTTTTGCAAAGTTAAAAGATAAACATGAAAAATTCAGAAGAAAAGTAGGAAAGAAGGAAAGATAAAATGTTGAAAACAATAAGGAGCAAAGAAAAAGAAAAAAGCTTAAAGATGAGAGTTCTGATCTTTGCAGCAATTATAGACACACTTGATTCAATTTCTTTCTTTCAAAATTATGTAACGAAGTTCTCTTCTTCCCACATAGCCTTTTTTAATCAGTAAATCTAGAAATCCCCGTTCATTTACACCCATTTTTAGCAACAAGTCCATAAACAGTTTCCAGTCTTCTATAAAAATAGTTGTTCATCCCAGAGTAATTTGGATAACCTTTTATATTGGATTTACAAAAAGAATTTGTTCATGTTGTCAGAAATTTTATGAGAAGAGACAAAGAAAAAATAAGAAAAAAACCCCCAATGTTTGGATATTATCTGAAGGGATTAAAGTCCAATATTTTTAGTAGTAAGAAGAAGGAATATAAAGTTGTTTATTGGACTAAGATTAAAATAGTTTTTATTGCTGAGAATTCTTAACAGTTTTTTTTCTGATTGGGACTGGATGATTGTGTTTTAAGGCTCTATTGATAGATAAAAGTTATATTAGAAAGAGTATATTTACATTGTAAGTTTATTAATAAACTTTAAATTATTATGCCATTTTCTTGAATCTTTATCAATTAGATTTGAATGATTTGGTTTTGGGTATGCATTTAAAGATTGAAAATGAGATATAAATGTCCAAGGAAGAAATTCAAAGGGCTTTATTATAGTTCATGTCTATAATAGATATGTTATTTCTGATAAGCCTTAATGGATGTTGCTGATAGGATAGATGATGAGAATTTAAAATTTGTTAATAATAGGTGGCTGATGGACCAATAACAGATCCCAGCTCCCCCCCAGCACACATCCTGCTTCCTCCCTTCCAATCTTTTAATTAATTTTTATTGTTATGACATATATATTTCATGGTTTTATTGCTTTTGATATTGTAAGCCACCAGGATTGCCTTGCAGGGAGATAGGTGGCAAATAAATTTAATAAATACAAATAGGAAATAAATAAATAAATGAGATGACGTATGGAATTTAGAGATTGTTGTATTTTAAAAGATGGTTTTAAAGTTTGTTAAAGTTGTTTATACTGCTGGGATGAAAGGGGAAATTACATCTTTTTTTCTTTTTAATTTTTTTCTTTATCTTTTTAATTTTTTTATTTTGCATTAGTTTTACCTGTATAATATAATCTTTACTAAAAGTATTATTACAGTAAATCACTCTGCAATTGTTCGCTCAGTTTCATCTTTTAAGTTCTCCATTTTCCTATTCTAGCAAATGTGAATATAGCAACCATTTTTCTTTGCCTACTGTTTTCTTTCTATAAAATGCTTCTTGTGCTAAAGCCAATAAAGACATTCTCAGGCAAAGCCTGGATTTATATCTGTTCCATACTTTTCAAAATGGTATTGTTAACATAAAGAATTTTGAAGCCTACATTATTTTTAACTTTACTATATATATAAAAACCTCATGCCATCCAAACCCCAGGCTGTGTTCTTCTAATTCCAATATTCCCTTATTTCTTAGCAACAGCTATTTTTTTCCACCCCAAATAGTGACAATTTGCATTAACAACAGTGATGGAAAAGTAACTTTATGAGCAATGCCTCATGTACAATCTTCACGGCATCTGTATCTCTGTCACATGTTCACTGTAACAGTCAGTTAGTATGCCTTGTCCTGTTCCTAACCCATTTGTTTTGCTTTTCCCCCACCCCTTGCATAGCAGAGAGATTGTCTAAACCAGGGCTTTTCAACCTTTTCACTCATTGTACCACTTTTAGGATATGGCAACATCCGAGTACCACCAGTTGCCTAGCAAGATGTCAAAAACTTGACAACACAAAAAAAAGGAAAAAAAGTGATAAAGTGCAGGTAGTCCTCGACTTATAACAGTTCGCTTAGTGACTGTTTGAAGTTACAATGGCACTGAAAAAAGTGCCTCCCAAGCCACAGCCAAGCAAGACACCTGCCTGCCCACCCGGCAGCGCTCTTCCTTCTGTCCGAGGTTTTTATTGTTGTGAGCATTTCTGTTGAGGATTAGCAGTGGGAGTGGGGTGAGGGGGTGTTTGGATTTTATTCCCCCCCATCTGCTGGGTGGTTGCAGCAGGTTTTGGTCACTTCACATGACCCTGGGACACTGTGACCATCATAAATATGGATCAGTTGCCAAGCATCTGAATGTAAATCACAAGACCCTGGAGATGCTGCAACATTCCAGGTGATTGGCTCTTCTTCTGGGCTCAGCAGAATAACAAGAATCAGTGCTGCTTTCCAGATGATTGGTGCTTCTTCAGGGCTCAGGAAAAGCGTCAGGATCAGCACCGAGCTCCAGCTGGAGCCTGGCGCTGATCCTGGTGCTTCCACTGAGTCCTGACAGCCCTGCAGCTCCAGAGATCTCTCACTCAGGCTTGTGCAATGCTGCCACCAGTTCAGCTCATTTCCCTCCCCTGCTACTTTTCTAGGATGACCGTGTACCACCTGCCAGGTGCCAATGTACCACAGGTGGTACCTGTACCACTGGTTGAAAAGCCCTGGTCTAAACAATCTATCTCTCCCTGAACTGTTTTTATCCACAGCATCCCTAAAAAGTGCTAACCACAATTAACAAGCTTAGGTCTTAGTTGATAAGAATCTTCCAGGTCCAAAATGTTGCCTGACACTAACAAGAGCTTTTTCAATTTCACACTAAAGGATTTTTTTTGTTTTTTGTTTTGTCTCCAAAGCATTGGTGGCTTTCAGGCAAGAGTGCTCTAGGCCAGTGGTTCTCAACCTTTTTTTTGTGGCGACCCCGGTCATAAGGACGCGCCGTGCATGCGCGGTGCACATGCGTGGCGGCGGCCCCATGCGCACCGCGCATGCGTGGCGTGGCGCACATGCGTGGTGCCGCCAGCTGACAAAAAATGGTGGATCGCGTTGTTTGGCGACCCCTGTGAAATGGTCGTTCGACCCCAAATGGGGTCGCGACCCACAGGTTGAGAACCGCTGCTCTAGGCAAACAGCCAACACTAGCACATTCCTTTCAATGTGTATTCCTCATGTTGTGCCTTATCGGTTTTTTGTAATGCCTATCACTCCAATAAATGTTCACATATGCATCAATTCTCTTCTTGCAAATTATCTCAGCGCTGAAGTAAGCATTTCCAAGAAGTGGAAATGGGGAAAAAGGGCAATAAGATTTGCTTTTTTCCTCTACTTCCTCATGGGTTGCATTCCAGAAAACTTCCCCATCATTTGGACATACCTAGTTATTTGGTTCTTTCACATTGTAAAGGAAAAAATGAGAAAAATGGTAAGCACAATTATGGTTACATGATTTTTGACTTAGTACTTCTTTTAATGACCAAAGTGCTTGACATCTGTATGTCAAGTTGTCATGCACACATTTTCAGTCTTGCTTTTTGGGGTGCTTAAAAGCATCTGAGGAAAAAAAGTTTCCCCAGTCTTTCATATTATTTTTCCTCAGAGCAGCACATTTCTTTGGAAGCCTGTTTTTATTTCTAGTGCTACAAGGCAGCATTGTTTTCTAACAAAGGAGAGACTAGCACTAGAGACATACAGTATCTCTCTAAGAATGTATTCTTGATTCCTTACCTCCACTGCCACTAAAAAGATACAGTTTCAGAGACCGATTTTGCCAGTTTCTCCTCTCCTTTTTTTACACAAACCATTTTGTTTTTCTTCTAGATTTTGTTCTCACTTCATTCTAAACTCCACATCTTTCTTTTAATTTCTATGCTTTTGGTATCAAGGACCAGAGAAATTCTTCTATACCTTTCAGTCTTCATCATGTTATTATGAAACTTTATCATTCTGGCCAACTTTCTCTCTTCCCTCAGAAACTAGACTACAGTCAGTTTACTTCCCTGAGCAATACAACATTTCCCCAAACCTTATCAACTCAGTTCAGCATGCCAGAAATAAAATGCTAAGTAGACTGTCACAGGTCATCACTATATCAGAGTTATACTATTTATTTGAAGATTATGTTTATGGGACTACAATATTAGTGATACATATGTATTTTAATTACTCTGTTTGCCCAATGGCTAAGGGTCTTGTAGAAAACCAGTAATTCAATTCTTGCCGCAGTCAAAAATTTATTAGCAGGATCTAGACAAGCCATGTTCTGTATACCTCAACCAACTTTTGTATGATATCAGCCTGCAAGCAGTACTAAAATAGCATGAATGCATGAAACTCTATTAATTTTTAAATAGGTTCTCTTGAATTTAGTATAAGAAACAAGGACATTTCCAATAAAGATCCATAAGCAGAATTTTGATTCCATACTGATTTCCCATTATCTCTGCCATAACTATCACTGAATGTTGTATCTTATGATTTATGATGATTGTACTTTATGATTATGATCATGATTTATCATTTGTTCCTTGTATATACACTGAAAGCTTATGCATCAGAGACAAATTCCTTGTTTGTCCAATCACACTTGGCCAATAAAGAATTCTCTCTTCTCTTCTCTTCTCTTCTCTTCTCTTCTCTTCTCTTCTATTCTATTCTATTCTATTCTATTCCAGCTACAGAAGGCATTTCCAAAAGCTGCATCATCAAGTAAAACATTTAAGCTTAGGTCAGTTTTGCAGCTCTTGACTGCAGAATTCTATCCTTTTGTTGACGGACACATTTCAGATCAGATATTCTCCACTTGCACTAATGCTAAATACAAAGAATCTTACTTCTGTTCAAATTTTGTTGACAGCAGAGAGAAAAGAGGGAACAGGATGTGATCCAATTGGGACCACTGCAACACATAATGTTGATATAGTAAAGATGAGACAGACAAGGCTGAAAGGAGCCCTGGGAACAAGCTTAAAACAAAACAAATAAGAGTGTGTGAAAGCCAGGGGTTGTGACTTGAGGAAGCAAAAGAGTAAAACAACACCAAAAAGCCAAGGTAAGCCTGGCACAGGGGCAGTAATAAGAGATATAAAGGTAGAAATTCTGTCAAATGGCTCATTCTAGCATGTCTGGCCATATCATGGGGACCTCTCAGCATACAGAATCCTATTCAACTGTGCTATTCTTAATTCTGTAGCATCATTCAAAAGAATTATCATTTATTTTATGCCACCTTAAAGCATTAGTGTGTAATTTATTTATTTACTTTTTACAACATTCTTAGAGTATTCTTTTGTTACTCTGCTGTAGATCAGTTATCCCCAACCCCCGGTCCATGGACCGGTACCAGGCCGCAGCATGCTAGCAACCGGTCCGCACAAACAAGCAAAGCCTCATCCTTTGGTCCGTGGAAAAACCTCTCTCCACGGAAGCAGTCCCTGGTGCCCAAAAGGTTGGGGGCCTCAGCTGTAGATATTCTGAGCTGGGTGTAAAGACCTTAGCAAAAAGCCAGCTCAAAAGCCAGCTTCCAGCAACAGTATCATTATTTTAGTCTGTATTTTGTTACCTATGCTCACCCACACAATTAATCCTACAGCAAACAATACATACATACTCTACTTTCTAAAATATAAATTATTGTCTTTCCTCAGCCCCAAATTCTTGTAGAGTATAACTCATTTCCTGTATCACTCCATGCTTAAATGGGTTAATGAGTGTTGGCCTTGCAGGGTAAACCACATAGGTATCATGACCAGATGAGCCAATTGTACGTTATTGTAAAGCTAAATTGACAGGAACTTGCAAGTCTGAAAGTGCATTTCCCCCCCCCCCATTCCCCTTTACAGTCTGAGAAACTAGGGAGGGTTTCTTCTAAGCCTATTCCCCTGCCCACAAACCAGCCATATACCTATCCATGCTGTCTTTTATTTGATTGTTCCCTTGTCAACATCTCTTTGCCCAGTCTCCAAAGATATTTCCAACACAAGAGATATGTCCTCTGGAGAAAAATTCTCGTCTATTTTGCATCAAGGCCTCCAAGCCAAGCTCTCAAACAAGGCTTCCCATTCCAACCTTTACCAAGCTACATTTCAGTTCTACTAGTTAGGACTGGCATATCCAAGCCACTTTCAGTTAAGGAAGGGCAGCAGCAATGCTCAGATAACTCTCCTGGGGATTGAAGAAGATAGCAGTTTCTTCCCTACTAAAATCTCTTGTTAGGTATGTTATAAGAAATATAGAAAACAACCTTTAATTGAAATCACTGAATTTGTCATTAATTACCTGTCCCAGGAAGAACCCTTTCACTTGAAATAACAGCTATAGACAGACCTCCTGCGAGGGTGAAAATTTCAGACAGCCTTGAAAGATGCCTTGCTACAGGCACCAATTGTAAGAACAAAATACAACTGTTTGGTTCAATTCTTACAACAATATTTAGCCTTTTCAAGCGCTCTGATAGTTCCAAATTCTGATCTGCTCTCCTTTGTGTATACACACTGAGCTTTTTCAAACTTAATCCAGCAGTCATGTCCTGCTGCTACCGTGCTGGTTTAGACTACATGCAATTACAGTATATGGAAGTGGAGTACAGAGAAGAAAGCACGACTTAAGCATTTAAAACACATGGCCATACATAAGAATGCTGCATGAAGATGCCTGCCTGCCATTCTCACTAATAAATTATAGATAGTCCTCAACCTATGACCATAACTGAGCCCAAAGTTTCTGTTGCTAAGGGAGGCAGTTGTTAAGTGAGTTTTGCCCCATTTTGTGAGCTTTCTTGCCATCGTTGTTAAGTGAATCACTGCAATTGTTAAGTTAGCAATACTCTTGTTAAGTGAATCCGGCTTTCCCCATTGACTCTTTGCTTTTCAGAAGGTCACAAAAGGTGATCACATGACGCCGGGACCCTGCAACTGTCATAAATATGAGTCGGGTGCCAAGCGTCTGAATTTTTATCATGTGACCATGCAGAAGCTGCAATGCGCTTTTGTAAGTGTGAAAAACAGTCATAAGTTACTGCTGTAACTTCGAACAGTCACTAAATGAATTGTCCAGGACTACCTGTATTGCTTCTTTGTTATGTACAAAAGTTCTTGCTGTGGGAAAGTTGCATGCAAGCAGTCCTGTCTGAAAAGAAAACAAGTAAATAAAGTAAGCAGATAAATACAAAAATGTCCGTGTTTTGTTGAACTTTTAAATAAAAGTTCAACTTTTAAATAAAAGTTCAATGCATTTCAGAATGTAATTAAAAATAGATTCTATACAGTATGAGCACAAGTGTGGATGCTCTGTGCCTGCTTTTGGTTCCTGCTGCTGCTGAAATTTCAGGGTGCTTTTGAAAATGTAAAGACTTCTGTTTTAAATTGAGCTGATTTTTTAAAGCTTTGTGCCTTGTTGATATTGAGCTTCCTAAATGTATTTAAAATAGCCAAGGCTGTAGATTTGAGGAAAGATTTGCTCTATCTTTTTCTGCGGATGATGATAAATGCTAAGTCTAAAAGGAGATTCTGCTTAGGGAGTTGAATATAGGCATGATTGCTCTGTTATGCTCAGCTTTCAGAATGGTTTTGTTTGCTGGTGGTAGAACCTGAGTTAGTGACATCCCTTTTGGTTTAATTTGCTTGCTGTCGCATTTATTCCTGAAAGAGTTAAAAAGGAGCTGCCTTTAACGGCAATTAAACACATCAAATCTATTGCTTGAACCTGAGGTGAAAGTGAAAGTGAAAATTCTATCAACCTGTAGTACAGTGGTGGCGAACCTATGGCACGCGTGCCAGAGGCAGCACTCAGAGCCCTCTCTGTGGGCATGCTCGCCATGCCCCGGAGATGGCAACCATCCCTCTTCAACCAGCCACCCACTAACTCACCAAGGTCCCACATGGCTGGATGCATCCCAGCATCCATGTGCTCGTTGGCCTGTGTGTGCAGGGGCCGATGGTGTCAGGCAGCAGCCGCCCCGGCCCCTGCCTCACCTTGCCCTGTGACAATGGCACCCCCGCCCTGCCTCGCCTTGCCTCTCCGCACCCCACAGGACGAGCCTCCTGCCCACCCCCCCACCTGCCAGAGACCCCCTGGATCTCCCCCAATCCTGCTTTTGAGTAGGATGGGGTGATATTATAACAAATTCTGATTTTTATGTTATAGAATTTTCTAATTTTAAAAATAAAAATAATTCCTTTGTCCAATTTTTCTGCAAGTTGGGTTACCAACTGAGATAAGTAGGGCTGTTTCATCCCTTCTACTCCTATTGGTTTTGTAAAAAAAATATGGAAGTAAATGGCTTGTTTCAAATCTCCATTATTTCCTAACCTGGAACACTAAAAATATTTAAAATATTGTTCTATCAAAACATGGAACACTTAAGCCATTACAAGTTTGCTTCTACCAGAATGCACACAACTTTTATCTGTTCAAGCTTGAAATGGAACACATTTTCTATTTTCTGTATTCCTTTGCTGAGGAACTCAAGCTAGTGCTCTTTATACATACATATTTTGTATCTTGTATTTTTTTTCACCAGACCCTGACGGCTTTGCTAAAGAATTCAATTTGATCTGAAAAAGTTGATAAAACTAAAGTTTTGATGGATAGTATGAATGAAGAGCTGCTTGGATAGCTATAGTGCATCAGAATCTAATTAACCATGTCCTTCAATCTCTGTTTAAATTAAAAGTAATTGCTGCTTTAGAACTGTACATTTCTAAAAACATCCAGGGAATCATGGTATCTATGAAGTAACTAGCCCACGGAAAGATGAGAAAGAGGGCCCGTTCTTAGATTCCTGCATTATTCCATTCAGCATATTTTCATAGTATAAATTTGTAATATCAAATCTGCTTTAGCATCCAGAACTTCATGGAGGATTTCTTTCATCGAGAATTGTTCACCATCAGGTTTCCCAGAATTGCCTCTATCAGGATATTCCATTCAGTTGAGCTATCAAATATTCCCTAATTTATCCTGCAGAATCCATATTGCTTTCATGCAGCCCATAGAAAGAAAGATACAAAATCTATTTCTAGATCAGCGGTTCTCAACCTATGGGTCGCGACCCCATTTGGGGTCGATCGACCATTTTCCGGGGGTCGCCAAAGGTGGCGATCCGCCATTTTTCGCGGCGCCGTGCACGCGCGCAGCGCATGGGGGCGGCGGCGCGCATGGGGCAGCGCCGTGCATGCGCAGCGCGCATGGGGCGGCGCCGTGCACACGCACCGCGCATGGGGCGGCGCACATGCGCAGAACATTTGTGTGACAGGGGTCGCCATCACACAAACGTTGAGAAGCACTGTTCTAGATGGTTTTCTCAGGCTATGGATCTTTCGCTGCAATTTAAAAAAAAAAAATCTGAGTGGGGTTTTATTCCTCTGTTACACTTTCTCTGAAAAAGTGATTGTGATCAAGCTGTAAATCAGGCTGACATAAATTTGTGACAGTTTCTGGGTTTGGTTGCCTCAGAAACAAATATCCAAGCTTAGTTATATTCCACTTTGATTAATACAGTGCATTCTATTCTTGAAAAATATCTGGAAACTTCAATAAATGAAAAATATGGTTGCTAGGCTAGTTAACTGATATATGGGACAACATGAGGCTTTTGGTGGAAATCCTGCATTAATTGCCCGTTGTTTAGCAGGCACAATTTAAGGAATGTTTAAAAAGAGTTTAAAAAAATCTTTAAAAGACTTTTCAGCTTGCGTCCTAATTGTCTAAGGAGTTTATTTCACTAAGGATTTGTCTAGATATCAGCTTTTTTTTAAAGATACACCCAGTTACTAAGATACTTTGCTAGTAAGTTATGAATCACTTTTCCTCAGAAAATTCATTCAGAATTTTCATTCAGTCAGACAGTCTTTTAGAAAGCTTTTTGGAAAGGAATCAAGACTTTTCTCTTTAGTTAGACATACTGAATTTAGTTTGAATTAGCACAGAGGTCCACAACCTTTCTAGCTTGGCAGTCTGGCCTGGCACGGGGTGGGGGTGGCGTGTGAGTGGCAGATGCATGCAGTTCAATTTGTATGAGCAGCGCGCACACATTCACCCCTCACACGAATAGAGCTTCGTGCATGAGGGCAAGCACCCTCCGCTTGCAGAAGTGGAGCTTCGCGCATGCATGCCTGGCCATCGCTCAAGTGAGTGGAGCTTCACGCATGCGCGCTTGCCCATCTCTCCCATGGTCCAGTTTTGAACAGGCTGTGGCGCACTAGTGGGCCATAGCGCAGAGGTCGGGGACCTTTCAATTAGCAGTAAGGATATCTAGCTTTGTTGTGTGTTGGGCTTTTTTCTATATACAATCAGATTTTGACTGTTTATGTTCTTTTTTCAATAGTTTTGAGTGACAATAAGCTATAGATCAATCAATTAATCAATCATCATCAATATCAAGGACACTAATGAAACATCTAAAAACGACTTACTTCATACACAATTGTTTGTCATCTACCAGGGTATCCGTCAACTAGTTTATACTCTGGTCTCTCTTTGTTCCATGACTTTGTTCATTATTTTCTTCAGGTAAATTTAAGTTCTGTTTTAATGTCTTCTATTTTAAATTCTACATGTAGGAACAAATTTTACCAAATCAACGTCCATAAGTAAAATTATAAAAATTTGAACTTTTTTATTAAACTGAAACCTAGAATAGAACTAGGACTCACTCATATCAGGTGGAAAATAGTGTACCTTCTTTCTTTATTTTTGGATAAGCCAGTTATAATGGTTTCAATACTGTTTCTTTTCCTATACTCCATAGCCCAAAATTTTCAACAGCATTATATGCCAATATAGTTTCCTCAAATCTTTGAATTTCCTTTTTCATAGTACCTCTCTAATTGGAAAATGCCAGCATCTTTCACATGAATCTTTGTTTACTAGCCTACTAAAAGTAAATGAGTTGTAGTATACTAATTCTACCAAAAATGTCAAACACTAATCAAGTATTTTTCTGTTTTAAGTACAGGTAATCTTCAACTTACAACCACAATTGGGATTGGAATTTCCATCATAACTCAATGCAGTCATAAGTTGAGACTGACCCAATTTTACAACAATTTTTATTGTGGTCGTTAAGCAGATCGTTAAGAAAATCCAGCTTTCCCATTTTGGCAAGCTGAATTTGGCAAACCAGCTTGCCTAAAATCAGCAAAAAAAGGGCTCAAATCGTGATCATGACTGCAGGATTCTGTAACCAGTCATAAATGCAAGCTAACTGTACACAAGTGACCATGGGGGGGAGGTAATGGTCATAAGTGCGAGTACGGGTCATAATTCACTTTTTCTAAGGCCATCATAACTTTGAGCCATTGTAAACAAATAGTCATGAGTCAAGAACTACCTGCATATACTGGCTAAATTGCTTTAAAACAGAGATTGTCAGACAATAGTCTGCAATCTCCTTATCAGTGAATCAGACTAATATCTGCCTTACTGCAACTCTCTACACTCAGCACAGTCAAATCACCAGGCCAGAACCCACTCACTTGCACTTCAGCCCCCATCTCCTTATTTTGTTATAATCTCAAGTAATTCAAATAGTAAATATATAGATAAGGAAGCACATTTCAAAGTATTAATTCTGTATTCAGCTAGAATGCAATAGCTACTTCTGTGGCATCACATATGTAATTCCCATGCATATTTACAAAACCAAAACAATGTTACATTGTGATTAATCATTACTGTTTATAAAAGCAACTTATTTTAAAAACATTCTCAATCTTGGTTTGTTTCAATACATTATACTTATGATTAGTCACATTTTGTCCCTGTTTGAGTGACACAGCAATTTGTAGTTAATAGAGTACAGAAACCAATGCTCTTGAACAGAGGTCACCAACCTTTGTCAGTTGGTGGACTGGAGAAAAAGGGAGGGGAAAGAATTTTACATGTGTGCATGCGCATGGGGCCACGAGCACACCTACTCTACAAACGGGGCAGGGCTAGCACCCACATGATACTCACTAACCCTGCCCCCTTCTTGCATGGCGCAGTGCCTTGTTTCTGTGCTCCACAGTGTGGCAGCGGCCATTTTTGCACCTTGTAGCGCAATGGTGGCCCCTTTCCACACCCCGTGGTGCAGCCGCAACAGCATCCATTTTTGCACCTTGCAGTGCAGAGACATCCTGGTTTGGCACCCTGCGGTGTGGCAGCGCTCATTTTTGCACCCCACAGCGCAGCCCATTTTTACACCCCAAGGCATAGCAGCGGCCCATTTTTACGCCCCAAGGCACAACGGCATCCCATTTTCGCGCCCCGAGGTGCAGCAGCAGCCTGTTTTTGCGCCCCGCAGCCGCGGCACTAGCACAAGTGAGGGAGTGTGCGTGCACACGTGTGCACACTGCCAGCCTGTCCCGCGGCCCAGTGGCCAGCAGGCCACGGCCCGCTACTGGGCTGCAGCCCACAAGTTCAGGACCCCTGCTCTTGAACACCCCATAGTTATGTCAAAACATGACTAGAAACACAATATGAAAGAGGCTGAAGAAAGACTTGGCTCATTTTATTAACACTAAGATATGATCCATGCCAGTTCTCCAATTACTAAAACTTTTGCCTAGACTCTGCAAGGTGTTGTAACTTTTTTCTCCAATATTTTTCCTTAAATCTCCTCTTGCAAGTATTTTCTAACTACCATCCAAATGGCAAGAGGTTTTCAAAAATAGTAGCGCTAAGTTGCCTAGCAACAGTATACGTTACATTTCCCTATGTTTAATCTGGACACCTTATGGTAAAGATACTTTTCAGAAGCTGTTACAAGAAAAGTATGTAAAATTGTCCTCTGTATATTTACAGTAGTGGCCAAATTGTAGAAACCTTTTGGGAAAAGTGTATTTTTGAGGTTTGATGGCTAATAACACCATTTATTTTTGGAGTAGTACCATAAAATTATATATCAATGGAAAGATAATTTAATCAAGAATGTAATGCAACAAAATTTGTTTAATTATCTGTGCTGTATTCTATGAAAAGGTATGCCGAATAACCAGAAAAAGGAAGCACAACTTGCTTAGATTGATATCAGGTAGCTTTCTTTCATCTGATTGTAGCCAATGACCATGAGTGTTTAGAGAGCCAATCAGGTGTCATCTTATTTGGGCAATGAGCCAACCAGATCACAGTAGGATTCAGTTATTGATGTCATGTATTGAAGCTGAGAGGAAGACATTTGTCAATGTGTTATGTGATCGCTATCAAGTTGGTTGGGGTTTTTTGTATTCTTTCATTTAGTGAGCTTGTAAAACATAATAAAATTAAAGTAATGGTGCAAAGAGTTGACTGGTTGCCCAGAAAGTGATGTAAAATAGTATTATTAAATGAACAAGGCTACAGTTATAAAGAAATTAGAAGAGAAACTGGTGGAAACTTAACCAAAGGTGGCATTTCTACTGTACACTTTTCCCAAAAGGTTTCCACAATTTTGGAAACCTGTACCTCTTCGATGTAAAATGGTCCAAGAAATCAGACCTTATATAAATTCTGCAATACAGGCATCAGAAGGCAAGCCTCTCTGAACTGCTAAAACACAGACTAACCTTACTTGGGAGCTACAGACTATTGCTCTTTTCTCCTGCCTTCTTATGAAGCTGCTACAACAAAGTTATAAAATTCTGTTTATTTTGCAATTCATTTTTAAAGACTCTCGACTATTACTAGATTCATCTTAATTGTTATAGTCAGTTGTGAATTCAAACCAAACGTATTAGTCATTCAAGCTTTCATCCTAACAGAGTCAATAACCCTTTCAACTAGGCATACAACCTAGGAAAATACAAAGAACTTGGAAAGTACAGCAGATAATCAAAAGAATGCAGTTTGTTCTTTTAAGCCAATCCTCCAAGAGCTTAAAAATCTCAATTCCCATCGAATTCAGATATAATATAAGTGGAAGCTAACAGTCAAGCTGAGCAAAATCCTCCATCGAAAAAACATAAACCCTATTTGTTTAGGGAAATGGCTGAACTGGTAGTCTTTGAGAAACACTGTCAACTAAGCAACTTTAGTATCAGATTCCAACATACAATAAGTCTAATCTCTATTATCGCACATTAATTTGTTTGATTTGAGAGTATACCTTTATCCCAGTAATGATCTACTGGATCAATTCTAATAACCTCTGAGATGGCCTAAAGCCAGGAGGAAGCCTTTTAGCCCTGAAACAGCTGTTAAGCTGAAGGGAGCTGAAAGGAGGGAAGCAGATTGTCCACCCAATATAATATCTGAAATATAATATTATTTGTAATTGTCAAGTATATTTTTGTGCAGTTTCTACAAATGGCAAGCATTTGTTCATAACTTCAGAAAAATAATGTAAAAAAAAGTGGGATGAATCAGTTTATAGAGTAAAGTGTCCAAGTGCTTTCCTTTGATGTCTGTTAATAAATTATACCAATTATTGGTTAATACTTATGATTAAAAAGACAAAGATTTCATAGAACTAGTATTTTTTTATTAATTTTTTTTTAAAAAATTTTTAAAATTTTAAAAAAGTTCCCTTCCCCAAACCCTCCCAACCCACCCTAACCCTTCCCCAACCTTCCCAGAGCTGAATACAGGCTTAATTAAAATATGAAAGAAAAATTTTTAAACACAAATAAACCATATACAAATTTGGTTACAATAATTAAACAAATTATAAAATACTTTAACACCAATATTTAAAAAGCAGAAAGAGAAAAAGAAAAGAAACAAGAAAAAGAAGAAAAAAGAAAAAAAAATTTAAAAAAAAGAATATCTAAAAAATATCTTAAATTTTAAATATAAATTATTCAAAAGCTAAATAATATTTTTTATATCATACTTGTATTGTATAAAATTTATCCATCTTTTCTATACCAAAAGGTACTTCTCTTGCAATTGATCTTTCAAGAAAGCCGAAATCTTTGCCATTTCCGCTAAGTAAGAAACTTTAAGAAACCATTCTTGCAAAGTAGGCAAAGATTTGTTCTTCCAACATTGCCCTACTAACAACCTAGCCGCTGTAATTAAATTTAACATCAATATAGTTTCTTTACTGTCACAATCGGAAACAATACCCAACAAAAACAATTGTGGAGTAAATTTTATCCTTCTTTTAAAAATTGGTATGTGAACTGGAAGATACCACATTGCCAACCTTTTGGGGGTAGTAAGGAGAAGGAACAAGGCCAGAAGGGGTTTCAAGAATGCTCTTTATTTGTATAGGGTATGATAGCAGAATTTTGAAAGTCTCTATCATGTCTTACATAAAATAAAGATTTTTGTTGTTGTTGTTGTTGTTGCTGCTGCTTCTTTCATGTGCTTTGTTCTTCTTCAGGACTTAGTAATCTTTTCTCAAATTCTTCAAAAGTTGGTTCATCTCTTTCCCACTCTCAGTGCCGGCTTATTCCAACATTTGCCCAATCTAGGTCGAGGGTTCCCAATCCCCGGTCCATGGACCGGTACCAGGCCATGGCATGCCAGAAACCAGGCCAAGCAACCACAATTGTAAACAAGCAAAGCCCCATCTGTGGGATGCAGGAAGCATACAGAACCATGCCCCCTCCAGTCAGCGTATAAACCTCTCTCCAAGATTGGGGGCCTCTGTCCTAGGGCACTGGTGACTACTAATGGAATGATGGCAGTGTGCCAGCCTTGCTTCATAAATGAATGAATACACACACACACACACACACACATACACATTCCAAAAAGATTCATGCCTGGTTTACAATATCAAGCATAAAACATAAGTAAACATCATACTATACTTGTACCAGTGTATTCTTTCTTAGGAATTACTTTAAACTCTACAAAGTTTGACTGGGATTATAAAATATTTTTGGGGATTAGTTTGCCTTCTAATAGGGATGATTTGTGATTGGCCGTGCATACTCTGGGGGACATATTGTAAACAGGCACCCACTACATGTTCTCAAAATCCATAAATGTACTCTAAGATCAAGGTTGTATTCCAATATACTAAAGACATCACCCAGTAGGATTTTAGACAGATTTTAGTTTTTGTTCTTAATTAGAGTTACCATCTTTCAACTTAAAAAAATATTCTGGAAAGGAGATGTTTATGTTAATATACTGCACAAAATTTATTTATTTATTTTTATGCCTCTACAGCAGTACAACTGCAAATGGCTCATTAAATCATTCGTAGCTTCTTTCGTCACTCCCACCAGAGCTAACAAGCCTGAGGCATTATTTCAAAATCAACAATCTCTGCCACATTGTTTTATTCATTTTCTTAGATTTATATCCTACCTTTCCTCCAGGAGCTCAAGGCAGCTTACATGGGAATTTCCTTTATTTTTATACCCACAACAGCAATTCTGTTAAGTAGGTTTGGGATGAAAGAGAATGATTCAGCCAAAAATCACCCAGTGAATTTCTATGTCTTAAGGTGAACTCGAACCTGGATTTTCCTGGTCCTAGACAAAGTTCTTAATCCCATGGTTTCTCATAACACACTTAAATCTGTGTTTTGATTTGAGCTAACAGTTCTCTGTCACTTACAGTGGTGTTCAAAGAAAAGGGAAAAGAAAGGAATTGTAAACAGCAACTTAGATGCCACCCCCTCTGTCATTCAGGGTTGATGCTCAGGGAAGCGTCATCCTTTTTCCTCTGTCCTGAAATGTCCAAGATTGAAAACCTGAATATTTCAGAATATTTTTTTCTTCCTGTCAGAGGTTTAGCTAGGACAAAAAGACTTCATTTTCCAAGGATATCCAAACATAAAAGCATGTATGAAACTGAGCTTTGTCCTATTCTTTCTCTATATTTATTACAATTATTTATGTCCAGCCTAGCAGGCCAACAGAGTAATCCAAACAGTGGTAAATAAAAACACAATGGATGCTCTTTTAAATCAAGAAGATGGTGAAAGAGAAAAAAAGGAAAGCCCCTTTTCTGTCTTCCAGAATCCTGTACGTAAGGTATTTAGTGCAAAGGAGGCTATGTAGGGTAAAGGAAAAGCCAGATGTGCTAGTTGTCATGTTCCTTCTATCCTATCTTGCATTGATATGACAGTTCATAAGTTCATTAAACCTCAACTTGCCAAGTCATTTGAGCCATTTAAAAAAAAACAGATGGAAAAATCTCTCCAAAGCAAGATTGCAAACCACAGTTTAGGAGATAAGGAACCCAACGTTTGCTTACTGGTATGCAATTATTCCAACCTAGTGTACAATTAAGGAACTCAGCCTTCACACAGATCCAAAGTTAATAATAATAGTTGTGATACTTACTGAACAATTTTTATCTGCATTCCTTTTCCAGTGCTTTTTCTCTACTTTCTTTGCTGCAGTTGAATTCAAAGATGCATGAGTTGGTATACGAGGGTTGAGAGCTAAAATATTCTGCAGATATATAAAAAAAAAGATGTTTCCTTTTTTAAAAGTTGAAAAGCAGAGAAAGAAACAATTAAATATTTCTGCTTACAAAACTTCAAAGTTCCCAGCTTCTGTTTGTTTAAAAAGAAGGAATTTAGCAATGTAAAGTAGATGTTTGAGTCAATTATATTAACATGATTTCTTATTAATCTATTAAACTATTAATGCTCCCTAGCCTTTCTTACACAAATGAGGGTTCTATTCCAGTAAAAGTTAAGAATTATATTGTTTTGCCAGAATAAAATTAGCTCTGCAATTATTCTTTTTTAAATTTGCTCTCATAATTTAAAATTCATATATATATGCATGCTCCGTGAATGAAACTCTGCATATAACACTGACTATAATTTACAAATGACATCAAATTAGGGGGAATTGTTAGCATTTTAGAAAATAGACTCAAGATTCAGAAGACCTTGAAAGATTTGAACACTGGGCCCTATCCAACAAAATGCAATTCAATGGCGAGAAAAGTAAGGTCCTGCACTTAGACAAGAAAATGCACGATAGATGGTATCTGGCCCAATAGTAGTATCTATGAGACAGATTTAGGTATTACAGTGGACTGCCATTTAAGTATGAGCCAGTAGTAGTGTGCTGCAGCTGCCAAAACCATCAACACACTCCTAGGCTGCATCAGCAGAGGGATAGTATCAAGATCATGTGAAGTGATAATACTGCTTTATACTGCACTAGTGAGGTCACACTTGGAATACTGCATCCAGTTCTGGTCACCATGATACAAAAAAGATGCTCAGACCCTAGAACAGTGGTGGCAAACTTAGGGCACGCGTGCCAGAGGCAGCACGTGGAACCATCTCAGTGGGCATGCGCCATCGCCCCAGCACACATGGTCTCTAAAAGTTCACCATCACTGGCCTAAGGCCAGCCAGCCTGGAGCCACCATTGGGGAGCCCACCATCCCACCCGCCAGAGACCCCCTGGATCTCCTCCAACCCTGCCCGACTCCCACAGGTGTCCCTCCCCATAAGCAACATCAAGATGGCCATGCCCACCCGGCCATGCCCACCCAATCTGCCATGACTACTGCAACCACACCCCTCCAATGGCCACGCCCACCCAGTCTGCCAAGCCCACTGTAGCTGCACCCGAGTGGGCCACACCCACCCGGCACCCGGCGATACATAAATGGGTTTTGGGTTGAGTTTGGGCACTTAGTCTCTAAAAGGTTTGCCATCACTGCCCAAGAAAGAATATGGAGAAGAGCAATGAGGAGATAGGGAGTCTGGAGGCTAAACCATACAAGGAACTGTTAAGGGAACTAGATATGTCTAGTCTAACAAAAAGAAGATTAGGGTGAGAGGTCTTCCAATACTTGAGGGCTATCACAGAAAATAGGAGATTGACTTATTCTCCAAAGCACAAGAAATAGAACAGAACAAGAAGTAATGGGTGGAAGGTCTTTAAAGAGAGATCCATCCTGGAACTAAACAGAAATTTCCTGACAAAAAAAACAGTCAATCAGTGTAATGGCTTGCCTCCTGGAGTTTTGCGTGCTCCATCAGTGGAGATTTTCAAGAAGAGATTAGGCAACCATATATGCAAAACGATATACAATATCCTGCTTGAGCAGAGGTCCCTTCCAACTCTATGATTCTGCTTTCAACACTGTTTTATAACACTGTTCTATAGGTTCTGCACTGTACCTCTCATTAAAGGCAGACAGTTCAGTTGAAAATTACCAAAATGCTGTACAATAGTTTCCATCTATTTAAAGAGCTTTGTGCAACCCAGAACAGAGAACTGTGTCACTGGAAATACTTATTAAATACTGAAGACTCCACACTCTCTTATCAGCTTACTCAGCAGCATGGGATCATGCCAATTTTGGTCCAATATTCTGAACATGTTGGCAAATAGTGTGCCAATACTTTCGGTGGTTTGTTAATTTGTTTTGTTCATTTGGTATATTGGTTGATTGGTTGGTCAACTGACTAACAGATTTTTCGCCTTCAAGTCAATGTCAACTCTTTGTGACCATGTAGATTTTCTCCAGGAGGATCTGTCCCCAGATAATCCATTGTTGTATGTTTTAATTTTGTGTAATTTTATATACTTTTTATATTCTGATATTGTACTGCGTACCACCCAGAGTAGCTTTTTGAGGAGATGAGCAGTCTAGGTAATCTATTTCTGATACTCATCCACAACCAAAGCTGGCTTGATGGGAAGAAATTCAGTTTCACCCTTCAAAATTACGATTGTGATTATTTGTTGCATACTTGTTTTGACTGGATTTGGCATTTTTATCCACCTATCAAGCTATTATTATTATAGTTCATTGCACAGTCAGCCAGATGTTCAGATAGGATTTGGCATTTTTGTCTACCTATCAAGACCTTCCCGAGGACTGGGATAGGCAGATGTGGATGGTTTTGGTGTTAAAAGTATTGTCATAGAATGTAAGCTTTTCTGAATAAAGCTGCCTTTTGCAATTGACTCAGGCTGATTTTGTCAATGCCAACGTAACTGTTATTTTTATTTTTCTAAAATCCAAATGATCTTAATATACGGTAAGCCTAGCTATTGTTACCATTTATGCTTCCTTTTTATTAAATCTAAAATTTAGCCTCTCTTACTTAAGTTACAGGATTATGAAATTGCTAAACCTTTCAACTAGTTATTTGTATTATAAAATACTTTGTATAAATTTGTTCATTTATATTACCCAAAATGATAGATTTGTAGCCTAAAATTCCATAAAGTTATATGCAATCTTATAAAAAAAATAAAAAATCTTCTAAAATAGCTGACCTTGTAACAAATTTAATGGTAAAGCAACACCAGTAAAAGGGGGAGGGGGGGAAAGGGAGGATGATGATGATTCTGGAATAGGTATTTCATAATGTTTTCATTTTAAGTCTTGAATTTTCTAGGCATCATTCAAGGAGAAAGAATATGTTATTTTTTTCCAAATCCAATACTTGCAAAATAAAAGTCTGTTTAAGATTAAGAATATTGCCCATTTGCAACAGGGAATGATTTCAGAAAAAGGACAACATGAAAATTGTAGTAGACACATTTGTAAATGTCCTTTTACATAAAGCAACATTTAGAAGTTATTTAGGGTGCACAGCACTGGTTTAGGAGAAGGCAATCTGGATCTTTCCCAAATTAGCTTTTGTATTAGAAGCCAAGTAAGTAGAAAACAAATTATACCAGAATATAGTATTTGTCCATCTAATCTAATATTTTCCAATAGACGATAAGCTAGTACGTATCCAGATGATATGGATGTCAACCTCCCTCAACCCCAATCAGTAGGTAAGAGACGCTGCAGGTAAAAAAAAAATCCAGGTGATGCAAAAACTAATTACTTTTGGTCTACTCTAATGACCATCCAAGAGTCCTTTCTTGCTGGAAGAACAGGAAATGACATTGTATCTCAGTGTGAAATACCACTGTGCTCATCATTTGAATTGAGGTGGCAGATACCTCTCATAAATAAAGAAATCTTCACCATAAATTAGCGTGGGAGACAAGTTAATAAAAAAAGAAAAAAGCAATCTTACAAGATGTAAGATAGGCATGACAAAACACGCAGCACATTTTATTTCAAGAAACTGCCTCTTAACAGGCACAGATTCACATGTTCACCACATCAAAGAAACATGGCTTTCATATGTCTATGAAAACATTCTGTAAGTGGTTTACTAAACGTGAAGATACAAAATGCTTAAAACAAAATACATTGCATGGATAGTATATCTGACAGAGCACCTTAGCTCATTATAAATAATTGCTTTCATAAAGTGTATCTGAATTCTGAAACAGCGTATTAAAAGCTGGATGGCAGAGGAAGGAAAACACTATGTGGGAGAACGGTATTTATTTGTTAAGGAAATAACCTCCATATTGTGCCCTCCAAAATGTCTTCATAAAAACAGTTTCTATGCACTGCCATTTATTCCCAGTATACTGCAGTACATATTACCATTCTAATGCATCCCCCCCCCCAAAAAAATTATTTCCCATTAATTTTACGAAATATTTGCAATGCATTTTATTATTATTTTCACCTGATTAAAAAAAGTCCTCACACTTCAGAGTTCTATTGCCACCATTCTTCCTGGGCCAATCCAGCCTGATTATATAAGGAAATGATCAGAAATGGCTAGAGTAGGGCAAAAATGAAGCCTATGACCCCAAGTTATTAAAATTCAGTTCAGTGTTTGGTAGGAATCATTGGAAAGTTACCGTGCCGTAGTAGAAGTGCAAAGTGAAGGAAGAGCCTTTGCAAGTGAAGGGGGCAAACACAGGGACAGGATGCCTGTTGGAGATATGCGTGAATTCCAATTTAGTTCAAAACATCCTGCCTTTTAAATAAAATATATCAAATGCAGAAACAGATCAATTCAAAGCTATTGCCCCATTAACTCTTCTTTCCATTCAAACCTTCCATCTTCAGGCAAAAAAAAATATAATTGAATTATACCAGTACAAACTGAATACATGCATTTTTTCGCCCAAGATCTTTTTCAATATTCCTGACCCCTTTTCGGGCAAAGTTTTTATTCCATCGTTTCATTGCTTTGTTTTTTTATTTTATTTATTTATTTGGTTTTCACATTCTTTGAACCACCCAACTCCTTCAGAGGCAGTCTGTATTGCCACAGAATGCATTTTAAAACTACCGTGTCTATGATGGTGATCTTGCGTATTTATTTCAGCTTTTTTTTTCTTTTTTAAGTATAGAGTATTTCAAAAAGGTAAGATCAATGAGATCAATAATGTCTGCTTCACTTTTCTTTGGACTACATCTAGGAGTTTCACTGGGATACCTACACTGCCCCGAGCCTAAGAATTTTATCATGAAAAAAGCTAGGCATATTTATTCAATCCCAGATAGACTTCTGTAATCTTAAATCTGTTACTAAAAAGCTAGTAGTCTACAGATTTCATTCATAGGACAAGTCAATGTTAAAGTTTAATCAGCATTAACTATACTAAAAGGTTTGATGGGGTTTGGGATTTGTGGGTACGAGGGGTGCTCAGTACTACAATTAGCTAGTAGGTGAATTTTAAGCATAATATAATAAATCATATCAACAGACACAACCACAAACTCTTTTGTTTATGGCCACCACACAGGTTATTTTCTCTGGTTTTACAGTATTCTTTTGAATTTCATTTCTCCCTTTCCTTTATCCTGTTCTTCCACTCCCTCCTTAAGTAGATATGCCTGAAGGTTAGACAACAACTACACATGCCATTTTCTTTTAATAATTAAATTTTAATCTAAATATCAAATGAAAATGCTAGGACCTGGCAACCTTATAAAATAAACATAAATAAAAATAAAGCCGTTCTAAAACCAACTCTTTAATACAATAGAAAGGACGAGCTTGCTTCGTTCTGAATCCTTCCTAGAAGCTAGGTTTTATTCTTTCAGACAATCGTTCGCATTTCTCATTCATTCCCCATTTATGTTGTACTGATATTTTGTTCTTTCCAGCAACAGCTATAGAAAATTCTGACTTTGCTACCAGCTTGTTCAGGCAGAACAAGAACAAATTCTGACAGTGATTGAGGTTGCACACCCAAAATGGGACCCCTGACAGAGCGCATTCTGAGTTGTACTTGGACAAGCTAGCTGCCATCTTCTCCAAGAAGAGTAGGAGCAAATTCTGACAGCCATCCTTGTTTTTGGTTTAAGCCTTCAGGTCCATGCATCTACACCCAGAGCCCTATTACATGCTGCTCCAGACTTCCCGCTCTACTCTATTTGGATATGCTGACAGCCAGTTCCTCCAGCCCAGAGAAGGAATAAATTCTGGCAATAATCCAGCTGTCAATGTGCAAGCCATGAAATTTGTACACTGAAAGCAGAGCCCAGACCTGAGTCTAGTCATTGCTTAGATAAGCCAGCTGTCAGCTTGACCAGACAGAGTAGCAGTAAGTTCTGGCAACAATCCTGCTTTGCATATGGAAACTTCCCACTTAATTGCGGCACCATCCCCTCCTCTGATTAACTTACAGCCTTCTGGTGGCTGCAAACCACCACTTGAAAACCTCTAGGGTTATATTATAATAAATATATTTGATATTTGGGTGCTGTGTTTCTTAATATATAAAAAATGTAATTTATACCAGTTGAGCTAAAACACTGTTCCTCAATTATCTTAGTTGTCTGAATTTTACAATGCAGCCTCTCAATCCAAATGATAACACAAAACTGGATAAATCCTTAAAAATGCTACAAGAATGTTCCAATGTATGGATGTGTATAACTTTTTTGTATCAGTTTCTGAATCCTAAAGTGCAGATTTTTCAAATCTGTCGCTTTCAGTGTTTGCATTTGGAAATTGGGGGACTCAAAAAAGAAGAAGAAAGTCCACTGCTAATGTGGGCATTTTGCATCTTTAGAATTAAGACTTCATTCAATGATCTTTGAATGGGATGATTCTCTAAGTGTGCTAGTCTTCATTTGGAAACTGCCTCATCACATTAATGACAGTCTTGAAAAAGTAACTTTACAAACAGTCTTTATGACCTTCACAGGTCTGTAAAGCTGAAGTAAAATAATAAGCATGGTTGCTGTTTCATTTTTTGATCAGTTCACTTAATGACTTCGCCAGTCCCATTTATCATTGCTAAACAAGGATTACTTGGATTACTTTAAGCTAATTTGATATACTGGGCCCATCTTGTCTTAGGACCACTCTCCTTTCAGATAATTGGGATCTTATGTATATCTCATAAACTCCTATTTTATGTGTGTGTCAGCAGGGATAAATTATATTGAGGATAGAAAATAAATGTTTCTCAATGGAAATATGTAACATGCTCCTGATTTTCATACAGAAACATTGCTATATAAATATAGAATTGGGACACTTCCAAATTTCAGCACAGAATTCATTTATCTTAGGGAGTTTTTCTGAATATCGTCAGCATTATTGTTAAGCATTAAATAAATTGAGGAATGTCTACTACATCCCTGTCCAATAGAATGTCCTTTTATATGCTGGTTGGGATGCACACGGGTTGTAGTCCAACACATTTGGAGAGCAACTGTTTAAGACACTGTCTATGACGAAAAAGCAATGTAAGAATACTAACAAATCACAACACAAAGAATGGTTAAAGAAAGAAGTAAAAGGAACAAGAATGGTCCAAATCAGCAGTAAAAAAAAACCTGAAGCTGTGTTCAATTTTTTACTTTTAATGTTTCTTTTTCTTTCAGATCTGTGAGAATGTAATTTTTTTAAGTTCTCTAACATCAAACTGTATGACACCTCAGAACACTCTCTGTGCAAAATGTCATAAGCACCACAGATCAACGATGAAGCACAGTCTCTGCCACCAGGGAACAAAGACAATTCCCTTGTTTCTCCAATATTCAGTAATTACAGGATATAATCTCTCTCCCTCTCTCTCTCTCTCTCTCTCTGTATGTGTGTGAGAGAGAGAGATGAAAAAAATGTTTCTTCGTGAGAATAGTTTTATTAGTGTAAACTATATGAGTCTTTATGAAAGAATTGTATTAATTTAAGGTGTTTGTTTAAATTGTGTAAACTGTGAGTTATTATGAAAAAATATACTAATTTAAGATATTTTGTTTAAATAGCCATACAAGACCTTCATGCAAGAACACCAGCAAAAAAGAAACACTTAAATGGTTGGCTTGCATAAATTGAGACTTTGAAATATAGGTCATAGTAGGTGGCAGCCCTTTGCTGAACTTGGCTTATCTCAAAAAAAGTTAAGTGGGTTTGGAATTGGTCAGTACTTGTGCAAAACACTATGAAGAAATCCCAGGAATCTGGGATTGTCTGGGAAATTGAGAAAAACATTAGCAAATAAGACAATACCAAACCCTTCTGTATTCGTGCCAAGAAAATTGCACATGTAGTAAAAAAAAAAAAAAAAAAACGAGCTCAATGGAGACGTTACCTTTTACTTATTCCTTATTCAAAAATTCTTTCACTTAACCAGGATGGTTTAGATTATTGTCCAACCTGAAGTCTATGAGGATGAAATGTATTTTTAAATATTATAAATAAATACCTCTCCTCAAACAAAATTACAAGATGTGTTTCCTAGGCAGCATCCTGCAGATATTTTTAACTGGAATAAAAACAGAGTATCCTTTATTTTTCACAGCCAATAAATTTAATGGTGAGAGCCAGTTTAGTGTAATGGTTAAAGGCATCTGGCTAGTTACTGGGAGTTCATGAGTTCTAGTCCTGCCTTGGGCACAAAGCTACCTGGGTGACCATGGGCCAGTCACTTTCTCTCAGCCTTAGGAAGGAGGCAATGGCAAACCATTTTGAAAAACCTTCCCAAGAAAACTGCAGGGACATGTCCAGGCAGTGTCCAAGAACTGGGTATGACTGAACAAAAGAGAGGGGGGAAAAAAGATTTAATCCATTTATATGTCTAAAAAAATAAAACCAAAAGAATTTCAAAAAAAGAGTTTAATGACAAATTAAATGTATATAAAGTATTAGATCAGTGGTTCTCAACCTTTCTAATGCCGCGACCCCCAACCGGTCGTAAGTCGAGGATTACTCAACCGGTCGTAAGTCAAAGACTACTCAACTGGTGCAGCACCGTTTGCAGAATGGGACTTTTGGCCGGCCCAGCAGGGCAGAGACAGCCTGGACAATTCCTATTGGCTTTTGAAAGCCAATAGAATTAGACTCTATTCAAGAGAGTCTATTCTATTGGCTTTCAAAAGCCAATAGAATAAAAGGGAGTAGCACAGCTAAGGAAAAAGGGGAAAAAATGGCGGACTGCGTTGTTTGGCGACCCCCATGAAATGGTCATTCGACCCCAAATAGGGTCCCGACCCACAGGTTGAGAACCACTGTATTAGATTATCAATATTTATCATTCACCGACAAATCTTTCACTTTTCTTTTACTTATTCCATTACAAATAAACAGAAAAGCCCCGATGCAAGTCTTTTTAAAAGCACAATATAGTATGCCAAACTGTTTTTACCTTTTCAAGAATCAAATAGATTGTTTCATACATCTTCACATGCATCCTGTTTTGAAAGAGGACTGTGTACCAATTCAGTCAAAGGTTTCCACTTATTATATTGCTTCCAGTAATATTTAATATTTATACACGGTTATCATGCTTTCTACATTACTACAGAGGTAACAGGGCATTTTGTTGCTCACCTGCCATAATGACAGAGCGAGAGGAGTTGATTACATGAAACCCCCCTATATGCTCTAAAAACAGATGTGAAGAGATTACAAGACTGCCAGCAGCAACAGAATGTGCAATCATACCAAAAAAATAAAAAAGCTAGATATGTACTAAACTATCCAGATAGCATTGTGCTATGCAAGTGAAAATCCTGGGACAAGTTTAAGTCCTAAAGCTCTTATTGCCCAAAAATATGGTCAGAGGGTATCTGGGCCCAATAACTTATATGATCCCACTATACTTTCACATATACTTTTAATGGAAGGGAGTTATCTGAAGTCTCCCTTCTACCAGTACTTTATTATAATGCCATCTGTTCTGGGCCTTTCACCAAAGTAAGTTTCTAACTTGTTTGTGGCATGAAGGTGGGAGACGTGAAATGAATATCTGAATATATTAAGATCCCTGCATGCATTAAAAGTGCAGATGACAACGTTTTAGTGCCGTGTGTTTCTCCTTGGCTTCTTATATAATGATTACTCAAATCCTCCAATGTATCTGGCAGAAATGGAAATGTAAGAAGGTAGAAATTACAGATAGTCCATCAGTTATGACCATAAAGGAGCCTGCCCATTATGGTCATAAGTCACAACAGTCATTTTACATTTTTGCCATGGTTGTTAAGTGAACACAGTGGTCATAAATATGAACCCATTGTTCTCTATTGGTGTATTATGTGATAAACCACATTCACATGACCATGGAATGCTGCAAATGACTGTAAATGCCAAGCATCTGAAGTGTGATCACCTGACTGTCAGAACTTCAAATCCTGATCATAAGTCTCCTTTTTCAGGTAGGCTGTACCTTCAGTCACTAAATGACAGTCATAAATTGAGGACTATCTATAGTGGACGTAACAATTCCACATGTGGAAGTTGCGGGGGGGAGTGGGACAGACAGAGGGAATCGGGTAGAGAATAAATGTACACACTGTGTAAAATAGGTTTTTTTTTTTCATCTTAGTAGCTCTCCAGATGTATGTGGCCTTTCAGACTCTAGATGTTCGTCAGTGGTCATGCTGGATGGAAGCTGAAATACACACATCTCAAAACACCCAAAGTGGGGAAAGTTGGTATAAAGAAATTATTCCAAATTAGTAGATGTACCATATATTCCGGCATATAAGACTTTTGAGAGCGTTGAAACAGGCGCCGAACTCGGGGGTCGTCTTATACGCCGAGTCGTCTTATACACCGGAAATAAGGTAGTTTCCGGCATATAAGATGACTTTCTAGGCATGCGACTCGGCGTCAATCGTCTTATATGCCGGAAATAAGGTAGTTTCCGGCGTATAAGACGACTTTCTAGGCATGCGACTTGGCGTCAATCATCTTATACGCCGGAAATAAGGTAGTTTCCGGCATATAAGACGACTTTCTAGGCATGCGACTCGGCGTCGATTGTCTTGCGACTCGGCGTCGAACTCGGGGGTCATCTTATACGCTGGGTCGCCCTATATGCCGGAATATATGGTAATCATCCAATGAGGCTGAACACTGGGAGTTTTAGAAGAGAGATTTCTTCCTGTAATGCATAGTTAAACTATAGATTCTCTACCAGAATGTCTGGCAATGTCCATCCACTTGATAGACTCAATTCTTAAATATATATATTTAACCCTAAGCCTAACCCTATATATATATATGGAATGATCCAGCATCTTTATATATTCTTAAGCCATTTTCAACATTGGTTGAAGAACCAAAAAAAAAAAAAAAAGTTACCCATGGCACAGGAACAGAAACAATGCCATTTGCTATAAGCAGTGCATACCCTTTGTAACTGGTTTTCATAAAAATAAAATAATACTAGCAAGTTTGTATCAAATATAAAGAGTAACAGAATGTTCTAAACTACCTTTCAAAGTTTACCAACACATGCAAGTTTTTAAAATCATTTTCTATCTAGGAAACTGTCATGATTTATTTATGTTTACACCGTCTTTCCTAGAACTACTCCAAATTAACTACCAGCCTCAGTAATGAACCAGCATGCAGGATCACGTAAACAAAAAACCTTACCTTGTTTGCCAGCACCTGTTTTGGTTTCCCAAACGATTCTCAAGAGTCACTGCTTAAAAGTCAAGGTTGTGTTGCCCTAGTGGTTCTTTATCTGGCTGCACAGATTCTGTGTACTTCCAGCTACATCTCATTCTCGCAGTAACTAACTCCAACAATTATTTTAATCACTTAAGGTCAAATTCTTGCCAGCCATTAATGGGATTCATCTGCTCCAGCAGGTTCAGATTTACTGGTTTGCATTCCTAGCCAGAAACTGATGATCCAATTTCTATTTTATACTACAATTTCTTCTGACAGCAATATCATTCTTCACCATGCAGTATTTCAGATCAGAAAAACAGGTATATTTCATAGTTACATACCACCATAGGGACTCTGGTACCATTTACAAGGACTCATAAAACTATAAAAATCTGTAAGAACTACAGGGTCTCCCTATAAGCACTTTTTATTTTAAAATATGGAACAAATTCCAACAATTATTTTAATCACTTAAGATCAAATTCTTGCCAGCCATAAATGGAATTCATCTACTCCAGCATATTTTTATATGTAAAACTGATCAAGCTACACGCATATAGTATGCAATGCAACTTACTGCAACTCAGATGGATATACAGTACAGAAATTCAGCTTTTAGAATGAATTTAAAAATGGGTCAAGTTACAACCCCTCAGGATGCTGTGGGAAAACATAGGTTTCTGGAGTTTAAATATGGCAGAGGTCTAGTCACTCTAATGCATCCAAGGCTATCAGCATATTCATTCAGTCACAAACACCATCAAACTGTTCTAGGAAGTATTACAAAAGTGGCAATGGACACAAGTCTAAAAACTGTGAGAAGATATAGATTGAGACAGTGCATTGGGACAAATACGTTTATTACTATTCATACTGTCTACCACAAAAGTGAAATAAGACTGAATATTCTTTGGACTCCAGCAGGCACGCCTGCAGCTAGAGAAAAAAAAATATACAGGACTTGTATAATCTAGACTAGGATCCATTTATTCTTGCTCCTGATGCAGCAAATCTCACCATGCTGCCTTGGCAGCCCTCAGCTGAAGCAGACTCCAGTGTATCTCAAACCAACTGGCCAGTACAGATACAGCCTGAGGCAGCTTCATGCATGCTGTTGTCCTCTGTCATCCTTCTTTTACTAACTGATAGCTGGAATGCCTGAGGCAACCTCAGTTGTTGTCCTTCTGAAATCTTCCTCCTCTTTGTGCCAAGCCCAGCGGGTTCTGGTATGCCTTCAACAACCTTTTTCATTTTAATATTAAGATCCCCGATACAATTGTAATAATAATAAAATAAAAATAATGAAGAATAAAATAAAAATAATGATGAAAATGGCAAGCACTCCCATTGTAACTGCACCCATCTTGTGAAAGAGAGGGTTTTGCAAATGATGAGCCATTTGCCAATCAAGAAGGAAATCAGGAAGTGTCTGATAACAAATTTTATTAAAGGCATAAGATTTTATGAGCTTTATTAAAAGCGTAAGCTCACAAAAGCTTGCCTTCTAATAAAATTTGCTAGTCAGAAAAGGGGTTACCAAAATCTCTGGATGTTTAGCTTTTTGCCATCATAAACAAACGCTGCTCTCCTTGTACCAGACCACCAACAACACATTTTCAGCCATGGCAGCCCAAAAGCCCAGGATTATAATCACAGTGGACATGAAGTGTGATAGAAGCATCCTCAGTTTTGTGCAGAATTACTTCAGCTGGCCGAGTGGTTTATTGGAGTTTGCTTTCTCTTTTTAATCAAAATAATGAAATTACAAGACAGCAATGAACAATTCTATTTGCTTGGCATATGAGGGTTCTTTTTTATTCTCCCACTCATTTCTCCATACTTTCTGCCAGATCAAAGGCTTGCCAAAACCTGCACTGGGCCAGAAGAAGAATGTGTAACATGGCTTAGTCCTGTAATAAAAAGGTATTAAACTATATGCTAATAAAGGGGAGGGAGGTTGCTAGGCAACTCTGTGAAATTGGGGAGGGGGGAGATAGCTTTTGTTTTCAACTTGGCTGTTGCTGAAGGGTTAAACAAGCAAAGCCTGATCATTTCCTTCTGAACAGTTTTAAAGTGAAGATGCTAAAATATTCTAAATGTAACATGTGAGGGTGAGGTCCCAAGAACCTGGGTTAATTTACATAAAACACCACACCAGGATGATCAACAAACATAAGGCTATTTGAATGTCGTGGTAGTGGCACATACATTAGACTTGGAGCCTATTCAAACATTACAACTTCAACAAAGAGGCCACCAGAAAGGGATTTGGAAGGTAGAAGACGGGGACATGAAACTACACATAAAACAAGTCTAAGATTTAAAATCTATTGCAGTATTGATTCCCCTACATGGCTGTACAAATTACCCATAGCCAAGAATGGTGTTGATATGGAGAGTTAATAATAGCTAAACCTGGCTTTGGCTAAGACTCACTTAGATGCAATACTGCTAGACCAAAGTACTCGTGGCAGTATCCATGAGGTGAAAGCAATTTTTCCTTTTAAAATTATTCTTTGGTTCTCTTCCTAGAAATATATTTGATAGCTTTAAATCACAGGAAGGTATACGTCCCTTTCTTCAGTTGTTTCTGGTGGCAAATGTGGGTACCCATATATTTCACACAAAGCAAAGGTGATTGCTACAGTATTGCAGGTACACCCCACCTATTCACCCATTTACAGGTGAATAACAAAAGCAAGGTGTTTCAAATATAGAGCAATGAATACATGATGGTAACTTTAAGTGACCATCTAAGTAATTCAGAAAAAGAAAATCCTGTTCTATTTCATTATTAATTTTGATGAAAGAAACTTTGCTTTCAAACTTCTTTCAAGAGGACAATGTTGACGAAATTATTACTATGGGTAGCAGAGGTACCAGCCCTTTTTTAAAAAAAGTTATATAGTAATTTAGGAGTGACAATGAAAATGAATATCCTGGTGATAGCACTATACAATCTCCAGTTGTCTGTAGCAATCTCTCATTTCTGGGCCTTCAATGAAATTTCAAAGGAAGACATCATGAGACATTTTTTTTCCAAGAGCGTCTACAATTCAGGAAACACAGGCAACTTGGAAAGTATCCAAGTGATGGAAATATGCTGAACAAAAACAAGAACAGAAGAAATATCCATCTTTTGCTGCTTCAAACTACAAAGTAAACTTGAAAGCACCACCAAAAGATAACAAAAAAATATTTAAATTTAACAAAACTTTCTCCACGTGGAAGGGAAAGTCCAGCTACAGTGATCTTCAAGCTAGTTGCGAACTACCTAACTGGTTTTATTCTTTTCATCTCTCCATCCCTCTGAAATTCTTTCAACAGGGCAATTAGAAGAGATAAGGGCTCACTAAAGAACTGGAAAATTGGAACTGGGGGGGGGACCCTTACAAATCAGACCAATCTTTCTTAAATTTATGAAAACCATGGGACACCAAGCAACAGACTTATCAATTACTACTGTATAGTCTTACAATTCTTCCAAAGGATTCTTCCAATAAGGAGGAGGAAAGTATGATTCAGGCCAGAAGAAACAATTAGAATCTTTTTCTCCAGTACATGAGGGCAGCAGATATTGAGAGCAGCAAGAACAACAGATTTCTAGACTATGGTGGAACTCAGACATTCTTTTCAAAGTCCTTGGAGAACTGGGACCAATAAGACAAGTTGGCAAGGAAATATAGGCAAAAATGCCTAAAGTATTTTATTTCTTTTCAGGCCTGTTATGCTCAGTTCTCTCCCTGTATCTCTGCTCCAATTTTTTCTACTTTCACTCTGCCTCTTTGCAAAGTTATGATTGCAAGATTTTATATGTGTTGTTGTTGTTGTTGTTAATTGCGAAGTCGTGTCCGACCCATCGCAACCCCATGGATGCTATTAATAGCTCATTCTTATACTTAAAATGATGTTTCCAGAATTTTCCCATCACGCTAAGCCAGAACGAGGCTTCTTTGCTCTTAGACTTGATATTAAACACTTGCAAGTTACATGGATGAGACGACGTTGTCAAACACGTAAACTCCCATGTGAAAATGCAGGACCAATTTAATTTTTTACTACACATGCCATTTGGATTCAGGAAAAAAAAGAAAGAAAGAAGAAGAAACCGTCACAATTTTATGATAGTTCCACATTTGCCTCCTAGACATTATTATATTATCTATTTATTCCATCCCATTTACAGTTAGAAAATAACTAAAAGTATCCAGGTTCCATACAGATAAAAAAACAAGTTTTAGCCTTTTAAAACTGTAGGATAAAGACAACATCTGATGCTAGACACTAAGCAAAGTCTTTTATCAGAAGCACAATAAAACTATATCAAGAACCTGGTGCTGATCGAAGAGCACATTTTTTAAAAACGTTGCTAGAAACAGCCCCAATATTGTTAGCCAGGAAAGATTGCCTTACAGTGAATGAGAAGGCTCCCACAGGGTCAACCTGGATCAAGGACTTAATAAAAATATGTCACTATGGAGGACAGCAAACTATCTATGACAGGATAAAAATTACCAAAAAGTTGAAGCAATCTGGAAGATCTTTTCCAAACTACCTTGGGAATGACATATTGTCCATATATTTGGTCTAAGCCAGATGCAGAGACATAAATAAAAAAAGCCAAGATGCAGCAAGAGATACAAGCTGGCAACTATAACAATCTTACTCATCATACTTTAACATCAAAGCAATTAAATAATAGACAAAGTACATGCACGTTAAATTGACCAAAAAAGAAGTCAAGATATGCAAAATAAAAATTTGCTAATTCTAAAACCTAATCAGAATTTTTTTTAAAAAAACTGGAAATCTCTCCAATAAACTATTATTCGTAATACATATATCAAACTCCAATAAAAGGCAGTTTAACTTTCATCATTTAAAACTTTCCATTCATTTTTCAGAGATCACAACAAATAGAGAACGAATAAGCCAATAAGATAGTCAGTAGAATTCTTAAGAGACAGGCAAATTATAGATTTAAAGCCAAGGAACATTGGTGCAAATGGATGGGAAACAGAAAAAATTGTAAGAAGAACTGTGATCAGTTCAAATTTTTGATAGAAATGTTTGTTGTTTTATAGTTACTGATTTTTTTCTAAGAAAGAAAAAATCCTACAACTCTGGCATGTTTTTCTTTTTAAAAGAGAGAGCGTAAGGGTGCAGCAACTTCACTTGTGGAATTTCAATTTAGAGGGAGGGAGGAGGATGCTTGAATAGAATCAATTATAAATGCATAAAAAAAAACCTAAAGCTGACAGGGCTACACAAAGCATTTTTTAAAAAAAGGTTAGATACTGGAAGAAACACAAGAAACATCATTGTGTCTGGACTTCCAAGAAAGAAATGGCAGCAGAGCCAATCATAGTTGAATGAATACCTGGAGTGAAAAGCTGATACTTTGCAATTCCACTCTGGATAAGGAGAGAACTAGGATTTCCCAAAAGCGCTCCAGACAACTGCTCCTCATGAGAAAACTGCAAAATAGTCTCTGGGAAACAAGGGAACATCCTCCTAACCCAAATTGCAGTTCAGGGTTCACATACTTCCTTTATTAATCACCTCTGGAATGGAAATTGTTGCTACTTGCTTTTGGGATATTAGAAAAATTCATAAAGGCACATTTTCTTATATTAGGTGAGTTTCCTTCAATTTTTAGTGAAAACAGTTTTATGAAAGTTAAAAGATTTTTTTTTTCTGTTGGGGGAATAAACAGCAAAAGGGTGAATAGAGCATTGATTTTGGAAAATTATAAATGGACTAAAGGTCTGGATAGCTTTGAATATTTAAAATATATAATAAGATGGTATGTTGAAGGTTAGATACTGCCTGTGGTCTTTGACATACGACTATAATGAGCCTACCCATTATAGTCATATGTTCTGATGGTCAAACGTCATGTGATTTTACCACTTTTTTGCAGCAGTTGTAAGCAAATTCAACTATAAAACTATTGTGGCAGTCATTAAACGAACATGGCTTCATTAAGCAAACTCATTTTTCATTGTTACAGTTTTGCCAAAAACCAGAAGTAACTTCCAGTTTTCAGCAAAACCGTCATAAAATGCAATCATGTGACCATGGCATGCTACAAAAGGCCACAAATGCAGCTGTGCTGCCAAGTGCAACACAGGGGAGGAGAGCAACAGGGGAGGAGAACACAGGGGAGGAGAAACCAATGGAACTTGGGAACAGAATTATAACTCCCTTTTTTCAAGTATATTGTAACTTCAAACGGTCACTAAGTGACTTGTCGTAAGTTGAGGATTATCTGTAGAGGAACCAAAAGGAATTAAAATTAAAGTTAAAAGAGAGCAACACTTAAATTTGATTTATTAACACAGAATGAAGCGAAATATTTTAATACTGGACATAATATTGAATACAGAAATAAAATCGGTTGATGTGTAAGTAAATCAAAGAATGACTTGGATAGATTTCTTATATTGGACTTACAAAAGAAACCTGTTAAAGTTGTGGAAAAACATTGTGAGAATGGACAAAAAAAAAATGAGAACAAATCAAGTTGCAGGACTTTGCGGGAAATAAGGATCAAGGTTGTCAAAGGAATACAAACATAGTTTATTTGATCAAGATTAAAATAGATATGTTATCTCTGGTAATCCTTAATGAACTTTTGCTGACCAGGACTGAACATGGAGACTTTAAAGATATGTCAGTAGAAAAGAGACAAAACATGGAAAAAACCATTTGTGATATTTTGAGAGAAGATGCTAAGATATTAACATTGTTTACACTTGTTATGAAGGGAGAAATCATATTCTTTATGTACTTTCTTTTATTTTTATTCATTTTTAATTTGTATTATTTCTTATCTTTCTAACTATAATGCTTGATAAAATTACTATAAAAACATATAATTCTCTGCATAATAATTAGCAAGAAAATAACCATTGAAATAAATAAAATTTATTTCCAGGAAATGGTATTTAAAGATTGAATAGATGTGATAATGAAAATTCTGATTCCATTACCCCATCCTTATACTGCAGCAGATTATAAGAAGCAATTTAAATTTCAGCATGGAACTGAAGCCAGCACTCCAAAACATTGCTATAGATTTATTAAAGAAATCTAAGCACAGCTAAATCTTAAAACTAGCAGAATTTAAAAACACAGAGTCAGCAGCTTCTCACGAGAATTGCAAATTACAAGGAAGTCTTTTATAAAATTAGCTCAACATACATACTCTACTTTTGTTTGTTTTTCTAACTTGCAGAGTTATCTATCTGAACCAATATGTATTACCTCTGACAAACCCTAACACTCTTGTGAGATACCAGACAAATGGAGAACAAATATTGACCTTATCTTCAAAGAGGGGAAAAAGATCTCGGGAATTACATACTAACAATCTGACCCTGATACTTTGGTTTCTAGACCAGATCATAAAAAAAATAGATCTGAAGGATGTATGGAAATATTGTAAGTCCAATGTGGTAATTATCAAACGTCAACATATATTTGGGATCAAGTTTTGAAAAATTCATGTTATCTCCTAGGTAGCGTTCTTCATAGAACCAGTTTTGTGTAATGGTTAAGACACCAGGCTAGAAACTGTGAGACTATTAGGTTCTTGTCCTACTTTAGTCACAAAGTTATCTAGTCCCCTTCTCAGCCCTAGGAAGAAAGTAATGGCAAATCACTTCTGAAAAAACTTTGCCAAGGCCACTGCAGGGATTATTCCAGGCAGTTGCCAGAAACCAACTCTGATGTAGAAATGGAAGAAACGGTTATCACATTTGCTGATAATACAAAATTATGTGAAATAACTAATTATCTAGACATAAAATTTAAAATTATCTTGATAGGCTAGTCTGCTGGTAACAGAATAAAATTAAAGAGAAATCAAATACACAGATATAAGATGAGGGATACACACCTCCCTTGATAAATATGAGTAAGTACTGCAATACAAATAAAGTTGCAAAAAATGTAATTTTCAAATTTCCAAATCACAATAAGTAAGCTCCATTTTACTCAGTATGGGACAGATATAATCTTCTATGTAATATTCTGGACCTAACATTTCAAGCAATAGGTTGCAATAGGTTCAGAGAAGGACAATGAAAATAATTGAGGATTAGAAATTAAATTCTATGAAGAGAGATTGAAAGAAGTGGAAATACTTACCTTGGAAAAAGAGAACAATAATCTTAAAATACAAGACAAGATGTTCACAGTAAAAAATGGACCACCGTTTTTCTTTTTTTCTAGAATATAGGATATGTAGTACCGTATTTTCCGGCATATAAGATAATTTTCTAAACCATGAAAATCTTCTCAAAAGTTGGGGGTCGTCTTATACGCCCAGTCGTCTTATGTGCCGGAAAATACGGGTACCAAAAGAAACCAAAGAGGTTGGCCACAAACGGTTCAGTTATAAGAATTGGATTTGCAATCAAGAATTTTGCAAGTGGGGCCATTAGAGGAAGAAGAACAACCCTAGAAATTATTTCATTTTAAGCGCAGTAGCCCTTTGCGCCGCAGAGCGGCGGTTTTCGGCAGAAATGGAGAAATATTTCCCAGGGCGGAATGGGACGAGGTAATCCAGCTGCCTTTACGTGCCCACTTCTTCCAGCTGCCTTTATGTGCCATTACCGCGGCTCACCCCAGGCGGGCCTTCTAGCTCCGCCTCTTTCTCCCCGTTGTTTTCCAGGGCTATTTGGCTGCAGGAGACATTTAAATGAGCATCCGGGATGCCAATTCGCACGCAATGCGTAGGCCACCTCAGACACAGGAAAGCGAGCCAGGAGGGAAAGGGAAGAGGAAGAGGAGGAAGGCCAGCAAAAGTGTGGGGAACGGAGAGCCTCGCAGACGGAGCAAGCAAACTTACAAAAAGGGGAGCCCTCCCTCTCTCACACACACACATAAACACACACGCACGTGCGCTTTCTCTCCCTTCTCTCTCTCTCTCTCTCTTTCCAAAGGCACCAGAATGAAGTACGTGGGGGGAGGGGGTTCAGCTATGCAGCGAAGCCTGAATGGATTGTTATTGACTATGTCATTGTGGGGGCAGGGGTGGCAGCCCCCCCTCGACCACTTACGAGTACATCAAAGCAAGCTCCTCACCCCTTAGCGTGGGGATTGGCTGTCCGGATGAGAATTTAAGTGTCCCACTCCAATATGCCAATAAAACAAGGCTTCTGTTGTCCTGGAAACACTTCCACCCTCGCCGGGGAATCCAGGCATCCAGGCTGCCGCTGCTCTTCTGCCTGACAGGGAATCCCACGAAGGAGCTGCGGGGGGGGGGGGTGAGACACCTGGCTGTCCCTGTCCTCCCTGCAGTATGACAGGGACAGAAGTTGTGGAGTACCCACAACTTCTGGAGGCAAGTTTTTTCTTTAGCAATAGGCACTGCTGTGGTAGAACCATTAAATATAGTTCCAATTCAGCATGCAGTTTTTTTCCCTGTCACTTTTAAGATTAAATGCAAATAAAATGGGCAACACAAGAGGATATTTAAAAAACTATATAAAACCTGTGTCAAAGAGTCACCCATTTTTGGAAAATATTAATTTTTTTAAACTGTGATTTTGTGGTTACCTTGTTTCCTTTTTCCTAAAAAGCATTAATTGCATTAGAAATTGAAACTATGGTGAAAAAGTATATTTCAAAATTCCAAAAAGATAATAGCTATAATATAATTGGATGGCTGGTGGTCAGTATCTACCTTTTAAATTACTGTATTTTCCGGCGTATAAGACAACTTTCTAAACCATGAAAATCTTCTCAAAAGTTGGGGGTCGTCTTATACGCCCAGTCATCTTATACGCCAGAATATACGGTAATATCTCTATGTTACAGGGTTGAATGGAGGGGCGGAGCCAAACCTTGACAATAAGAACAATACAGTACAGGTAATCCTTCACCATGACCACATCTGGGATCAGAATTTCCACAGTTAAGGAAGGCGGTTATTAAATGAGTCGTGCTCAATGTTATATCACAGTTTTTGGGCCACCGTTATTAAGAAAATCACTGCATTTAAGTGAATCAGAAGGACATTGATATAATCAATGCCCATTGCCAGCTTTTCAGACGCTGAATGAGAAGTTTGCAAATGGCAAATACATGACACCAGGATCGTGCAACCATCATAAATACATGCTGGTTGCCAAGCATTCAGATTTTGATTCTGTGATTGTGGGGATGCTGCAATGGTTGTTAAATGAAAGGACCAGTTATAAATTACGGTACTTTTTTCAGTGCTGTCAGGGACTACCTACAATGCAACCAGTTAGAAAGATCATTCTCGTTCTCTCTCTCTCTCTCTCCCTCCCTCCTTCCCTCCCTCCCTCCCTCCCCTTCCCCCTCTCTCATTGGATGTGTTTAAGTAGAGGCAAGACATCCTTCTGTCAGGGGTGTTTTAAGTTGGATCCCTGGAGGAAGTTAACCTAAAAGGTTCCTTTCATGATTCTGTACAAGCTTAAGCCTATAATCAAAATTATAGCATATATACTCATAAAACCTTTAGAATAACTACCCATTTTGGGGGATGTTTTAGCCCTATAAAATGCTGGATCAATGATGAAATAGTTCAATAAAATACCACTAAGGACAAAGTACAAACTGCTTGCTAATCATTAACTTTGTATTAGCCCAGTGCAATTAATTGAGATGTATATAAAATCAGAGCCAGTGAGTTTTCAACAGCACTTAATGGCAATCATATTATTACTGGAATGAATAGTTATGGTTTTCTAATAAGGTTGTTTCACAAATAAAACTAAAATTAGTAGCTTTGATTTAATTTAAGTTGCAATTCCTAACATACTGTTTTGCAATAGAAATATCTCCAAATTTAGTATGACTCACTTCTATATGTTCCATGCTAATTGTTCACCTTTGTAAATACCAATTAACATTCATACAGTACTCATAATAGCTCCCCTCCAAGGTTTTAACACAACCCTCTAAGCCATTAGTGATTAAATTTGTCATTACACCACACACTCCATATCAAGGTCTTATAACCCTGCAACTGTCTAGGTGATCTTATTATCAAATGCACAAAGTTAGCAATACGGTACTATTTCTCCCCTAATTTGTTAGCTTTTTATAGAAATTGTTGGATAACCCCAGAAAACTGTTCAAGGTTTTGAATGGATTACATAAAAATAACCAGGATAATAAAATCTTGATAATACAAGATTTGATTTAATAAAACACACGTTTTATTATCTGACAACACTAACTAAAATCAAATGCACAATTTATGCACATAGTATATGCAAGGTGACAGGTTAGAGTGTAGGAGTTGTTGTTGTTGTTGTTAATTGCGAAGTCATGTCCGACCCATCGCGACCCCATGGACAACGTTCCTCCAGGTCTTCCTGTCCTCTACCATCTTCTGGAGTCCATTTAAGTTCACACCTACTGCTTCAGTGACTCCATCCAGCCATCTCATTCTCTGTCGTCCCCTTCTTCTATTGCCCTCAATCTTTCCCAGCATTAGGCCCTTCTCCAGTGAGTCCTTCCTTCTCATTAGGTGGCCAAAGTATTTGAGTTTCAACTTCAGGATCTGGCCTTCTAAAGAGCAGTCGGGGTTGATCTCTTCTAGGACTGACCGGTTTGAACGCCTTGCAGTCCAAGGGACTCGCAGGAGTCTTCTCCAGCACCATAGTTCAAAGGCCTCAATTCTTTGGCGCTCAGCCTTTCTTATGGTCCAACTTTCACAGCCATACATTGCAACTGGGAAAACCATGGCCTGGACTATACGCACTTTTGTTGACAGGGTGATGTCTCTGCTTTTTAGAATGCTGTCTAGATTTGCCATAGCTTTCCTCCCCAGGAGCAAGCGTCTTTTAATTTCTTGGCTGCAGTCCCCATCTGAGGTGATCTTTGAGCCCAGAAAAATAAAATCTGTCACTATCTCCATTTGTTCCCCATCTATTTGCCAGGAATTGAGAGGGCCGGATGCCATGATTTTGGTTTTCTTAATGTTGAGTTTCAAGCAAACTTTTGCACTCTCCTTCTTCACCCGCATCAAGAGGCTCTTTAATTCCTCTTCACTTTCTGCCATTAGAGTGGTATCATCTGCATATCTTAGGTTGTTGATATTTCTCCCGGCAATCTTAATTCCAACTTTTGATTCATCTAGCCCTGCCTTTCTCATGATGTGCTCTGCATATAAGTTAAATAGGCAGGGCGACAGTATACAGCCTTGCCGGACTCCTTTTCCAATTTTGAACCAATCAGTGGTTCCATGTTCGGTTCTCACTGTTGCTTCTTGACCCGCATATAGGTTTCTCAAGAGACAAATGAGATAGTCTGGTACTCCCATCTCTTTAAGAACTTGCCACAATTTGTTGTGATCCACACAATCAAAGGCTTTTGCATAGTCAATGAAGCAGAAGTAGATGTTTTTCTGGAACTCCCTAGCTTTCTCCATGATCCAGCGTATGTTGGCAATTTGATCTCTAGTTCCTCTGCCTCTTCGAAATCCTGCCTGTACTTCTGGTAGTTCTCGATCCACATACTGCTGGAGTCTAGCTTGTAGGATTTTAAGCATAACTTTACTAGCATGTGAAATGAGTGCAATGGTGCGATAGTTTGAACATTCTTTGGCATTGCCTTTCTTTGGAATTAGAATGTAAACTGACCTTTTCCAATCCTGTGGCCACTGTTGAGTTTTCCAAATTTGCTGGCAAATTGAGTGTAGCACTTTTACTGCATCGTCTTTTAAGATTTTGAATAGCTCAGCTGGAATACTGTCACCTCCACTAGCTTTGTTGTTGCTCAGATTTTCTAAGGCCCATTTCACTTCACATTCTAGGATGTCTGGTTCGAGGTCAGTGACCATCTCATTGTGGTTATCTGGGATGTTAAGCTCATTCTTGTATAGTTCTTCTGTGTAGTTTTGCCATCTCTTCTTAATCTCTTTTGCCTCTGTTAGGTCTCTGCCATTTTGGTCCTTTATCATGCCCATCTTTGCATGAAACGTTCCCTTCATAGCTCCAATTTTCTTGAAGAGATCTCTGGTCCTCCCTATTCTGTTGTTTTCTTCTATTTCTTTGCACTGTTCATTTAAGAAGGCATTCTTATCTCTTCTAGCTACTCTCTGGAATTCTGCATTCAATTGGGTGTATCTTTCTCTTACTCCTTTGCCTTTCGCTTCCCTTCTTTCCTCAGCTATTTGCAAAGCTTCCTCAGACAGCCATTTTGCTTTCTTGCATTTCTTTTTCTTTGGGATGGTTTTAGTTGCTACTTCTTGTACAATGTTGCGAACTTCCATCCATAGTTCTTCAGGCACTCTGTCTATCAGATTTAATTCCTTAAATCTATTTGTCACCTCTACTATATATTCATCAGGAATATGATTTAGTTCATACCTGAGTGCCCTAGTGCTTTTCCCTACTTTTTTCAATTTAAGCCTAAATTTTGCAACGAGAAGCTCATGATCTGAGCCACAGTCAGCTCCTGGTCTTGTTTTTACTGACTGTATAGAGCTTCTCCATCTTTGGCTGCAGAGCACATAGTCAATCTGATTTCTATGTTGACCGTCTGGTGATGTCCATGTGTAGAGCCGTCTCTTGGGTTGTTGGAAAAGAGTGTTTGTTATGACCATCGTATTCTCTTGACAAAATTCTATTAGCCTGTGCCCTGCTTCATTTTGTACTCCAAGGCCAAACTTGCCTGTTATTCCGGTTATCTTTTGGCTTCCTACCTTAGCATTCCAATCCCCCATGATGATAAGGACATCATTTTTTGGTGTTAATTCTATAAGGTGCTGTAGGGCTTCATAGAACCGGTCAATTTCATCCTCTTCAGCACCAGTGGTTGGGGCATAGATTTGGACTACTGTGATATTGAATGGTTTGCCTTGGATTCGAATTGAGATCATTCTGTCATTTTGGGGATTGTATCCCAGTATTGCTTTTCCTATTCTTTTATTGACTATGAAGGCTACTCCATTTCTTCTGAGGGATTCTTGCCCACAGTAGTATACCTGATGGTCATCTGAGTTAAATTCACCCATTCCTGTCCATTTTAGTTCGCTGATTCCTAAGATGTCGATGTTCAGTCTTGTCATCTCTTTTTTGACTACATCTAGCTTGCCTTGATTCATGGATCTTGCATTCCAGGTTCCTATAAAGAAAAAATCTTTACAGCATCGGACTTTCCTTTCACCATCAGATATATCCACAGCTGAGCGTCCTTTCGGCTTTGGTCCAGTCGCTTCATTCTTTCTGGGCTACTAGTACTAGCCCTCTGCTCTTCCCCAGTAGCATATTGGACACCGTCCAACCTGAGGGGCTCATCTTCCAGCGTCATATCTTTTTGCCTTTTAGTCCTGTCCATGGGGTTTTCATGGCAAAGATACTGGAGTGGTTTGCCATTTCCTTCTCCAGTGGATCACATTTTGTCAGAACTCTCTGCTATAACCTGTCCGTCTTGGGTGGCCCTGCACGGCATAGCTTATAGCTTCATTGAGTTACGCAAGCCCCTTCACCACAAGGCAGTAATCCATAAAGGGGAGTGTAGGAGTTACAACGATATAAAAAAAAAACTCTAGAAAGAGTGCAGAGAAGAGCAACAAAGATGATTAGGAGACTGGAGGCTAAAACATATGAAGAAGGATTGCAGAAACTGGGTATGTCTAGTTTAATGAAAAGAAGAATTAAGGGTGACATGATAGCAATGCTCCAATTATCTCAGGGGCTGCCACAAAGAAGAGGGAGTCAAGCTATTCTCCAAAGCACCTGAAGGCAGGACAAGAAGCAACGGATGGAAACTAATCAAGGAGAGAAGCAACCTAGAACTAAGAAGATTTCTGACAGTTATAACAATTAATCAGTGGAACGAACGGCCTTCAGAAATTGAAGAGCAGGGTGCTCCATCATTGGAGGTTTTTATGAAGAAATTGGACAGCTATTTGTCTGAAATAGTACAGGGGCTCCTGCTTGAGAAGGGGTTGGGCTAAAAGACTTCAAAGCTCTCTTCCAACTCTGTCATTCTGTTAAAGTGTGACTATTATATATCCCATTGCTCTCAATGGGCAAACACCAATAGTAACTAAGTTTGGATCCAGCTTAAGGTTCTTCTCAGAATTTACCCTGGTAATTCTAAAGTAGCCTTGGCAAAATTAGCTGGGAATTCTAGAACATACTTTACTGGAAGTTAATTATCTGACCAATGAGATTCTACAGCAATTCAGACAGTAATAAAGTAATACAGACAAAATAATAATGTTATGTGTCAAAAAAACAGAAGAGAACAAAACAATTCAGATGATGACATTTCATTAGTTCAAATGAAGGAACTGTCTGAGTAATGTTAGGAACAAAGTGCAACTTTGGTGCAGTTGAATTACAGTCTGAAACTATTAAAAAAAAGGTATGAAATTCAAATGCAGACAATCCAATTAGATGAATTCTTCAACTGGATAATGCAAGATCTCTTTTGACTTTATGTAATAACTATGCTGGCTTCAGTTCAGTGTGTACCTCATTATATGTTCAAAGGGTAAAGTATACAATTGTGTTTCTAAATGGGCAGGAGACTCATCAAGAGATGTATACTTTCATTTCCATGAATTTCAGAACATGTGCCTATTTGCATAATGCCACCTAGCTACTAAAGAAAATGAAAAAATATTGTTTATTTTACTGTACATTTACTTCACTAAGAATTAAAATGATTCTGTGTCTGCCTTTCATTTACTGGTATACTAATAGCAAGCACCGTTGTCAAAATGTGCCTTTGTCTCAGTAAATAGAAGGAAGTTACAGTACAGTAATTTCCTGTTGACAACACACCACCACCACCACTGCAAAAAAAGAAAAATGAATGGAAAAGGGCTCAACTAGTGAATGCTGAGTGTGTTGAGCAGCTGTGTTTTTATATTTTTATTTTATTTTTTTAACAATTGTATGTATTGTTATTTATATTGTGTAGTGGGCTTCAGTAGGCAAGGAGCAGACCAGCATAGTTACAATGTTTTTTATTGACTCAAACTAGAACTGGAGAACTGCAGGCAATTGCCTGTAATTTATACTGAGCCCACAGGGCCTTAACCAATCACAATACTTGAAAAAACCACCCAAATATGTATGTTCAAAGTTTCCCAAAACTGTTGAGTTAACAGTCAGTGTCATCTAAAGGTTTGTTTCATTTTAGCTTCACAAGCAGTTGGAGTTAAGTTAGTTTCTCTTTAGCAGGGATTAACACAACTTTATATATATTCAATACATAAATATTTATTTTACAGTTGTTGGTTGCCCAGAATCATATAAGCGACATAGGTGGCCATATAAAGTGAATCCATCAATAAATATTTCTAGAGATGTTTTACTGGTTGGCAAGAAAAGATATGAAAATAAATGAAAGGCATGCTAGTCTCAAGGAACTGCATTCTAATCTTCTCATTAGAAATTTTGATTTTTGATACTAACAACCCTTATGTGATCACTATCATCCTTTTTCCTAGAAAGCCTTCTGAACCTGTATCTCCAGTCACACTCTTAAAACAGTATTTGACCTACCATATTGCACCATCGCGACGGGTCGGACACGACTTCGCAATTAACAACAACAACAATTGCACCACTATATTTCTGCAACCTCTGGCTGCTTCGTGGATAGCATGCAATAAGCAGTTTGTGTTTGTGGGGAAAATAGAATTAAAGAAGATAGAAGGAGCACCCCGGGGTAACCTATCCCATTCTGTCTGGTATTTTTCCATAAAATAAAGAGCAAAGAGCCAAAGCAAATAGCTGCAGTTTCAGTTGCAAGGAATCTGATTTAAAGATAAGGGAAGGCATATGACATCCTGAGGTGTTGTTTTTTTTTAACATGGAAAATGCTTCAGTCTTTTTTTTCTCCAGGGTATCACTGTTATTAGGAAGACAGAAGAGACCTACTCAGGATGCCAGTTTTAAGGCGCAATCTTAGACACACTTAACTGAGAGTGATCTTCATTGAACATAATGAGATTTAATTTCAAGTAAATATGCGCAGGATTGCACATCAGGGCTTTCTTCTTCTTTAAAGATTATTAGATTTTCACCACAGGGGGAGAGAAAGCACTTTTGGGATTTCCCTCAGAGGTGTCGAAAAGCCCTTTATCTTCACAACAAGGCTCTAATGGAGTTCTGAAACCACAAAATACCAGGTTGTTTTGTTCGGGGTGTTTCTTTCCCCTCAAAAGATACTCGCATGAGAAGAGGGAACAGGAAGCCAACCCGTCCCCTAATTGTGTCCTGGAGTCTGCCGCGGATGGAGGGGGGGGGGAACCAAATCAAAGCATTTATCCATGAAGTAGCGCTCCATTTATCTCCCTATATTTTCTCTAAAATTTAGTGCCACCGCCCAGGGGAGGAAAACTCAGTTTTTGTTTCTCAGTAGGGAAACCAACCCTGTTTTTTTTTCAAATTCACAGCGACCCGCTACGCACTGTCAAGTAGCCATCAATGATAAGGGCTACATTTTGTGTTGTTGTTTTTTAAACTTCCTCAGAAAGTCGAGTAGAAAGATCTTTAAAAAGCTATCCTCGCCGCTCCGAGCTGGCAGCCTCCTCTGGCTGGCTAGCTGGCAAGTTTCTTCTCCCAGACTTCCCCACTTAATCTGCGTTCCTCTTTTCGCCCCTTTTCTCCCCCTGCCCCGTTTGGCAAAGTGGGTACCTCAATATCCACGGGGTCTCGGCTAAGCAAGCGATTCATACTTGCCCTCCCTTCTTTTTGCCGCGCCAAAAACAAAAAAAAGCTGAGCGACCAAAGGACAGACTGGGCAACGCAGCTACGCCCGCAAGGGACGGACAGTTTCCCGCTGCCTTTGGAAATGCGTGCATGCGCGTGTGTGGCTTTAACTTCAAGCCTGCTAGACTAGAGGCGTTGCTATCTTGCTTTGGATTGGGAAAATACTAAGGGCAGTGTTCCGTTCAATCACCCTGTTTTTCCACATACATGAGCCGAGTTGTAATATGACTCAAGGCTCTTCTAGTCAGCAGCTCGGGAATCTTTGGAATTGCCAGCTATAGATAAAAAGAGAGGAGCACGCTGGCCCTAGAGCACGTGCAAAACCTCTGCGTTCCGGGGCGTAACCGGGTTTGGACTCGAGTGTTCTTCGTTTGGGATCTCCTTCGCCTTCTAAAACAGGGATTCTCAACCTTGGCAACTTTAAAGACTTGTGGACTTCAACTCCCAGAATTCCTCAGCCAGCTTTGCTTTGCTTTGCTGGCTGAGAAATTCTGGGAGTTGAAGTCCACAAGTCTTAAAGTTGCCAAGGTTGAGAACCCCTGTTCTAAAACAAAGGAACGATTCACTTTTTAAGGCAATAACTCGGAACAAGAGACTGACCGACGATGATGAAGATCAAATCATGTGTTAGGATCAGTGGACGCGGGGAAAAATAGGCAATCAAATCAAATTGATTAGGCACATTATAACACCAGAAATGTAATACGTATTCCGCAGACGCGATTTTTCAAGAAGAGGAGGGAGAGAGATGGTTTGGCAACCGAAGAGGTTGCTAAATTGCGACAGCCGAGGCCGTGCACGTCAGAGATTAGGCAAAGGCAGAGTTGGTCTAGATCCAAAGCAATCAACGCGGAGCCTCCCAGCCTGCTCAATTCTATTTAGGGAAACCATTTCTGCGTGTTGCTCTGTAATTAACTGCGCCGTGACGGGAGACAATTCTTTGGGCAATGGCCAAAGGCTTTGCCTGTTGGATTTCTACATGTCAAAAGGTCTTCTGCTTAGGTTTGCAAAACAGAAATCCCCAAAGGAGGAAGAGAGGACTGCTTGAGGCTGATCCCCAGTTCAGAGAGGATCCCCAAGATGCCATGCAGGGAGAAGAAATTTGCAGCAAAAATACCCACCTTTGGGGGTGGGGGGAAGCCTCAGAGCAAAGTGTTCTGATGAGGGAAAGAAGTCGAATGCTTGGCCAGGTTGTTCACCCTGAATGCGGCAAGTGACTTTCCTCACCTTGACAATGTCATTGATGAAAGAATAGAAAAACATCGGGTCCAAGTTGATGCTTTCCTTCTCCAAAATAACCTGGGGAAAGGAAATGGAGTCAAAGCCCGTCCCCACGTGGCAGCCTTCTGCCAGCTCCTTACTACAACTTTGCAGGGGGGTAGTAGTCAAGCCTCTTCTTGGACAGCCTTCCTCACCTGCAACAATACCTCAGACAGTATTATTCATGATATCCTGGGTGATATGCAAATGCTGGGTGGGGCAATACAGTCATGTTAGATGGCTGAATAGGATGTCCTACAATGCAGGGGCAGAGATACCAGTGCTCCCACCCCCAGGGCATGTGAGCAAATATGGACCAGCATATGCAAAGGGAAGCCAAGTGGGCAGGAGTACTGTCTATATCAGGGGTCTTCAAATTTGGCCCTTTTATGACTTGTGGATTTCAATTCCCAGAATTCCTCAGCCAGGTGTGCCGGCTGAGGAATTCTGGGAGTTGAAGTTCACAAGTCATAAAAGGGCCAAGTTTGAAGACCCCTGGTCTATATACTTTACTTCCTCTCTCCCAGAACTCCCTACTACAGAGGCTATCGCCCACATTAACCAAGGAACTCCCAGAGGTCCATGTTTAATGGCCCACCTTTCCCTGGAGGATAGCAATTGAAATGAAGGAGTGGAGGAATGAAACATTCATGTCTCTACATGAACTAAGGATTGGAGAAAGATAAAAAGAACTTGATCGTGAAGAGTCTCATCTTTTCAAATAATTTTTTTTAAAAAAAAATCAGGTATTTGCCATAGTTGAAGAGGCGTAGAGGGAATTGTGACTCCTTTCCTGATGAAAGAGCACACTCTCAGTCTGTCTCTCCTGGAAGTTTGAGCAAGAGGCCAAGATACAAATATCTGGCCAAACCAAGGCATTCTGGTTGAACCAGGATCAAACAATTGGCCCACCAGGATGAAGTTCAGGAAGCTATTAAACACCCAGCAGTGAAGTTTGGGTCCCTGCTGTGTGGGTTATTTTTCATTTATACTTTCTATTGGCTCTGGGGCTTTAGGTGATTCTTTGTGGTTTTGTTTTATTTTTGGTTGTAAGCAGCCCAGAGTCATTGAGTGTTGTGGTTCTACTTGGAGACCACATTTTCCAGACTGCCTGAAATCCAAGGCAACTGGTACATTTCATTCTCTTGGGCCATAGGTTGATACTGAAGTCTAGTTATTGACCCCATCAAAGTGCATGATGTGATTGATACTCAGAGAAGCAAGAATCACAGTAACGCATTAGGCCCTCAAGAAACACTGGCACTGCTTCCCTCCCCTTGCAAACAGAATCGGGGCCCAAAAGACATGTGCCACTCCTCAGGTCACCAGGCTGGTCCAGACCATGTATTTAAACACCTATCTCAGCCGTCAAGTCTCTCTGAAGACTTCATAAAATTTCTCCTGTCTGTTTTTTCACCCTCTCTCAGAGTTGGACTATGTTGAAGAACCTTCTCTCTCCATGTTCTACTCCCCAGCTTCCAATATCCTAGTACTTGTGCCCCTTCATCTTCTCCAGGGTACAGCTGATGATTCCTTTGGTTCTGCCCTTGTTGATGATCTCACTGGGAAGTGAAAAGAAGCGTCCATTAGGTTTTTCTAGTGTTCAGAAGCAAAACAGGGAGATGAAGTAATTGGTCTGTTGCCTTCCAAGTTCCATAGATCGTTCCATGGGTTGGTCAAGACCCAGAGCTGGTCACCGAGAAGGGCGTACACAGAGATGAAGAGATATCTTTGCAGAATGGCAGGAAACAAGGAAGATCCCCCTGTCCGGGGGTACAGCCGGTATGGGCATGGCAGCTCTCCCATCAATTTAACCTGGCATTAATAGTGTAAAAAAATGTAAGTCTGCGTCCCCCCAGGTATTGGAAATTTCAATCAACCAAATTTCTCTTGGCTTCCCATAATAGCCAAGCCTATCTAAGCTCCCTTTGGCATGCAATGGCTCAGCCGTTGAGCTTGTCAGATGGAAACCTACAACCTGAGCGCCAGGTGACAGGGTGAGTTACAATTACATGCCCCAGCTCCTACACACCTAGCAGTTTGAAGTCTGCATATGAGAGTAGATAAATAGGTACCACTTCAGTGGGAAAGTAATAGCATTCCGTGCATCTCGGTATATAGTCATGCTGGCCACAGGACCACAGAAGAATCATCAGACAACACTGGCTCCCTCGGCTAAGAAATGTAAATTAGTAGTACCCCCTAGAGTTGGGCAAGATTGGACAGGTGAAATCTTTATCTAAACTCCAAAGCAGAGAAGCATCTCTCTTTTCTGCCATAGTGAGCCCCATTTGTACCCAGGGCAGAAAGGCTCATCCTTCAACACTTCCACCTGTTGTTAAAAGTATCCAGTCTGGCACAGGAAACAACCCATAGCGTTTGACTAAATGGGCTAAAACTATAAGCAAAGGTGGTTTCCTCCCATTCTAAGGAGGAAAAAAAAATATGTGAAAATTGTACACGCCATCTAAAAAAAAAAACAAAAAGTGGAGAAAATCTCCAAGCTTTCCCAAAAAATTCAAGGAGCAAAGGTAATCCCCATTTCTCAGCTTTTGCCAGAGGGTTTGCACCCGAGAGACATAATCTGTATTATTTTCCTTCTTAAGCCTGCTGCCTTTCTATGTGCCACTTATCTGCCCCTGATTTTCCCCTGGCAATGTTGAGAGGAATGACCCGCTGGCTCTGTACAACAGCAGAGCGGGAGGAGGTGAGACAAGGAGGAAACAAGCAACCAGCATCACTCACTGACCCGGTTAACATAATAGACTAGGGTTAGAGTGAGACCGCATCGTTCAAGGATCTCACCTTTGGCTATAACCCTGGCTAGAAAAGCTTTTGGAAGACAGCCAAGGTGAACCTGGTGGTTTATTGGTTTGAACATCTCAGGTGACATAAGACACACAGCTGCAATGTTTTGCTGACTTTTGTTCAGGATTTAGCATTTTAAGCAGACCCGCTTGTTCAACTAGTATACTGTTTAATATATTTTGCAAGCCCAGAAAATGGGATCACTCAGTAAATGGACGTGTGAATGCAGCCACTGAGATCCCCAGGGAGTTCTGACCTTAACTGTCGCCGTTCTGCCTCTGCATCTGTTGATTCTGGAGAAACTGCAAGGGAAATGGGCATGGTAAGAGACTAAAAATAGGAGCACTGATATGGGCAGAGTAGGATGTGTGTGGAAAGATGGCAGATAGTATTATTTCTATAGGTGGGTGAAGGAGGGTTTATAGTTCCTTCCTTGGAGAATGGAATACTGTTTTCAATTGGCCAAATCCATCTTTTAGAGAAGGATTCCTCACACTTCTACTCTCTCCCACTCAGATAAGGCACTACTGTATAGAACAGGGGTCTCAAACTCACAACGTCATGTGACGTATCATGACTTTTTTTCCATTCTCAGCAATGGGGTAGGTGCAGTTTTGCCCATGATGCATCCTGCCCATGGGCCAGCAGTTTGACACCCCTGTTACAGAGGCTCTACAGGGCCCCATGCCTTGGATGCAACATCTATTTTAACAAGGCAAGGCAAGCAGTAGCAGCACCTTCTTCCAGGGAGCAGGTACATAGTGGAATTTGAATTTCTGCTCTGAGATATCTATTTCCTACTTCCCAACACCAGGCCTCCTGATTCTGGAGATTTTCCATCTTTAAGTCATCATGTTTTCTCCAGTTAGAGCAGGTGTGCCATGTGAGGGTCTCCTTGGACTCACAGCTCCTGTAGAGCAGGTGCAGGCTGTTGCTCATAATCACCCATGCCTTAGCCACTCCTGTTTTGGAATTCTCTAATACACTGTCCATGGGGCTGCTCTTGAGCATTTGGAAGCTGCAGCTGGCCCAGAATACAGCAGTGCAGGCAGGTTTTGGGATATCCTGTTGTGTTGACATATCACTGTTGCTCCATGAGCTGCCCTGGCTCCTGCGAGGTTTCCAAATCCAATTAAAGGTACTGGCTACCACTTATAAAGCCCTCCATAGCACAAGATCAGATTATTTGTGGGACTGTCTGTCCTCCATCCTACTAGCAGGGACATGTTCAAGATCCCCTCCATCAAACAATACCATATTGTTGGATTCTGAAGTTGTACCTACTCTGTTGCTGTGCTTGCTGTGTGAAACCCCATTACCACAGAAATCCAGATAGCTCATAAGGCTCCAAAGACCTGGTTTTTCCTCCTAGATTTTGCGACAAACAGTTAAGAGAACTCTGATCATGATGTGGTTTTTGTTTTTGGAAGTTACTGTTTTACTAGGGCATCATGGGTTTACATTATTATGATGCCCTGATTATGAGTCATTTCTATGAGATGGGCTGCTCCATAAATAAATATAATAGACCAAGTTAACTGTTGTAGTCCTTTCCAGGTCCGGGAGACCTTCTTCCTAATTTCATATGCAGAATTAAAGAGGTAGCTAAGTTTTTTCGTTCTCCAAGGCTTCAGTCTTCGCTTTATTACTAGTCCATTTTGGACAAGATCGTGTCCCTCCTGCATTATCACTAAGCCTGATAGGTCTATGGCAGCGGTTCTCAACTTATGGGTCGCGACCCCATTTGGGGTCGATCGACCATTTTACGGGGGTCGCCAAACAATGCGATCTGCCATTTTCCCCCCTCAGGGGGTGCCGCCGCGCATGCGCGCCGCGCCGCGCATGCGCGGCACGTTTGTGTGACGGGGGTCGCCGTCACACAAACGTTGAGAAACACTGGTCTATGGGTCCAAGTGCTTTGTTCTTCTCTCCACTGCCCAGCATGTTTCTGGACCAATCTAAAAGGTCTCCTGTAGGAGTTTGGGGTCCTGACCTCTCTTGCTCAACCAAAGCTTGTCAGCTCCCCGGTCTCTTTCAATTCACAAACTTTCTCCAAATCAAAAATATTCAGAGCACATATTTACAAACACTTGTACATAAATAGTCTATGTACGCATTAAAAAAGGGTGGATGGCAGCAAGTATGGGAGCGAAATAACAAAATCACAGTGGCAACATCATATAAAGAAAACCTGTATAAGATGATTTACAGATGGCATCTCCCTCTGGCCAGATTAGCCAAAATGTATAACGGATATTCATCTATGTGTTGGAAATGTAAAAAAGAAAAGGGTACCTTTTTTCATGTATGGTGGACATGTAGAGAAGCACAGGTGTACTGGCGTATGGTCTGGGATTGGGCAATAGAAATGACTAGGCAAAACATTCAATACAAACCAGAGATATTATTATTAGGAATACTAGAGAAAAATGTAAATAAAGAGGACACATATTTAATTATCCATGTGGTCACAGCAACAAGGATACTATTTGCTCAAAAGTGGAAAGCAATAGAAGTACCGAGTGGGGAAGCATTAATAAAAAAAATCATGTATTGCACAGAACTAGATAGGATAACTAAAAGATTAAAAAATCAGGAAGAAACAGAATTTTATCGAATGTGGAATAAATTTTATAGATGGAGGGAAAAAATGGAGGTCACAGTAAAGAAATAAGTTGAGATAGACTAGAAATGTATAGTTGTAAATAGGTATATTATATGTAATTAATGTACAATATGGACTGAGATGTCAGTCAAAGACGATTTACCATGTTCAATGTTTTTAATTCTTTTTTTCTTTGTACTTAATAAAAAATTTTAAAAAAAATTAAAAAAAGGGTGGATGAGAGCCATGGTTGATGTCTTCCCTTGCTGTATCTCAGTTATATTAGATAGTTTTATTATATATAGAGGTGTGTTATGTTGAATTACAGTTGCTGAGCCTGTCTTTTTTGGTTAATTTAATGGCATTACAATACCTATCCATTTTAAAATGGTAGGTGTTTGGGAACAAATGAGTAGATTTATTTTTAATGATTAAATAAATAGATAACCATTCCAGGTATTTATCAGAAATACAGGTGTCTTTTTAGGTGAGGTTTAAATAAAGAAAGGGACAGACAGCTGCAAGTTCTTAATGTAAAATATGTTTCATTTGTGGAAGAAAAATTCTCCTCTGTCTGTCTTCAAACATGACCACTTTGATAGGCAAACTATAAGTGCCTCATATTACTAGCGTCAAGAAAATGAGACTTTTGACATGCCTTTATATGGCTCTGACAATACAAAAGTTTTATGTCTCCACATCCCTCCCTCCCTCCTTTTTTTTTTTTTTTTTGCTATATATGTATATATTTATTATCAAAGAGGCTTCTCTGTCATTCTTATGTGCTTTTCCTTGGCTTCCGACATGCACACACCATCCCTTTTACAAATCTGTGATGCTGTAAGAGCTGGCTGAGCGATAATACTATCATTTTTGATGCAGAGTCATATTTACAACAGCATGTAATGCTCAGGGCACCAATTTAATTTGACAGGCATTCTCCAATCACCCATTAAACATACTACTATGTGTTCCCTATCTGATCATTTTGCACCTCAAATCAGAAGTAAGGCATTTTCATCATAATCATCTCTGCAAGCTTGCCTCTCCAACATCGTTGTCACAGATCAATAGGCACTCTGCCTCTGAAAGTTTCACCATCAGGTGAGGAAAGCACAAGCGAACTTTTTCATACAGTCTGGAAATCTGTCCGTTCATTCTCTATTTCAACTTTGCTCTCTGTGAGCTTTAAAATTTCAATAAGATCCTTTTCCAGGCTTTATGAAATGTTACATAAACTGTAATCTATTATTTTCATAATGTCTTCGCTGATTTATCTTGCTGTCTCCAAAGAAACCAGACTATCCTGTGTTTTAAAGAAAGTTAGGAGGATGCTAACGGATCCAGAGCAGATTGGAAGATGGGCTTTGTATCTAAATAAGATAGGTTTTTTTCACATTATTTCAACCATGGTGTGCTTTCACATGAAACAAACTGCCTCTGATTTAAATATCTGTTCTTTTCTGGACTGTCACTGGACTGGTTTCTTTACCATTTTAGTGCAGGGGTCTTCAAACTTGGCCCTTTTGTGACTTGTGGACTTCAACCCCCAGAATTTCTCAGCCAGTGTGCCTGGCTGAGGAATTCTGAGAGTTGAAGTCCACAAGTCATAAAAGGTCCAAATTTGGAGACCCCTGATTTTAGTGCTTTTTTATTTTTAGGGTTGTAAGACACTCAGAATCCACCCTCACAGCCACTTATCTTTCTTACTGAGTCACTTCCCAGAAACTACTGCTAAACCCAAAGAAAATTTAATGCTATAAATTAAAAATATGTTCCTGTTGGGCTCTTGGTATATGTGAGCTTGGTTTTATTCTTGCAGATGTTTCTTTTCCCTCATTGCTCTGGCACAAAGAAATGAGTTTTGTTGTCTGCTCATATATAGCAGAGTGTCCTACCAATCTTGCATGAGTTTGGGCAAGAAGTGTGAGTTGCTCGTGGTCTCTTCTTTGATTAGCTTGCTATTGTCTGCGTTTATTTTGGTGATTCAGGGTTGGTTCCTGCTCATCTGGTAAATAAGCGTGTAATAAGGAACGTTGTACCCTGGGTTGTTTAACCTTATCTATGACCTTTGGTTATTTCTTTTCAATGCTTCATAAATGAAAGTTATTTCTTTATACCTGTTAATGCCTGTATCAAAGTGCCAAAGAATTCTTTTGCACTCTTGCCCTTAGCTTGATCTGAGAGATCTACAGTCTCCCCATTGGAAAGGTAGGGGAACTTGTCTCTGTGCTATAAAATTGATAAATTTTCCCCATGTTGATGTTCGTGACTGTTTCTGCTAATCCTGATTGTCCTACTACATAGAGATTTTTGCAGTCTTTACGTAGTATGTTATAACCTCCTGTTTTATTGGGAAATCAAGTCTGCAGCTTTTCCCCTGAAGTTATTGGCCTGTCCTACCAGATTGGAGAAGGTAGACATATTCCAGATTTCTTCTCTGAAATAGTGCCCTCCAGTGAGACCTTGGAAGCATGCCTTTTCCTTGGCTGACCCTGCCTTATATACACCCTAATCTGGAAGGCCCCTACCCTTTTAGCCTTTCAGAAGACCAACAAGACCTTTTTATATATATACTAGTGTTGGGATAGAGTCAGAGCATCTTCAGCTGATTGTTGGAATAAACCAAGGGGACAACTGAAGTGCCTGATTTTGGTCATGTTTTGTGGCTTTATGTTTTATGGTTTATAGTTTAGGGGTTTTACTATTGTTGTGAGCCTGAAAGAGTTGTGTTTTAAGATGGGTGGTCAGACAAATGTTTTGAATAAATAAATAAAATCCCACTGGAGGTTTAAAACTACATTTACTGAGATAACAAAATCCTGCACCTGTCATCATGCTCTACCATCTTCTTATATTTCAGTGAATTAGGAAGGCGTCTGCCTGAGCCTCTTCTGAATATTTTCTCTCTATTGTGGACTTCAGAGAAGTTTCACCTCTCATTGCTTTGGTATCAGAGCTTGTATATCTCTGACATGATCATCTTTCTTACTTTCCATAATCTTTCCTCTGCTGGCAGCCTGGAAGAAGATAGACAGGCTTAAGTCTAGCTCTTGGGGACATAGACTTTCCTCCATTTCTCTCTTTCCCCATCACTTCATTTTTTTTCTTTCCCATTGCTCCATTCGTCTTTTGGCCCCAAGCCCTGATGTCAAACTTGCAAGATAGCCTAGACAAGAAGAACACCCAGAGTTATTTGTTCTAACTTTATTATAACGATACATCAACAGAAAGTTGCAAGGCCAAATATGCATTTCTCCCCCCCCCCCGCTTACTTTTAAGACCAAGACATTAGGAAGAGTCTTTTAGGGCTGTGGTGGCACAGTGGTCAGAATGCAGCATTGCAGCTAACTCTGCCCACAGACTGGAGTTTGATCCTTACTGGCTCAAGGTTAACTCAGCTTTCCTTCCTTCCAAAGTCGGTAAAATGAGGACTCAGATTGTTGGGGGCAATGTGCTGATTCTGTAAACCGCTTAGAGAGGGCTATAAAGCACTGTGAAGTGGTATGTAAGTCTAAGGGCTATTGCTATTTGACCTGTCCTCATTCCTTCTCCAGATTGAGCTGCCGTTTTTCTGTAGCTCTTCCATCTGACTCCCAAGCTCATACCATTACACCCACAGAAGATACAGTACACAGGCCTTAGCCTAGTTACCTGTAGGAAAGCTTTCCCATTGTTCCTTTGCATCACCTTTTCATATCTGCTGCTCTTTGAAACTTTTTAAATCTGCAGTCTGGTAAAAGCTCTGCAGGCCTCTTCCTCTCCCCCCTTCTCTTTCTATCCTTCCTTAGATTACCTCTTTGCAAAATTAGTATGTCATCTTTGACAGTAAGCAGACGATTGAGACTTTCGCACAGTCATCTGACAGCTGCTGGGCAGCTGCACAAGTGTGAAGCTTGGAAGGAACATTGGTTGCATGTGAGGGAATATTGTTGCTTCTAAATCTTGTATCAGTGTCTTTCCTATGAGTCCTGCCTCTGTAATGAACCCTGAGACTCCCAAATATTTGTTGATGTTTCTCTCTTTTTGCCATTGTTTAGCTGTACATGGCCGACACTTCCACATGTATATTTAAAAAGTTGTGCCATGAAACAACGGACTATGAGGCAAACTGAGTATCCACAGGGAAAAAAAAATATAGCAATAGCACTTAGACTTATATACCACTTCACAGTTATTTTAAACCCTCTCTAAGTGGTTTACAGAGTCAGCATATTGGCCCCAACAATCTGGGTCCTCATTTTACCGATCTCGGAAGGATGGAAGGCTGAGTCAACCTTGAGACGGTGAGACTCAAACTGCCGAACTTCTGGCAGTTAGCAGTCAGCAGAATTAGCTTGCAGTACTGCATTCTTACCACTGCGTCACCACAGCTCATAAATGTAATATAAATATTTTATATTGTATGAATTTGATTGACTCACAGTAATTTGTCAAAGTCAACTGTTTTATTGTACTCTGGCTTTTTTTTCTTTTCTTGCTAAAACCTATTTAGTAGAAACAGACGGTAATTTATGTTTTTCTCTCTTTTTTGTATCATGCAGCTTTTCTTTCAGGAAATGTACTTTTTTTCTTTCATTCCACTGGGGCCTTTGTAGAAAGTTCCACAGATCAATATGAAGGGAGAGCACATCGATATTTTGAATTCTCTGAGATGGTTGGCCACATTGTCCTGCTTGATATCATACCTCATTAGTCTTATTCACAGGGTCACACAGACATCACCGCCATTTCGATTTTCAACGTAATCAATTTACAGGTGCACATTTTTCCTCACTATTCACCTTCTAAGTGCTGAAAAAATTAAAGTGACTTTGATCTTTTGAGAATTATTTCCTTAATTCTGAGAAGAATAGGAAGAATGCAGTATCATATAGAATGATTGCAAATAAATGGCGACTGATCTTGAGGAATATTATTGTTTTTCATTTAGGTGAACAATAAAAATTTCAAGATGCAAAGAAGACATGGCTTCATCCAGCACATATTTATACTGTGAGATTTCCGACTAGGAGAAGTAAGGAGGGTGGTGGAAGAATTTGGCAGATTCATTGAGGTTATTCTTCTGTTGATGGCTGCTAATCATAGTGCATTTATTATAATATAAAATAGAAATAGAAACAAGGATTAGAAAAGAAAGGAAAAAATGAAAAAGAGGAAGAGTACAAAGATATAGAAAGAATTTTTTTTAAAAAAAGTAAGGACTGCTAGGTTTTTTTCGGTGCAGAAGAATACAAGAAAAAGCTATCACCTGAATTTTTTTTCTTTTACATTTCTAGTAGGGGCAAGCCATTTCTATAACAACAAAATTAATCTAGCCATCAAAGCCTAAGATCAGAATTTTTATTTTTTTGGGTTTGAAGCATAAAGTCCAGAAGCGGTTTTCAAATAGAAACAAAGCCGGATAAGTTCTTCTCTTTCAGTAAGTTTTGCCATCTCTGCCAATTCCATCCGCTTCATCATCCATTCTTCCATTGTGTTTTCCCATTTTTGCATATATAAAGTTCTTGTGGTTTTCCTTCCTTTCCAGCACCAGAAGTTCATAATACCAATTGCTGATATTAAGAGTACAGGTAGTTCTCAATCTATGGTTGCAACTGAGCCCAAAATTTCTGTTGCTAAGTGAGACAACCATTAAGTGAATTTTGTCCCATTTTATGACTTTTCTTGCCATAGTTGTTAAGGGAATCACTGCAGTTGTTAAATTAGTAACCCGGTTGTTAAGTGAATCTGGCTTCCCCATTGAGTTTGCTTGTCAGAAGGTCACAAAAGGTCATGATCCCAAGACACTGCAACCATCAATAAATATGAGCCAGTTGCCAAGCATCTGAATTTTGATCACATGACCATGGAGATGCTGCAAAGGTCGTAAGCGTGAAAAACGGTCCTAAGTCACTTTTTTAGTGCCTTTGTAACTTTGAACAGTCATTTAATGAACTGTTGTAAGTCGACTACCTTATATTATTATATACTATATTGTATATTATATTGTATATTATTATGTTACATTGCGTAACATTTATAAAGTATCTTTATTATTTTTACAAATTTCACAAATAACTCAAAGCAGCAAACATATCCAACACACTTTCCTTCTTCTATTTTCTGCACAACAATAACCCTGTGGGATGAGTTGGACCAAGTTGGGCTGAGAGAAAGTGACTGGCCCAAGCTCACCCAGCTGGCTTTCATGGCTAAGGCAGGACTTGAACTCATAGTCTCCTACTTTCTAGCCTGACGCTTTAACCACTAGACCATTATGTCATTGATGGGTTTCTCCTCTTCCCCCCACACTTTTAAGACTGTCATATTTCTAGCACCATAGTAATAGAGAGAGAGCTAGGAGAGTTGTATCATTTGAAACTTTGCCTAATATACAGTTATGAAAAACACAGAATTGGTTTTTTTTTTAGGCGCCTACTGAAACCCATTAAGTGATGCTATTCAAAAGCACAATCTGGTGGGTGGCTTTTAAATGTAATCATGGTTTCCTCTGTCATTAGAACAGCTGAGAAAGAGCTTTCATGCTTTACGTTTCTTCACCCAAAGGAGAACATTAAGCAGCCACTTTGAAAAAGTGATGCGGGTCCAAAACATTCCCAAATTATACAAAACTATTGGCAAATCAGTCCCTTCATTTATTCGGAGCATCTCAATCCACATCAATTGAGGTTTTCTTCACAGCATTTCAGTGTACTACACATCTCTTTTCCGGAGCACACATTTTGAAACCATTCTTAATATATTTGTACAATTTGAGAAGACACAGATCTTTAAGGTACTTTAAAAGGGTAGCAGGGTCAGGACCATAAGGGCTTCAGGGGACAATTATAGCAATAGAGAAGACATTGCTTAACTGATGGGACCTGACCTCTTGTCAGATTCTATGGGGTGGGAAGATGATTGGGAAAAGGTGATTCCCACAAATATCCAGGTCTTTTCCTTGTGGCACTTATAGAAGATCTCCAGAATCTTCAATGGTAACCAGAAGCTTATTAATAACTAGTTTAGCTCTTGTAGCAGAAAGATTACATGGATGTCCCAAAAAGGAAATGTTTATGGAAAGGGAATGCATGAGGTAAGATCATTGGGATAGTGGTAGTGGGGGGAATTACATTGATGGGGAGATCTTCATCCTGATCCTAAATCATTTAGGATTTGGGTTATTATCCGTCTGATTGACAACCCTCTGTAATAAACTGACCCCCAAAGCAGTTCTTTTAATAATAGCATTATATGACATTATATGCTCACACGGAACAACTTTACTGCTGCATTTTACATTAGGTAAAGCTTCTGAACAATTAGAGGTAGAATGTAGATCTGCCATTGCCAGTCTGGTGCTTTGCACGTGTTTAGATTACAATTCACATTAATCACAAGGGTGTGTGAGGTAATCGGTCAGTGATGGCGAACCTATGGCACGGGTGCCAGAGGCAGCATTTAGAGTCCTCCCTGTGGGCACATGTGCCATTGCCCCAGCCTTGCCTCCTCCCGTGGCCCCCTCCTCTCCAGCAGCCCCCCTGAAGGAGAGTTGCTCTCGAGCATGGCCCACACGGAGCAGCACAGCCAAGGACGTGGCAGCCAGGCAGCTTAGACAAGACTCTGCCCTCACACCCCCTCATGCAGGACACGGGCAGAGGGTGTGGCTGCCATAGCACTGCTGGGCTGCTTGGGCGATCTGCGATGGACCCTGGAGGCGGTGAGTGGTCCTGTGGGTAGGTGGGGTGGGGGATGGGGAGCAGGGGGTAGAGCAGGGGCAGGGCCAGTTTTGGGGCACTTGGTCTCTAAAAGGTTCGCCATCACTGTAATAGGTAATAAAACATAGAAGGAACCAGACTGGAGAAGGCTGGTCTGGATTACGATTTTTAATTTATTGGTTAACAAATACTCTGGGCCTATTGAGGTGAACATGTCATGTGGAAATGATTAGGGTTGCAAGATGATACAGGACCTTGAAAAGTTGGATTTTACCAACAAACTTATTAAACCAAGGAAATAAGCCTTAGCATTTGTCATCTTTGATCATCTGGCTGGACCTTTATCCCATGATGTGAAATTTTAGATTTTGGACTTACCTGTTGACTCTGAACTTAACAGACTGCATTTTAGGTGCTTTGAACAGCAAGAATATGGGAATAAGCACATTTTATTCCATTGTAATATTTTCATTTAAAATGTGCTTATATCATTTTATACATTGAGTTCTTTTTTTAAAAAAAGATATGCAAATCAAAAGAAATATAAAAAAATATTTCTATAAATGTTTCACTGTGTCTCTATCGTAATGAGGAATTACCTACAAAAGGTGATCACAAAATCACTTTCTTTCCATAGGAAAATGAGAGAAGCATGAATTGGAGGTGGGATTACAAATCAGACTAATAATGTAGATGATGCAGAAAATTCAGAGACGCAACATTTGCAGCATATATTATGTTTCCCTAAATTAAGACCAGCCGGAAAACAAGCCCTAGCATGATTTTTCAGGACGCTCGTAATATAAGCCCCATCCCCAAAATAAGCCCCAGTTAAGATCCTCAGCCAAATGGATGCATTTAGTACCGTATTTCCTTGAAAATAAGACCTAACTGGAAAATAAGCCTTAATGTGTCTTTTGGAGCAAAAATTAATATAAGACCCGGTCTTATTTTCGGGAAAACACCGTAGTTACCTAGCTTTTACCTGACATCTATAAGGAAGGTCCCTCATCATATTTTACCACAGATTACACAACTGATGATGGCCTGAAAAGTATGTATCCAGTGTGGTATTCTAAAACATTGGTTTGTGTTTGTGTAGGGGAGGATGTTTTAGTTTAAGGGGTAAAAACAGTGACTTAAATCTACAATACCAAAATAGAAAAAGATAATAGCTTTTGTCTTTCCCACTTTGGGTGACCTGCTTGTGGCCCCCAAGCTCACTTTTTACAATCTACTCAAATCATTTTATACTCAAGATAACTATGAGTTATCATTACCCGACATTAAACCATGAGCTACTTACGATTCAGAAGTGTCTGAATATTTTATTTATCTGTAACCTGTCTTTATCATTTTTACAAACAACTCGTGGTGGGTGTACATAATACCGTATTTTTCCGTGTATAAGACACTATTTTTTCCTGAAACACCTTCTTCAAAAATCAGGTGTGTTTTATACACAAAAAAATAATGGTAACCTCCGCAGCCCAGTGCATGCCTGTGTGGGTTGCCATGCCACCAGTGCAGGTGTCAAGCCCCTGTGGGTTTGCCAGTAATGGGAGGGGGGAGGGGGCAAGATCTTCGGCCGGTCGAACTTGCGGATTTGCCGGCTCAGCTGTTTGGCGCTCTGCGGAACAGCTGATCGGTGTGGAGAGCATCTTATACAAGGGTGCATCTTATAGACATAAAAATACAGTACTTCTTCCTCTTCCTATTTTTCCCACAACACCAACCCAGTGAAGTGGGTTGGGATGAGAGAGAGAGGCAGGTCCAAAGTTGCCTAGCTGGCTTTCATGCCTAAGGCTGGACTAGAATTCACAGTCTCCTGGTTCCTAGCCTGGTGCCTTAGCCATTACATCAAACTGGCTCTCATCTTCATTGAGTGCCCATAGCCACTGAAAGCAATTTAAAAATAAGCCTAAAAACATTATTAACTTACATGAGGTTTTACAAGAGCTCATGCAGGAATTTTATAATGTAGTTGTGCGTTTAGCACACAACTTGTGCTATTGCAGGGTTTCTTTTTCCCTTAGCTGCATTGCACAATAAAAGTTTGCATGCCCTTGACCTAGAAAATCAAACAGGTAAGCTTCTGTTGTTTAGCTTGTATTTTCCAAAACATTCAAAAACAGGCTGAATGATGTGACAGCTGGGAAAATAGATCTTCTCAAGGACACGAAGGAACCAATTTGGCACACAATTTGTTTATTCCCTATCCCGCATTGATTGTTTTTAAATGTATAGATAACTTAATTTAAAAGTTATGTCTATGGTGGGTTTAAATAATTTCTGAATGAGATAACATTTTGTAAGATCTTTACAATGGTATATAGAGATGAGATTGTCTACAGAAATGATACTCAATTCAACATCAACCATTCTGCAATCAATATATTACTGAAGTTCTTTTTATCATGACCTTTATCTGAGCAAAACAGTGCCTCACATCATAGGATGATTTTTTAATCAAGATATCTCAAAGGATCTAACTTGCAGAATGCATCCAAAATCCTGAACTCATGACTCTCCAGGAAGGAAATATGGGGAAACTGGGGCTGTTTGTGTGCTACTGGCTGCTTTTATGCTACTGAGCTTTTACCGCAGTGATATGATCTTCATTTTTAAATTTTTGTGACAATTTCCCAGCCAGTCTTGTAATCTCTCCCCTAACTAGCAGCAAGCAATTGACTTATCATGTGGCTCTTAAGGAAGCAAAAACTTCAAGGTGCACAAAGTTTATGGTTATTTTTATTGCTTTATGTATCGTTTCTTTGACACAAAAATGCATATGTATCTACACGTCTTTGTTCTCAGGGCACTTACATAGTGCCCCATCCACCAACACTTCGTCACAACAATCCTGTGAGGTAAATTGGGGTGAAAAACACCATGTGAGTTGCTGTGACTGCAGATAGAGTATAAAACCAGATTTCCCTGGTGTCAGTCAAATATATTAGCTGTACTCCTTGCCCACTCTTTTTCAATTTTCACCTGCTTCCTACTCTGAAACTGACTTCTAACTTTGGCCACTAGAAATCAGGTAGATAGGCCCTAGCCCTCAGGAGGCCATGTGATCCTATTTTAAAACTTTCTTTGATAGTTTCCTAGAACTCATTGAAGAAAGCATCAGGGATTCTAAACTGTACTGAGGTGAAAACAGCAGCATACAACATTGTGATTAAATTTAATTCATTATTTAAATTAAATGCTTTTGAGCATAATTATACCCCATGGAAAGAGAAGAGGGACATTTTATTTTATTTTTAAAATTTATAAACTGCCCCACTCCCGTAGGACTCTGGGCGGCTAACAATAAAAACACCATAAAACATGACAAAACAAACAGTACAATAACAGTCATCCAGGGGTCAGATTTTATAAACCCCAGGCCTGCTGGAAAAGCCAGGTCTTAAGCAGCTTACGGAAAACCAACAGGGTGGGAGTGGTCCTAATCTCCGGGGGGGGGGAGCTGGTTCCAAGACATGGGCGCCATCACAGAGAAAGCCCTCCTCCGCGGCCCCGCCAAATGGCACTGCTTGGGCGACGGGACCTGAAGGAGGCCCAGCCTGTGGGATCTAACTGGACGAAGGGAACTATGAGGTAGTAGGCGGTCTCGCAAATAACCTGGCCCTGAACCATATAGGTCATCATGGTCAAGAGACGACATCAAATGTTGTTAGGATGGGGCAAGGAAGAGAAGAGATGAAGAAACAGAGGATGTAAGAGCTACACATCTTAAGAATCACAAGTAAATATCAGATTGAGAAGACAAGAAAAATGGAGAAGGAAAGGGTAGATCAACTGGAGAATATGTGGCAAACAAAATTAGTGCAAGAGATCTCAATACAGCAATATTCACCTTCAACAACAAGATCTCAACAGATAAAAAGCAAGGTAAAATTGCATATTCCCTGGAGAAACTGCCAATTTCTGATGTATGAAGGGAAAGATCAGGATAGGCAATTTGCAATCTCCACCTGATGAACTCCTCTATTTAGATTGCAGTGATGAACCTATTGCAAATGAGTTTAGGAAGAACATCAGACAATACAGCTGCCTCTTCTAAATGATATCCTTTGGTGCCAACAAAGTCCTCCAATGAGGGATGCATGGAATCCTATGATTATTCAAGGGCCAATCCATCATTATATTGGGCATTCAATGCCAGACCCCAACCAGTGAGCCAAATTTATTCAACCTTACTTCGTGCATCAAGACAGAATAGAATTACTCCACAATGATGGGAATTCAACATGAAATTGTTGAATTATTAGAAACTGCTACAACAACAAGATCTGTACATTGCGTCCTTTCAACTTGCAAAGGAACAAATTTGAGACATGCCAGAAGCTTCCATTATCATTGATCCTGATGGGAGACCAGCATTGGAACAGGAGAGAAGATTTAATGCACAAATTGGCAACAAAGTCACTGTCATTATACCAGACAACTCTGAAACTGAACCAATATCACAGAACATTATGTTGAAAGAACAAGGAGGTGGTTTGCAAATAATTTTAAAGTCCCATCACTCTTATGACAACTTTCAATACTTTCTTTCCTCTTGGAGATGATGGCTAGATCCAAATAATGAACAACAAGAAACTAACAGCAATGTGTTACTGTGTATGTCAAATAATGATCCATGAGAATGAGTATAATAATCTTCTAAGAGGAAGATGTCTGTTCCAACAATATGTGGTTGATGTGGCAGCTGAGATTGAAGGCAAGAGACTGAGTTACATCCAAATCAATCAATCAGCCTTTAGATGAACAGCATACAGTAGCCTGATAGATGCTTTGAATGATGATAATGATTTCAGAAACATCAGAAGGTGCATTATTCTCTCTTCAACATTTATTGGTGGACCAAAAAGGGAAAAGAAAAAAAATGGAGAGTGGGAAAATAAATATGTTCATGGAAGAAAATCCATATTCCCATTCTGGGGTAGTACCTAAACAATGCTAAATACCATATGAAAAAATAGAAATTTATAGCCCAGTTTAGAGGATCTGTAGATGTAATGTTACTGTTCATTTGTGTTGCATTTGTTGTCCTTTCTTGGCCTGCAAGTCATCTGATTGATCAACTTTTTAAACGTACAAAACTTCATTTTGGGAGACAGGAAAGCTTGTCAATCAACCTCTATGTCCATCATTCTATATAATCAATGTCAATGTTCCACCTAATTGTTCTCCTTCTTCTGTCTCATCCGATTTCCTTGCCAGTTGATTGGTGTGTTTCCTTGAGCCAAAAGCTCCTGGGAAGGGATTTTGTTATTCCCTGACTCCTTTTCCTAACTGATTGTTTCTCAATTAAATTGTTAATAGTCATTATTACCTAAAGGAAGCATAGCCACCTAGCTCTAGTGTCACTATTGACTCAAAAACCTGCAATTGGTTTATTGCACTGAGACATTTAAACATAAAAGTAACGGGGATGTTTAAAACATAAGCAGGTCAGTTTGTATGAGAGATACTAACTAGATTTATACACTGTCATAAGTCATGGTTTATTCTACATGATTTGTCTAGTACAGGGCTTTTCAACCTTTTCACCCATTGTACCACTTTTAGGATATGGCAATATCCGAGTACCACCAGTCGCCTAGCAAGGGGTCAAAAACTTGATGACCCCCCCCCCCCATAAAAGGAAAAAAGTGATGAAGTACAGGTAGTCCTCAACTTACAACAGTTCGCTTAGTGACTGTTTGAAGTTACAATGGCACTGAAAAAAGTGCCCCCCAAGGCACAGCTGAGTAAGACACCTGCCTGCCTACCTGGCAGTGGTCTTCCTCCTGTCCGAGGTTTTCATTGTTGTTAGCATTTCTGTTGAGGATTGGCAATGGGAATGGGATGGGGGTATTTGGTTTTTATTCCCCGCGTCTGCTGGGTGGTTGCAACAGTTTTTGGTCACTTCACATGACCCTGGGACACTGTGACCATCATAAATATGAATCAGTTGCCAAGCATCTGAATGTAAATCACGAGACCCTGGAGATGCTGCAATGTTCCAGCTGATCGGTGCTTTTTCTGGGCTCAGCAGAAGTGCCAGGATCAGCGCCGAGCTACAGCTGGAGCCTTGCACTGATCCTGGCACTTCCACTGAGCGCTGACAGCCCCGAAGAAGTGCTGATCCTGGCACTTCCACTGAGCCCTCACAGCCCTGCAGCTCCAGCCATCTCTCGCTCAGGCTTGTGTGGTGCTACCACTGGTTCAGCTTATTCCCCTCCCCCACTACCACTTTTCCACCTGCCAGGTGCCAATGTACCACAGGTGGTACCCGTACCACTGGTTGAAAAGCCTTGGTCTAGTAGGCTGCCATTGACTGGCGTCATACAATGTGCTAAGCTATTATAAACTATGAGACTTCACCACATGTCTGCTGGAGGCTGGGTGATTATGTGAGATTGTTCTGAATACAAAAAGTTTATCACCCAAGTCAATCTGGACTGCAAACTGTAAGTACATTTTCTATTCATCAACAAGTTTTAGTCAGCAATCTCAATATAAGTAAATATGGAAGGATGAGGCTAGTAATCTATTTCAATAATTCTGTAGCTTAGATCCATGAGCTTATTCACCTGCTAGTCTATCCATGTTTACTAATAGTTACTAAGATTCGCATTCATATTTCATAAAAATGACTTCCTTGTCAAGATATCTTTGGTCTTGAAAGCAGTGAGACAATTGGGTAGATAAAGAAAAAATTGGTAGGTTAGAACAACTATGTAAATAAAGTCCCTCTCTTGTTATGACTAGTCATTTGGTGAAATTATCTGGAAAAAATGGGATAATTCTTTCTGGTATAACTTAAAAGGATACTAGGGCTAGATCGATCGATCGATCGATCGATCGATCGATCGATCGATCGATCGATCGATCGATAGATAGATAGATAGATAGATAGATAGATAGATAGATGATAGGCAGGCAGGCAGGCAGACAGACAGACAGTGATCTGTGTGCCAAAAAGATGGAGCTTCAGTTATGCAGCCACAATCACTATTATGGTTTTGTTTAATGTTATAAACACTTTTTTTTCTTGAAACTTTCTTGGAAGCAGTCCTTTTCACACACTGTCTTATTTCAAAATTTCAGAGGACACCTTTCTGCACATGAAAAAGGAGATTTCTTTTACTCAACTGCTTTTTATTTAATTTCCTATTTCATTGTTTTTTTTTTCTCTTTTTAATTTTTGAAATTTTTTTAAATGTATTTTTTTGTGCTTAAAAGTCCAACAGTTCTATCTATCTATCTATCTATCTATCTATCTATCTATCTATCTATCTATCTATCTATCTATCTATCTATCTATCTATCTATCTATTTATCTATCTATCATGCCCTAATGTCCTTTTAAGTTATTACAAGAAAGAATTGTCCAAATTTTTCAGATAATTTCCCCAGATGACTATTCATAGGAAAAAGATAACGTTGTTTATTAAAAATGTAAATAATAATAACAATACCCCCAGTAAGGTACTCACCTTGATATGGTTGTGGGGCTTGTGTGCTCTGAGGAAGATGAGAGTTATGCCAGAGGTTCAACCATACTGGATAGATCTCATCAGAGGAGTCAGACAAAGAGTGTCTCTCCCATAAAAAATATGGTGAGCCATAAATTACAGAAATCCATACTGGCTCAGTCACCACCTGGGTTAACAAGGACTGCACTAGATGTTGGAGTTCCTGGACATCTGATGAAAAATGGTCTGTTAGCTGAGGACTGTTGGCTAAGCAACCAGGGCCAACAGCTGCAGGAGTATTAGAAGAAAAGGTATTTACCCGTTGCAAATATACAATAATTGAAAACAAAGAAATACTATATGTTCAAACATGTGCAATCTATCATCCAGTTTCCTTGATAAATATAGATGCAAAAATATTGACTGTGACCTTGGTTTATAGATTACAGAAAACATTATCTTTGATTATCCATCCTGAACAACCTGGATCCATAAAATGGTTACTAATGTTACACTACTAATTAACATTCTGCATTTTCAATTCAGAAAAATTGAAACCTGTGATAGTTTTATGGGATGAAGAAGAAGCCCTTGATATACTGCAATGAAAATTTTGAAACCATTTTTAATACATTCATTCCTTTTTAAAGTTTAAATTGGATCACTATATGGTACTCTATTCCTTTTTGTAAGGTTATTATAAATGCAGCTTCATCTATAAAAATCTGTTGTGGAACTCATCATGGATGTTTTTAATCTCCTTTTTAATTTGGGACTGCAATCATTCATCTTCCATATTAGGTATATCATTGCCTGAAGTTGAACAACTGAATTAATTTATGAAAAGAGGTAGATAAAATGGACAAGAACTGTTTTTATGTGCATTGTTGATGTTGTGTACTATTACAATTATTTTTATGTGTTTATTTTTCAATTAATTCAAATAATTTTCCAATACGTGCTGTAGGTTTTAATATTTGTATGGACATTTAAAAACAAAAAAGAATTTACTTGTTGTTTGAATTATTTTAAATATTTGGGAATAAATATTCCAAAGGAATTTACTTTATTTGTTGATATAATATACCTCCCCCCCCAAAATTGATAAAATACATAGTAAAAATCCTATTCATTTCATAATGAAATACAAATATTTTAAAAAATTGAATATTGTTTCAAGAATGCTATTTATAGAAAGGTATTCTTCTGCTAAAACATTTTTAAGCCAAAATATGCGATGCAGACAGGCAATTGCTCATTGAAATGCGCTAAAACAGCATTTGAAGTGAGCAAGGCCTTAACCTCATTGAAACTCCTGTCATGGACTTTGGTCCACTGCCATGAAGCCTGCTTGTCTAAGAGCCTGTGCCACTGCAGCCTTATGTGGGAGAAATGCATGGTAAAAATTTAAGAGCCCCAAGAAGGCTTGCAGCTCACTTTTGGACTTGGGGCCTGGGGCCTGCTGAATAGCTTGCAGTTTGGATTCAGCAGGGTGAATGCCTTGGGCATCAGTCCTGAAACCTAAGAAGTCAGTGGAAGTGACTCCTATCTTGCATTTATTCTGCTTTAATTTAAGGCCTGCTTTTCGAAAACAAAGCAAGACAGCCCTTAGGCTTTCTGCTAAATTTTGAGATGACTCCCCAGCAATGAGGACGTCATCGAAGTAGGGACAGACCCCAGGAATACCTCGAAGTATGCTCTCCATGACACTTTGGAATATACCAGGGGCTACATTTACCCCAAATTGCAGTCTTTTGACCTTGAAGGCCCCCCTGTGAGTTACAATAGTCTGGGCCTCTGCAGATGCTTCATCAAAGGTAGCTATTGATAGGCCTATGCCAGGTCAAGTTTTGCAAAAATGCCCCCCCCCCCGTTGAGGAAGGCCAGAATGTGGCTTACAACAGGCACTGGATAAGCATGCTGTTGCAACGCTTTATTCAGTGTGCACTTATAGTCTGCACATATACAGATTTCCCCATTAGCCTTTAGAGGCGTTACTATGGGGGTTTCCTATGGACTAGAATCCACAGGTTCTAAAATGCCCTGCTGGAGCAATTTGTCCAGCTCAGCATCTATCTTACCCTTGAGGGCAAAAGGTACCCTCCTAGGCTTGACCCTGATGGGCGTGATAGTTGGGTCTAACCGTAGCACAATGGGAGGCCCCTTGTAGGATCCTAGCTCTGAACTAAACACATCTGCAAACTCCTTGCAGACCTGTGCAAGTCCCAACGTTTGCAAGTTGTGCAGCCCAGTTACTTGGATACCCAGAGCCTCAAACCAATCGAGTCCAATTAGACTCGTACGTTCACTCCCAACTACCACCACATCAAGGAAACCTTCAAAATCCTTATGCTGTACCTTGCGTGTGGCCTCCCCCTTCACACAGACCTTAGAATTTTGAAAATCAGTGAGTATTAGGTTTGATGGCCTGAGTTTAACTCAAAGGCCCCTGCTGCTGCAAATCCTTTTGAAGGTATTAATTGAAATAATTGAAAGAGCGGACCCTGTGTCCAACTTCATCAATAAGGAGCAACCTCACGTTAATGCAAAGTTTCTTCTTAAGGGGCTTGTGTGTCCCTGTCCTTAGAATACTCCTGCACGATGCGCAGAAGCCCACCCTGTGTTGGCTGGGGACCCTGGTACCTTTCTGAAGCAATTCTTCCCAAGGTTGGACTTTCTGGCAACCCAAACAGACGGAGGCGATGTGGCCTTGCCTGCCACATGCCCTGCAAATGGCAGAGCGGAACCTGCAGTCAGCTAGCTTGTGGCGTCCTCCACACCCGAAGCACTGAAGAGATGCTTGTCCGGACGTCCCTTCGGCCTCCTCTCAGCTGGCTGGTGAAGTCTGTCCATCTCTTCTTCAGGATCCACTTCTGATTCTTCTCGAGCATCCTCTTGATGGACGGTAGCTATGGCTGAAGGGTTCCTGGCGAGCTGCAAAGCCTTCACAGCCCCGCCTGCTGCTTCCTCCACTGCCACCTCTCGTAACGCGTCTTGGAAGGAGACATCTTCTTTTGCAAAAATCTTCTGTTGTAAGTCTGTCCTTCTTAAGCTACATACGAAGCGATCTTGCAGCCTCTCTTCCAGATCCTTGAACTCACAAGGCCTGGCCGCTTGCCTTAAGGCAGCAATAAAGTCCGTAGCAGATTCACCTGGCCTCTGGTCCCTCTGCTCGAACGCGTGCCTCCAAGCAATGATGGATAACTTCGGCTGGAAGTATTCCTTCAACATCTTTTTCAAGTCAGCATATGTTACTGACTCCAGAAGTGCAGGAGCCACCAGATTTTCTGCGATGTCAAAAGCTTCTTGTCCACAGGCACCCAAAAGAGTTGCTGCCTTCAGGCCGTCTTCTCTTATCTGATTTACTCATCTATGCTACGTAGGAATTCCATCTCTCTGGGTGGGAGACATCAAAATCAGTCAAGCGGCCAATCTTCGACATTGTAAAGTTTATGACCTTCACCAATCGTCTCCTCTGCAAGCTGATGTTTGGGAAAGGGTCCTTTTGCCGAGCTCACCCCCAGTGACGCTGTACTGGCAGGCTGAGACGCTGATGCAGACACCGTCTTCTCCTTCGTCAGGACTTCCTGGGTGAGTCCTTAATTCTTTTTTTATTGCTTGCAGAGGATCCCACCTTCATCGCCAGTGTTGTGTTCATGGTTCGTGTGCAATTGATGAAGACACATGGTGACAATTAACAAACACTTTATTCTCTTTCTCCTACAACCAAGCAAAAAGCAAAAGGCACGCAGGCCTTTTATAGGACCAGAAACCCAGACAGTGTTAACCAATAGGAATTTAGCATTTTCACTCCTTGCGCATGCGCACAAGGCTGGTGCCGCTCTGTCTGGTCCCGGGCAGCTTTTGGAATGCCCGGGACCAATTGCAACATTCTGAACCTGCTTTCAGCTCTTGCAGGCTCAGGACACAACACATACATATCAAGTTTAAAAGGCTAACCAGCAGCTGAAAGCCAAAAGAAAAATGTCAAGAGTTTATCTTATATGCTGTCTCTCCAAACAACAATACAAACACAAAAGACTAAATAAAGTCAAAGCAGAACACAGTAAAAGAAAAGCATCACAAAACAAAACAATGATTCTAATTAGCATTTACAGTATCTTCCGGAAGCTCTGTATTTTCTGCATCTGTATTTCCACAATCCTCTGGACATTAGGGCACATGGCTTGCAGCCAGCTAGAAAGAGCTTTTCTCTATGCTATAAAAGAAAAACACGGAACTTGAAAAAATGGAGCTATCCCTTCATTTTTTTAAAAAAAAATCTCACATGAGAGAGGGAAGTCTTTCCATTCCTGACTTGGGCCATTTTTTTTTCCAGCTTGGGTTCTTAAACACTATGTGGATTGACTGGTTGGATTTGATTGACAGATTATGTTTATGTTTTCTTTTAATTCTTTTATAATTGGATCTCTCGGGATGGGATTTCTCTCCAACCACTCTTGTGTTTGTGTGTGTGTGTGTGTGTATGTGTGTGTGTATGTGTGTGTGTGTGGCTTCCAGAAGTCCAGTCTAAGCCTCCCAGGCCTAGAATGGCTTCCGGAAGTACATGGATGCCACTTCTGCAAGTCCATTCTAGGCCTTGGATGCCCAGGCCTGCATCGAATAAGAGAACCGGTTGTTAAGCTCTTTGAATTCCACCACTGTCTAGAACTCATGGTCTCCTGATTTCTAGCTTGATGCCTTCACCAATACACCAAACTGTACACCTTCTCCATCCACTACAATGCAACAAAATTTATCAGGAAGTTTCTTCACTTCCTGTACGTAAAATTTTATGTTATGATGCAAAGATGGTTAGGAAGGCTGAAAATTCCAGCTCCAGCCAACAGCATCTGTTCCAAAACATGATGACATCATCGCACAAATTCTGTATGTGTCATGGTGTCTAAATGAATTGACGAGGTGATGTTGTTATGCATCATTTCTCTCCCTGTGTTGTTTTCCTTATATCTGTGTACACCACTGTAAGCTTTAATCAGTCAATCAGTTATCATTATAGCCACTGAAGTTGTCCATCTTTGCTTTACATGGCTGATGCCAGTCAATGTCAACCACACAGGTGCTCAAGGAATGAGATTTTCATTTGGTATAAGGCAGGACTGCTTTGTGTAAGCTTTGTGTAAAGCTAACTTTCTTATGTTGCTCTCATCAGCAGGAGCTTCGTTGCATACTTTGATATGCTCTGATTCCCATTTCCATTTAGAGATTTGTAGCACCTTTTCTGACTAACAAATGTTATTAAAAGGCATAAGTTTTCATGAGTTGCAGATCACTTTATCAGATGCATAGAGTGGCTAGACCACAGGTCGGCAACCTGCGGCTCCGGAGCCGCATGCGGCTCTTTGAGCCTTCCCCTATGGCTCCCAGCCTCCTCTGCCTTTGCAGAGAGAGACAGAGACAGAGAGAGGCAATTGCGCTTGCCTGCTTCTCCCTCTCTCTCTCTCTCTCTCTCTCTCTTTCTCTCTGTGTGTGTGCGAGTGTGTGTGTGTGTGTGTGTGTGTAAAAGAGAGTGCACTCACAGTGTTCTCCGAGGAGCTGAAAAACTTACTGGCTGGAGCTCCTCCCTTTGCTGCGTCTCTGCAGGAAGCAGGAAGGGCAGGAGAGAGCTAGCTAGCCCAGCTAGGCTGACTCAGGAATTCTGGGAGTTGAAGTCCATGAGTCATAAAAGAGACGAGGTTGCCTACCCCTGAGCTTGTTGGACAACAGCTTGAAGCTTGCCAGGTGAGCAGCAGATAGGAGAGGGGCAGAAAGAGAGAGAGAGAAAGAGAGAGAGAGAGGGAGGGGGGAGAGAGAGAGAGAGAGAGAGAGGAAAGAGAGAGAGAAAGAAAGAGAGTGGGGGAAGAGGAGTGGCAGACCAAGGACAGATAGAGAGTGTTTTGGGTTGCCTACCCCTGGGCTAGACTGATAGTCTCATGTAAGATTTAAATTGAGGTGAGGCAGGGGAAGAAGGAAAGGAAGATAGGTTGGTTATGCAGATGGGAGATAGATTACCAATACTTTATTAAGGACATCGTGGCCCAGTAGTTAGAATGCAGTATTGCAGGCTAACTCTGACCACAGTCAGGAGTTTGATCCTGACCAGCTCAAAGTTGACTCAGCCTTCCAGCCTTCCGAGGTCAGTAAAATGAGGACCCAGATTTTTGGGGGGCAATATGTTGACTCTGTAAACCACTTAGAGAGAATTGTAAAGCACTATGAAGCGGTATATAAGTTTAAGTGCTATTGCTATTGTTGTTACTTAAACTGTAGTGTATTAAAAGCCCATTGTGTTTGTTGAGGCCTTTTGAGATTGCCTCTTCAATTATTTGTCACTCAATGATGCCATTTTTCCAAAACAGTCACTTGAGGTTGGTCATATAGAGTCGTGGGAAGTTGAAATGGAGTCCGATATCAAATTTGTGTCCATTAATTCTTTTGCATAGTTTGTCCAACTGACTTACATAAAAGCCTACACAAAGGGGCATTGCTGTCTGATGATGGTATACAGCATAGCAGTTTAAAGGAAGACCATGTGAAAGTGCCTCTAATGCTGTGTATGTGCTAATTGAAGCCTGTGATGGTGCTGTTGGTGTGGAAATAGGATACAGTAAGTCACTTGGATTGGTTGTGGGGTCTCGTTCCCATAAATATTTTATGCCTTTTAATAAATATATGTTGATTTGAAAAGGATCTACCATAAGCTAACATCACCCTCTCTTATTTATATTATTCTTCCATTTTGGTATGGTCATTCATCTTAAGTCCATGACAAATATGTCCATAGTTACTCAAGGCTTCCTTTGTATCATTCCCAACCTGCTAATAGTAGGTGCCTCTTTAAGATGTCATGTGGGGCATTTTGGGGGGGTTAATCTGGGCTCAATAGAATCTACTCACAAAGGACTTCTTAATGTGTGTGTGGCAATTATGAAAGGGAATGGTGAGCTTCCATCTTAGACCTGCTTAACAGCTTGAATGCCTTGCCAAAGTTATTTAGAGTCAATGCTGCTATACACTAAAAATATTCCATAACTTTAATTTATTTTTTTATAATTAGAAATGTGCCTATGGATTATGATTTTTAATTTGGGGATCAATCATATATTAATTTAGCAGTTATTTTTCACTATCACTCAGCTGTAAAATTTTATATTTTACTACTAGGGTAACATAATGAACCATTAATTTCAGATTTGAAAACCTATATTCTGATGAATTTGTAATTCTCTCATGCATATGGTTGAAAGGATTTTTTTCCAAAGCATGTCTAATACTGTAGAAGATCTGTGTTTGATGATAATTAGCTACAAAATTAGCCAGCTAGAAATGTTATTTATCAAAACACTACTGAGTCCTGGAAAGACGGAGAAACTCTTCAAAGGAGTGTTTGCAAACACAGACAATGCGGTTGTATGAGGTTTAAATGACAAAGTATTGATTTTAAGTCTCTCTCAATTACATATTTCTCCCAGTTTGAAAAAGGTAAAAACAAAGATCCTTATGCTACTCGGGAGACATAAAAGATGGTGCAAGGGGTTCTTAAATCGATTCTGCAAATTAAATGGCCTCAATCCAGCTCCATGCTCTCAAATGAGACTCAGATGGAAAAACACATTTGCAAATCCTGATATATAATGCCTTAAATACTTGGAAAGAAACAGGGTATAAATGCCAGAAACCAATCATGCTTCCTCATCTACCACTCTGAATGGTGAGGAAATTACTATCAGAAATTGCCACAATGGTTCCCCTTATGCCTTTCCCATCCTTCCTATTGAAGTAAGAGTCTCCTTTTCTTCGGAGAGTAAAATAGAAGGAATAAGAGAGGCTAAATGAGTAGGCTTACAATACTCTCTCTTTGGACTATTTCCTATGACCCTATCACTTCTTTGTCCTTTCAAATTGGGTATGGGAAAATAGCAATAGCACTTAGACTTATATACCACTTCGTGGTGCTTTATAGCACTCTCTAAGCAGTTTACAGAGTCAGCAGTTTGCCACCAACCATCTGGGTCCTCATTTTACCGACCTTGGAAAGATGGAAGGCTAAGTCAACCTTCAGCTGGACCGGATTGAACTCCTGGCTGTGGGCAGAGTTAGCATTCTAACCACTGCATCACGATGCAGTGCATAGGATTTTAATGGATCAATTAGGACCCAGTGAAAGCTCATGCATATTGCAAGTGGGCCAACAAGGGTGGCAGAGGGCACACATATGTGAACTTGAAACTGGTCTTCAAATTCTTCCAGCTTTTGTCTATTTCTAGTGGCTTTCTTAATGTTACTATATTTGAACTCCCAGTATTCTTCACCATTCGTCATGTTATATGAGTTACAGTTCGAAAAGATCTGTCAGACCACAGGTTTCCTAACCTTTATGATAATCAGCAGACAGAATAGATGGCTGCTTTCCATGTAAAAAGGGTAATATTCTTTCTGGATGGTAATTTAAAGCCGGGACTGATTTGGGATGGAGTGAAAGCTTATTCTAATAGGCACAGTAGATTATGGATTTGTCTGAGCACAATGTAGATCAAGAAAGAGTTTTAATCATTATGGCCTATTTTAATTACTACTTGACACATTGTCTCCATTGTCCTTCTTCGAGTCCCTCTTTTGAATGAAATATTAAAGACGAGTCACAGCTGAAAATATGCACAGTCGACAAAGGAAATGGCTTTGAACTCCTTGCAGTGATTTATTGTTCATGTTTCTTTATGAATATTTATTTATCAAATGAAAGCAATTCATTGAAGAGAAAACATGATGACTTGTTAACATGGTATTTGCATACACTAATGGTTAAAAGGAAGGATGATAGGAATGTAATGCATTATAATATGCTAATACTATTTCCCCCCCCCCTCTATTTACTGTAACTAATTTCAAACGTTGGACAGAGACAGGAAAAGAGCGAGGACTAACTCATCTTAGAACTTTGAGCCTCAAGGTAAAGCATACAAAAGATAATGTTTTGTTGTCTTTTTACCTGAGAAATTAGCTTTCTAAAACCCTGTTTTACATATCAGGTTCGGTCTTTGGTAGGTCCTTCCTATGTACTGAAAAGTTTTCAGCTGGGAAATCATATTTATTTCCATTTCATTAGATGAATCTCTTTTTTGGTATCATACCGGTCCTGAAGGAGAATTAAGCAATCAATGCCTATATTATCTTCACCAACAGTTCTGTGAATATGAAAGGCTGGCTCTTCAATCAGCATGTGGAAAGCTGGCAATATGGAACATTGGAAGTGAAGATCTTCCATTTCCACCAAAGACACTGGATAGACTCTCAAGTGTCTCTCATCTCACAAAGATACACGACAAGCTTTGTCTTGTTGATCAACAGAAAAATGGAATGATTCCTAGGATCTGATCCATTACCTAACATATACAATTTCCCTGTAATGGGGTGCATTATAAAAGCCATTTTCAGAATAATCAAAATATAGCTCTAAAAATGCCTTTGCAGCACCTTTGTACTATCACAAGCATCAGCTGATGTGATGTTTAGTCATTACTCAATTTGTGCCCTTTTAAATATATTTTAGCTTCTCTGGTTTTGGTTAATAAAAGAGTTATATTGGCAGCAAAACCCCTCTTTTGCAGGGGACATTCAGTTAAGGTAATGATTTGGTATATCTAAAAGGATGTAGAAAGCTCTACAGATACTTAGGCTCTAAAAGGAGCTATAGTATGTCTTGCTTTCTGTCCCAGGTCTAACTCTGAAGAAGGTAAGCCAGAAGTTCATTGTCATACCTACGTCCCGAAGAATTTTGCTATTTTTTGGAACCAAGCAGAAAATGCCTTTAACTGCAATATCCTGCATCAGGGTAGGTTGAGTTACCCACTTCGGAATCTCTGGTTATATTAATTCTAGAAGTCTCGCAATTTCTAGCCAATGGAGATAACAATAGAGATTTTGCAGCTAAGGAGCATTAGGCAAAAATATGTCTCTGCATGTGTGCACACACACACACACACGCACGCACGCACGCACGCACGCACACACACATGGTTTCATTTCTTACAAATTTAAAAAAGAAGAAATGTGGATCAAGCAGAATAAAATGCAAAGGTTTAGACAAGTGGTAAGAGTTAGAATGCAAGGAAACTGTTTATGTATTAGCTCCTAAAACCTCAGGTGAACTCCCAATGCACTGGTTTTAATATTAATAAGTATTTCCAGTTTTAACATAATCACTGGCGTTACAAGCTTATTTCTGACATTTTGATGCTTCTCCTCATCAGAGGACTCCAAGTGGCATACTGTCTAGCAGAAACAGAGATTGAAAACAGCAGAGCAAACAGAAAACAATATAAACTATACTGATGCAGTTTAGACCCAGATTTGAAATTTCCCAGATGCGCCTCTCAAAGCCAGATTTTCACCTCTGTATATCAGGGAGGTTTATTATGGAACTTCTAGTTTGTATAAATAGGGAGGGAGGTCAATTATTTTGTAGGAAGTGTGACACTATTAAAAAGACCCTGTAGGGACAGTATACCCATTGAGGGGGGTAGCCAGGCCCTGAGCATGCAAGACTTTAAAGCCAGCATTTTGAATTACATCCTGTAGCTTTCCAAGTTACAGATATTGCTCAGCTATAGACCAATGATGGTTAAATCAATTTATACTACAATGTGATTATGAACTATCTATTGTTATTCATGGTTAAAACAAGCCACTGCTTAATCCAAGTGTGTATTTCATGAGGCCTTAGGCTGCATATGCCCATGAAAATCTCAGAATTTACACTGACACACACACACACAAACACTGCTTTAAGTTGTCACCCAATTATAATTTTTTCTTGAGATAGAAGAAGGATATTTCTGATCTCTTTTATCCTGATCCTATCTACTTTTTTGGAGAAACCTCAGCATGCCATTCAAGTGGTTCTTGATCTGAAAAAGGAAATTGTGCATCTCTGGCTTATTGCAAAGTATGAATCTAGCCATTATCTATCCAGGGTGTTTCTAAGTGATAGGAACACAAAGTCCAGGTGGATGCAAGTGGATATAACTCTGTCCTATTTCCCTGGGCCATAAGTCTCTGTGTAATTTACTCAGAATGTTACTTCACTGTGATACTTTCCCTAGATTTATAGTGAATGCTTCTCATGAGCTTTTCCAGATCTTGAAGGGGAATAGATTTCCAGGTCATGCTAAAATACAACTTGAGCAACAGGAGCTCTAATGAGGTTGGCAGATTGTAAGACCCACCCCTTTCATTTGGTACCTTAGTAATGACTGGCCAGCACATTACTTTCTCTTTTTATAGTCAAATTCTAATCTTTTTTCAGAATTCCCTTAAAAATAAATTAATCCCATATTCAAAGTATACTCACTACAGGAGGCAATACTCTGGTAGCCTTCAAAATGTAAGGTAGGAGCTAATACTGTAAAGTAGATGGCATTCTATAAAACATGTGAGTGAAAATGAGTCTGAGAAAAAACTTGTGAGAAGGGTTCCCTAGAAGTTGCTTATGGTCTCCAGATCAGAGTTGTCCATCCCTGAACTAATAAATAAATACAGCCTGCAATCTAAGACTAAATGCTAGTGACGATCCTAAATATAAAACAAACTAAATCCAATTTGAGACTGCCAACACCACATTTTAAAATAGCCATGTCTCTCTGTCTGTCTGTCTGTCTGTCTGTGTCTCTGTCTTTGTCTGTCTGTCTGTCTATCTATCTATCTATCTATCTATCTATCTATCTATCTATCTATCTATCTATCTATCTAATCTATTATCTATCTATCCAATCTATTATCTATCTGTGTACTATCTATTTATCTATATATCTGTGTACTATATATCTATCCATTAATCTATTATCTTTCTTTCTTTCTTTCTTTCTTTCTTTCTTTCTTTCTTTCTGTCTGTCTATCTATCTATCTATCTATCTATCTATCTCTATCTAATCTATTATCTATCTATGTACTGTCTATTTATCTATATATCTGTGTACTATATATCTATCCATTTATTATCTTTCTTTCTTTCTGTCTATAATCTATCTATCTATCTATCTATCTATCTATCTATCTATCTATCTATCTATCTATCTACTTTTGCATTCTCACAAAAATGAAAAGAAAACTATTAGTTATCAGTCTTCTTCACACACTTATAAATACACACAGCTGGTTTTGTACCGAAGGCAGTATTCATGGTCTCCCAATATCTAAACCAATGCTTCAATCACTATGTCAAATTGTTTTTATTTTATTTGTGCAATACTTTTTTATATACATATTTTATTAATTTTCTAGTTTTACAGTCAAGTATTTAATAGACAATGTATTTAATAGACAATGTGTTATCTACCATATATTCAGTGGTCTATATTAACTTCTTCAATCTAGATCCAATATTACACCATCAAATGTTTCCTCTCTTTTTCCGGTAGTACCTGTTTTCCCACACTAGGCAAATACAATTCTCATTGTTATTAATAAATATATAATTGAATATCAACATCTTTGTTTCATTTTTCTCATAATATCAATAATGTCAGTTTTAGATAGCTTTTCTAACCAAAACATATCTTAATTGTACTTGCACTTAATGTCCATATATTCAATCAGTATCCTGTTTTCACTTTTTTTTTAAATTTTAATTTCCCCTCAGTATTCAAAATATCTCTACTGTTTATAATTTCAAAGTAAGTTATAGTTGGGTAACCAAATGTTTTCCTTATTCAAACTCTTGGCATTTTCTTGTTTCCCTTCTCATACCAAAATCTAATGTTCTAATTACAAATCTTATCTTTCCAGTTATTTGTGTAATACTTGAGAATCCTCTGTTCCCTTCCTCATTTTGTAGTGGCCCATTGAGGGTATTTCTTGTTAGAAAAAAAGTTAAAGAGTATGGCACAACATCTAAAACTCAGACACACCAACATGTTATTTTCAGGGCAAATTCCATTTTGTCCATTCACACAACTTCTGCTGAGATAAGACTTTCATTTGATCTTGGGATAGTCATGTCAGTCACTCAGACATACATTAATTATTTACTTAATGTGTTTATTTACTGTGTATATTACAGTAAGGTAGAATTATATGAAATATACTGCTCAGTCCAAAGGCAGACCTGGGATACACGGAGCCAGATAATATTATAACCCAGTTAAATAATCAGATTATGTCAGTGAAGGATAAAAAAATATACACAGTAGAGGTGGGTACAGGCATAGTAGCATGAGACTTATGAAGATGCAGTAGGCCACAAGGCACAAAACCCGACATGAGCTATGTTAACAAAGATAGCAAGTATATGAATGAAGCAATGTTTTAATCAATGTACAACAGAGGGTATTAACTTCATGGGATATTAGCACTGGAGCCAAGGAATGTAAACCGAATGCATGCATCACTGTAATTGATGAGAGAATTTTACACTCTGTGCTTTGTTGTAGCTCATATGCAATCATTTATATACTCATTTCTATTCATTCATAGTGTGCCTTTCTATCAACTTGGAGGGTTGTTTATAAAGCTAACAGCAAGTGGTCCAGGTCATCAGCTTCAGAATAATTAAAAACATGTCATATATCGATAACGGGTGATTGTTACTTGGCTGTTCTATTTGGAATCTAGTGGAGAAATATGGAAGGAAGGAGGCAGAGGAAGGAACACAGGAGCAGAAGAACAAAGATGCAATTAGGATGTGGTTTGTGTGTGTGTGTGTGTGTGTGAGAGAGAGAGAGAGAGAGACAGACAGACAGACAGATTTAGCAATTGCAGCAAATGTTGATGGCATTTTTGGTTTTTGAAAACGGCTAGTTCAGAAGTATTTCACATAGTTCAACATGGGTATTCAGTACACTATGGGATCAGTTCATCATTCAGGCGACATTCTAGCAAGCCCTTTTGTGTTTACCCGAAAGCATCTTAAAAGTATTACATGGTGGCAAATTCTGTCAGTGAAGAAGCCAATAAATTTTATTCAAAGTCTTTTCCCCTAGTTAGTCAGTATTTGGATATGTAATAGCATCTCTAATGGGGGATAAATGCTCACAAACACAACATTAACTTGTTGGAATGCGTATTCCATCTGCCTAGGAAGTGTGGGAGAAAAAAAACCCACAAATGTGTTTTCTGAGGCTGGGGAAATATTCATAATTTTGGAAACGCACAGGGCATTAGTACTGATTTGCACTCAGTGTGATGCACGCCCCATGAGTTACAGATACTTTTCAAAGAAAATATTCACAGTATGGTTCAGATACGTGCAGTTAGGGTTATAGCTGCCAACAGAAATCAAAGAGTTGATACTGAGAACTTACCTTTATTATTTTCATTTTATACCCCCAAATAGTATAAACTGAGTCTGAGCTTGTCCATGCGGGTTCTCGGCAAACAGTAGGTTCTCAGAGAGACAGAGTAGATAATCTAGAATTGGAATTAGAAATACTAAACAATGATTTGCTTTTCTTTAAAAAAATGCATAGGTTTTGATGCTTGCCTGTTTTTGGAGACAGTTTGGTCTAGTGGTTAAGCCACCAGGTTAGAAACCAGGAGACTGTGAGTTCTACTCCAGTCTTTGACATGAAAGTCAACTGGATGACTTTGGGCCAGTCACTCTTTATCAATCCAACTCACTTCACAGGGTTGTTGTTGGGGGGGAAATAGGAGTGGGAAGGAGTATTAGGTATATTCTCTGCCTTGAGCTGTTTATTAAAAATAATAATAAAGATAAATCAAATACATGAAGAAAGAGCACAGAAGCAAAACTGACTACTAATAGTCTCTATTTCCACTTTGAGTGGAAGATCATCTTCAGTTGCAGTAAGCATGTCTACAAAGACAAGAGAGAAGCATAAAGTTGCCTCGTGAGCCAATAAGTATTATACCTAACTGGTAACTGCGATACAGTCTTAAATGAAAGAAGAATCCCTTTACATTCAATGTACACCTATGATTTTTAAACATTCACCAGAAAATATAATATGTCATGGGGAAAAAATGAACATTCCTGAACATACATAAATTAAACAGAAGCACTACCAAGCTAGTATACATTTTGCTGCATGCTATATTCAGCAACCCTAAGAATTTTAGCAAGATTTCCCTTTGTTTGCCGATGCACAAAAGTAAAAGATGTACAAATCCACACAACTTGTCTTGTGTTAGTTGCAGCACAAGCTTCTACAGCCATAGCAGGAAATGCAAACCTGGTAGCTGATCTGATCTGTATATTAAACACCAGAAGGCTTCTATCATAGGGATTCCCAACCCCTGATACTGGGCCGCAGCATAACAGCAACCGGTCCACACAAACAAACAAAGCCCCATCCGTGGGATGCAGGCAGCACACAAAACCACACACTCTCTGGTCTATGCAAAAGCCTCTTTCCACAGAACCAGTCCCTGGTGCCCAAAAGGTTGGGCACCTCTGCTCTATCATATGCTTGAACAGGAAGTGGAGAACCATAGAGCTGACTACAGTTACTCCAATATTCTGGACTCAGGAAACATTTGTTTAAAAAACAAAAGAATAGACCACCACTGAAGTAAAGCATGCCTCACACTGCCTTCTTCATTTGCACTTGTGCTTTTGTTAGAATGCAAATGCAATTTGTGACTGCTCTCCAATGCCAAGCCAATTAGAAGTTACAGGAATGAGCCATATCTGGATGAATACATAACAACCATCTGTTTGTTTTGTTTCTTTCTTCAGGAAGGAAAAAAACTTTGTGATCATCTGTTAGGTTGCCATATGTAACTGGAGGTTACATCCAGCTTGATGAGTTCCAGACTGGACAGATCTAAGATCAGAACGTTATGACTAATAAACAATGGTATGTTTAATTTTTTGCATTGGATTTGACAGTGTGTTTCTTTTGCAGAAACTGTGCCACTAATTTAACATTTCTGGGGTCTAATTGCCTGATACAACAACAACAACAACAACAAGTCTGACTGTGTGATTAACCATGATAGTAATAATATCAAGAGAGGAATCTTTCAAGGAGACTCACTATCACCACTATTGTTTGTTATTGCACTGATTTCCTCTGTCCACAGTACTGAACAAATCGGGCTATGGCTATCGAACATCAAAAATATCTGCCAGGCTATCCCACCTCTTTTAGATGGATGATCTGAAGCTGTAAGGAAAAATTCCATCTGAAATAGAATTACTGTTCAACACTGTCCCTATATACAACCAAGATATTGCAGTGGACTTTGGACTGGACAAATGTGCCGCCCTCATCATCAAACAAGGAAAACTAGTGAGGACTGAAGGAATCAAGATGCCCGGTGGAAATAACAGTGTGGACGAAGAAGATTACTACAAATACTGGGGCATCCTTCAAGCTAACAACTTCAAGCACAGACGATGAATAATGGCAATGAATCATGCCCTTCATCCACGCAGCGATGTTGAAAACTCTACTTACCAAGGAGCACAGATAGATGTAGAATGTTGCAAATATATCAGATAGTTGAAGGGAGGGAAAGAGCATTGGAAGAATATCTGATGGACAGTGAAGCAGATGCACTGATGCTAATATACCATGAAGGCTTACTGAAGACCAGAGAGACTAAATTGGCGTACAAGAAAGACCAAATGAAGAATAAAAAAGAGATATAGCAAGGCAAAGCTTTACATGGCCAGTACATTAAAAAGCTAGCAGACAAAGCAGATAGCAAGACCTGATAATAGCTATGAACAGGAAAGTTGAAGAAAAATTCAGGCTGCATAGACCAAGCCTTAAGAACAAATACATACAAAGCCAGAATTGAGAAGACAGCAACAGAAAGCAAGGGCTGCCTCTGCAAAGAAGCTGAAGAAAACTTTCCAATTTAGCAGAAATGGCAAAGATTTCTGCTTATTTAAAGGACCATACACAAAAAAATTTATCATAGTGTGGAGAAGGTGGATAGATTATATTCAGAATAAATATGGAATTTAAAGTTTCATTTATTTTATGATTAATTTTTTCTCTTTTTTTGAAGTAATAATTATTATTTATAGAATTTTATAATATTTGATTTATAGTAGATTTGTTTATTTTATTATTTTTAAAGTTTAAAGGGAGTTAAGGATTATGTATGAATTTGTTTATTGTATAATTTTTTTTGTTTTAAAAGTTATAAATTGTGTTCATTTTGTTTACAATAACTCTGTATTTTGCTCCGGAAAGCAGGGGTAGTGTGGGAGGGGATGGGTGGGATTAAGTAGGTTAGTTATATAGAAATATTAATGTATAAAATAGATAGAGTATTTTAGAGAGAGGTGCCGCTCAGGTATTTCCCCTGAACTGTATCCAAAGAGGAATAAGAGGAGAGGAGGAAGGATGAAAGGAAGTTGGTTGGGAGGAAGGGATGAGGGGAGAGATGAGAGGAGAGGAGAGAGGGAGCAGGGAAGTAAGGAAGGAAGGTTGAGAGGGCGGATGCAGTCAGGGGGAGATAGACGAGCGACACCTAAGGTTCTATTTTAAAGGTATTTTTCTCTTTTATTTTTTTTCTTATATAGTGTATGGAAAGTATTATATGTATTGAAAATTTAAATAAAAAAAATTTCAAAAAAGAAAAAAGAAACAGTGGATTACCTAGTTAATTGCTTCAAGAAGACCTCACACTGACTACAAGCAATGGCATGAGAAGGTAGCAACAATAGTGCGTTGGAATTTCTTGCAAACAAAATAGGCAAAGTAATAGAAAACAAAGAAACTAAAGTGCTCTGGGACTTTAGAATTCAAATAGACAAGCACCTGCCACATAACCTCCCAGACTTAATTGTAAAGAATGACAAAAAAAAAAAAAAGTCCAGATAGTGTTGTGGCAGTACCTGGAGAAAACAGAATAGACAAGAAAGAACTGGAAAAAATAGCAAAATACAAAGCCTTGCAAATAAAATGACTGTGGCCAAAAAAACCCAAATAAACAAACAACAACAAAGATAGTACCAATAGTAGCAGATGCTTTGGATGTCATCCCAAAACATCTGGAGCACACTTGCCACACTTGAAAAAAGTCACTATCAGTCAATTGCAAAAATCAGCTTTAATATTATTAAGCAATAAGAATATGAGCAAGCATACTTTATTAAATAAATATACCGCCTGACTCCCTGGGTGTAATTTACACTATAGGTTCTCCAATTCACGCATCAATACATGTTCTTTAGAGAGGGAGACACTAACTGATAGACCAATTGAAAATGTCCAGGCTTGTCTATTTGGTCTTCCATATTCCTCACCACCTTTCTCAGCTATGCCCATTTATTTACCTCTCCGTCGTTTGCAATGATCTTTTGATCCTCCCTGTGACTTGAGAAAGAGAATGCCCCTTTTTTCGAATACAGAGATGAAAAGACCGGAAGATACAGGTATCATTCTGCTTGCCAGATTACTTGATTTCTTCTCTGCACCAACAAAGAGGTTAGTAGTTGAGTATTCTATTTAGCTTATTATGCATGTCTATAGGCAGATGATACCATGTACAATAATAAGGTGACCAACTTTTTTATAATGAAAAGGAGGACACAAATAAATTGAAGAAAAAAAATATCGTAAATAAAAGAAACATTTTATTCATTGCAACAATAATACAGACAACTTGCATGTGCAGAGTTTGCCACCCGGGTGTTTTGGTGAGCTCAGCAGCAATTCCTATTGGCTTTCGAAAGCCAATAGTGGGAGTAGCACAGCTCATGCAAAAGTTGAAAAAAAAAAACCCCATAAAAAAGGTGCCAGAACGCTGTTCTGAGCATTCTATGAGAAAATAAATCCCTGCAGATTAGTCTTCAAATATCGAAAGGGAGGACATGAAGGAGGGCACTTTTTGAGGGAGGACAGAACTTACAAAAGGAGGACTGTCCTCCCTAAAGGAGGACAGTTGGTCACCTTAACAGTAAGGAAGAGTAACTTGTGACATACAGTCATTATGAACTCAAAGGTTAGAGTCATATATCATAGTAAGCTTACTATTACTTGCTTACATAGTAAACAGGTAGCTGGATTCAAACATTGCATTAATCAGTAAACTATAGTTTACAAATCACAGATTGACAAAATATGCTAAACTCAACTGAAACCAAATTGAAAGGTGTCTGAAAATAAATGTATTTATAGATACCTAGTGTTTGGGAATTACAAGAGCCCTGGTGATCCTGACGGGCTGAAGATTGACTCAGTCTTCCATCCTTCCGAGGTCGGTAAAATGAGAACCCTGATTGTTGGGGGCAATATGCTGACTCTGTAAACTGCTCAGAGAGGGCTGTAAAGCACTATTGCAGTGGTGTATAAGTCTGTGCTATTGCGATTGCTATTTGTTATTGCATATTTTGCAGATATAGCAATATACTGGCCTTTAGATGAGCAGACGAGAGAGTTCATAGGACTGAATATTGATAATTGGTTGTTTAGGTCAACCATTTCACTAACCCTTTGCTGCCATCTAGTGATCCTCTGGATTTTTGCAGCCCATATACATGTGATCCTCTACTTATCTCTCAGCCTTACTGAGAAAACAGATTAAAACAAAGCAATGGTGTTAGCATAAATTAAAAAGAGAGAGAGAGAGGGTTTGTGGAATGCTAATGTCTGTTATATGTATTACTTTGCTCAAAAAAATTAATAAATACATTCCTTTTTACTGGAATTAAAATTACTCTTGTTCATGTCATGGTTGTAAGTTCGAACTACAGCAGTCTATTGATATTTGTAAGCTTCTCCAGTAAGTGTTGTAAAGCTTCCTTTTTAAATCCATCTAAATGACAGCAGCTCAGAACTCCTATCAGATATGTATATAAAATCAAATCTGTATTTGACAGCTTATTTCCTGCTTTCATTAAAATATTACCTGAGATGAAGAAAAAAGTCAATAGAATTTTAGTAGAAGTAGTTAAATTGCCATTGCTGTATTATCATGCAAACACACTGTAATGAAATACAAATAGCTGCAGCACCAACAGAAAAAATAGTATTTAAAATAAAATATATAAAATATAGTGAGAAAAATATTATATACAGTGGGATAATTAAAATAAATTAAATATAACAAAAATAAAGGGAAGGGAAGGGGAAAATACCTAATAAACAACTGTTTAGTATCAATATAAATTTAATTCAATCTTTAAACTTAACATCAAATCTACACCATATGGAAATCTTAAGAAGCACATCTTTGCTCTGTCAGAGACCATGGGTTTTTATTTGTTTGCTCCATTTATTTTCTGTAATTTAAACTGTTTTTTATATTGACAACTATGTTTTATATTCTTATTTTATTTTATTTTGCAAGCTGTCCAGAGTTGTCCCCGATAGCGAGATAGCATATAAATTTAATAAATAAATAAATAATTTCATTTTCTCATTTATCAAAAACAAAGACTCTTAGAAAATAGATAGCAGACTTATCTCTCAAGTCCTTAATAAAAAAAAACCCTGATAATTAAAATCTGGTTAGATTTGCCATAAGCCTTTTTCTCCTCCTTTTTTGGAAGACTGAACAGAAGTAGTAAGGCCAGCAGGATAAAATACAACAGGAATATGTGAATGTTTCCTCCACTGTCGGGAAATAACAATTTCCTGCTTCAGTGTAAAACTTTGATATTTGAGCATCTGTTATGTGTTATCTTCATCTCTTAATAATCCAGAATAATCCTTTGTCCTAGGGAAGATTTACTTCAAATTAAATAATTATTTCCATTTTTCCAAACACGGTATATTGTTTCTCCACTAGTTCTTTGGAGCATAAAGTTGCACAATACCTTAGACAGGGATGTCCATCCTTGGGAACTTTAAGACTTGTGGACTTCAGCTCCCAGAACCCCCCAGTCAGCATGGTGGGCTGGGGAGTTCTGGGAGCTAAACTCCACAAGGCTTAAAGTTCCCAAGGTTGGACATCCCTGCTTTAGATATAGGCTTTCAGAATCAGTTGCTTTCAATAAATAAGAATAAAGAACACTCCTAAAGACAGTGCAAATGAGAAGCAATTTTCTGGATTGTCACAAAAGTCTTTTGATTTATACTTATAGCTCCAGTGGATTAAGGGGACTCTTATAGGGTGGCCATTAAAATATCCTAAGAAAGGACATGATAAAAGAAGGACAATGACATGGAGTGTTTTTTTTAAAAAAGACCACCAATAACAACAACAATGAAATGCACCTCCATCTTAAAACAACAACTATACAGAGTGATGTTAGATGTGTATCCATCAAAACCGTCACATGACTTTTGATATTTATGCTCTTTCCTGGCCCTGTTAGTTGTCTAGCAAACTTTTGAAAAGCATCTTTTCTTTTGTTAGTAATAGCCCCATAGGCCATCTAACCAGTGCTATTTCTAGCAAAAATTGCCACTGAATCTCTGGGGAAAGTGCTATAATATACCTCTCACTTTATACTTTATCTTAATAAGCAGCACACTTTTCTCTGGCACACACAATTTTCTATGTGCTTTTTATTCTCTCTCTCTCTCTCTCTCTGTCTCCCTCTGTCTCCCTTTCCTATCCTCTTTCACACATATAAAGCTTTCTGTTTTCTCTATATCTCTTTGCTGCCATCTAGAAGTCATACAGACTTTTGTAACTAGATATTGTTGCCCTGGTTTCCAAGTGATGATTTGTAAGATATCTGAAGAGGAGACATAAAACTGAAAAAGTTTAGTTTTTCAAAGGGTGGAAGGGGGTATAGGACAATGAAAAAAAAATCCAGAATGTGTAGAGTATTTCCAGACATCAGCTAACCAGGATTCTTAATTTTGAGTGGCCAGTTGGCTAGTTGTAGAACATTTATATATTTATCTTCTTTGATAAGAATATGGCGGTGAAATTTGGAGGAAAAATGGCTTGAAGCTGTGTAGGTAGCAGATACCTGATTGGGCCAAGGAATTCAGGTCCAATGGCCCCAAATCCTGAGAAAACTGGAAACAGAAATGAAATGTCTATTGATCTTTATTTAATTACTGTATGAGCGATTCCTAATTTTTTTTAGTCCAGCTTGCTCCAGTTTTATATCTGTTCATATACCATCTTTCTCTTTGCCTGTTCGCTTCATTTGAAGAAAAATGAGTGGTAACTTTGGCCTCAATATTCTTTAAAATTCTTGCTTTGCTGTTTATATTAGCAGGTAACATAAACGTCCTGTTTTTTTAAAAAAATATTATTATTATTCCCTGCTACGTTAGTATAATCCTAGATGTCTTCGTGGTCTCTGAGCTTGGTTATTTGCATGTGGACATTTCATTATCCAACAAGGTACCATCATCAGTGTGAGTGGGTGTGTGGTTTGCTGCCTATTTAGCCCCACCTACCTTGCCAGTTTGGTGGGGGTTGTGGTTTCATTTTTGGTGCTTCTTTGATTAGAACAGGCATGTCAAACTTGCGACGTATCATGACTTTTCCCCCATTGCCGGCAATGGGGTGGATGCGGTTTCAGTATGATGCATCCGGCCTGCTGGCCAGCAGTTTGACATGCCTGGATTAGAACATTGTGTTCTGCCTGATTGAAATCACACACACACACATACCATTGGCCGGGCAAACTACGGCACCTAACTGAGTAATGAAATGAATGCAAGCAAACAATCAACCTCAGCGAATACTAAGAATACCACAGTTCAGCTCTGAGTTACAGACTTTTGGGTGGTGTCTCTCTCAGCCTTTTCTATTCAAACAGCAGAATTCTTAAACAACAACAACAAAAAAAACCAACCCTGGTTTATTCTGTTTCTTAAGAGCAGATGCTCAGTGGCTTGTCTAAATAAAAGTGGCAATGGCATCTATTAAGTGCAATTTGCAATACCGGAATTCTGTTTACTAATATAATATTGACTTTGCCAAAGTAGTTAGGATTGATTTGGATTTGGAATGGACTTTATATGTTTTTAATATTAGAGATGGTACAATGAGAAAAGGACTGAAATATGGAAAAAAATGGAATTAATCATTGGAGATTTGGAGAAGTATTGAAAAAGAATAGAATATTGGTGAGAAAGAGAAAAAAATAGTTTTGGAGTGTTTATATAAGAATGTTTATATAAGAAAATACTTGGGGCACCTGAATAGTAAATGAATATGTTAGCTTAAGATTAAATATTTGTAAAATTAAGAAAGCATAAAACAGGATCTTTGGGATAGACAATAAGTTTTTGTAAATTTTTATTGATTAATGAAATTTATATAGAGTGATATATTCAATGAAAACTTGTTTAGAAATGTTTTAATGAGCCTATAACAATATAAATAGATAGAGAATGTTAGTCTATTTTTAACTATTTAACCTGGAAGTAGCGATATATTAGTGAATGAATTGGTTTTAGAAATATATTAATTTGACTATAATATTTTAAATTAAATGGAGAGTTTTTAAAGTTTAAGTCTAAATATGCGAAAAAGTATAGGTCTCTATAAATTGAAATTTTTTTACTGATTAATGGAGTTGATGGTTAGACAGAGTAATGAATGAATTTATTTGAAAATGTATTAATTTGATTATAATATCCTATATAGAGAGGGAAAATTTTAAGAAATATTGTGTATATACTTATTATTTCTTTTTTAAAATTTGATCACCACGTTTCCCCGTGGGTTCTCAAGCTGTGTTGGGGTAAAATGGAAAACTAATAAAAATTGTTTGGAAAAAAAAAGTGGCAATGGCACCTATTAAGTGCAATTTGCAATACCGGAATTCTGTTTACTAATATAATATTGACTTTGCCAATGTAGTTAAAATCTTGTTCAAAATCAAGGTGGGCAACCTCTAATCATTACACCAAATATGTGTCTTTGGGATCGCTTCAAGTGATTAATATTTATCTTCTTTCTTGAGATATCAATAATATTATCTGGCCACCTTGACTTCTTATGACTTCTTTTCAATCATCCTTGACTTTTTCAAAAATTAGAGTTTTCTCCAATGACCATGTCTTCATTTGTCTGAAATATTTAAACTTTAGCTTCATAATTATTTATCCATATTTCCAGGGAGCTTTCTAGTTAAACTTTATCCTGCTTTCCAACATACTCTCAGAGAAACAGCACCGTTCAGGGTTATCATTTTATCCTTGTTCAGCCTTTTGGATGGTGCAACTTACACAGCCATCTATTATAAAATGGAGATCATGACCTTTTGTTGGCAGTGTCATATCTCTACCTTTTGATAGTTTGTCTCTATATGGCGTTGTCTTTCGCTCGAGAAGCAAATGTTTCTTTATTTCACGGGTGCAGTCACCACCTTAGTGGATTTTGGAATCTAGGAAGATAAAGTCTGCTACCACTTCCACTTTTCTGTTACCTATTACACTTTGGAATAGTATTAGTGTTGACCTACTCTTAGTTTTGTCATACTGAGGATAAGGCTGGTTTTTGCGTTCTTGTCTTTTAATTTCAGCAAGAGATTCCTTACATTTTCTTACCTTTTACCAATGTAAGTGATATTATCAGCATATCAGATGGTAATATTTTTTTCTGGCAATTTTAATTCCAGCTTCTGATTCTTTGAATCTAGCATTTCTCATAATAATAAAAGAGAATATTTGTAGCTCAGGAGGTTGTTGTTGTTGCTCTTCAAGCTTAGTTGCTTTCCTACAGATGTTTCATTACCCAGCTAGGTAATATCATCAGTGCCAGAAGGGAGTGAGATTCGCTCTCTGTTTATATAAAAGTGGCTTGCTCTGCCAGTATTGGTGGGAGTGTTCTTGATGTTTCCTTGATTAGCTGTTGCTTAGTGTTTGATTGTTTGTCTAGTATTAATTAATCTTGGTATTAACCTTGGTGTTATCAGGGAGTTCATTTCTGGCCAGGAGGTGTTTTAACTTTCTGATTGTCTCTTTTGAATGGTATGTAATGTTGTTTATCTCTATGTGCCTGTTGATGGCTGACTCAATGCCAGGCTTCCAGGACTTCTCTAGCATTTGGTTTTAACTTGGTCAGGATGCTCATAGTTTCCCAGTCAAAACTGTGGTGAAGTCTGCCCATGTGTTGTACGATCAAGGAGTTTTCATCATATCTTCTGACTGATAGTTGTGTTCATGGATATGCTCTCTAGTCCTTTGACCTACAAAGTGGGACAGTTACACTATATCTTGTGCATTGTATTTTTTCTTCTGGAGCTACTGGGATTTTTGTTGTTGTTGTTTACTTAAGATGTTTTGGAGCACTTTAGTTGGTTCTTTATTCAATACAAACTTTTACATCCCTGCCAGCACAAAATTTTTCGATATGCAGAGAAGGTGGTGCATCTATGTTTTAAAGGACTGCTCCTAGTTTGTTGTGATCTATGCAGTCAAACAACTTATTTTATACTTATTCCAAATTTATTTTTGGAATTCTCTTGTCTTGTCTATTATGCACCAGAAGTTTGCAATGTGATCTGATCCTGGATGTTCTGCCGGTATGTACCTCCAGTACTTCTCATTCTGTTGTTGAAATCTGCATAGCAAAATCCTGAGCATTAATTTACCAACGTTTAAGATTTAGTAAGCACAATTACAAATAGAACTCAATTTACAACCATTTGTTTAGTGATTGTTCAAAGTTAGCACAGCACTGAAAATAAGTGAGTTTACAACTGGCCTTTGCACTTACAACCGTGGCAGCACGATGGTTGCACGATCAAAAGTCGGGCGTTTGGCAACCAATGTGTATTTAAAACGGTCGCAATGTCCCAGGATCACCTGATCACTACTTGTCAACCTTCCCAGGGGACTTCTGTGTGATCCACCTAAAAACTGCAGTGTTGTGCTTAACAACCATGGCAAAAACTGTCACAAAATTGAGCACAACTCATCAAAAAGTGCTTAGCAATGGAAATTCTGGACTCAGTTGTGGCCGAGGACTAGCTGTGTTAAGTCATCTGAAGTTCTTTAGTACTGCTCTTTTTTGGTGTTGGTATGTAGATTTGCTCTTTTGTAGCCTTCCGGCCACTGCTCTGTTTTCCATATCAATGTAAGAATTCCTTATAACTAAGCCTATATGGATTTTGTACAAAAGATAGTCATGGGGGAATGCCATGAAAGGTGTCAGGGGCAAAATATTTGTATTAAGGATGGAAGAGCTTTCCTTCCTGTGGCTTGTGAGGAATGGTTGGCTTGATCAGTACTTTTCTGTCTATTCCCCTAGCGCACGTTACGCAGCAGTTAGAAAAAGCCTAGAGGCATGAATGAAGCTATGACCGTAACCCGGACCTCGAGGAAAAACAATCTGTTGCTAGCAGGCAAATTAAGTAGCTCATAGAGTGCCTACACTGTTGAACTACATGGCAAAGCATCTGCTTGCTGCCAGGTTGATGTTGTTTGAGCAATAAATAAGAGTAGGAGTTTCATGGGCAGGAGGCTGTGGTAGCAATAGCAATAACACTTAGGCTTATAGTGCTTTGCAGCCCTCTCTAAGCAGTTTACAGACTCAATGATCTGGGTCCTCATTTTACCCACCTCGGAAGGATGGAGGCTGAGTCAACTTTGAACTGGTGAAAATCAAACTGCTGGCAGGCGGCAGAATTAGCCTGTAATACTGCATTCTAACCACTGCACCACCATGGCTCTTTTGGTCATATGTTTCAGGATTTTCTGCTGCCCAGTCATGCTGATCAATATATGTGAGGTGCTGGCTAGGTATCACTGATAGATACAGATAGTCCTCAACTTAGGACCACAACTGATTAAAATTTCTGTTGCTAAGCAAAACAATTGTTAAGTGAAGTTTACGCCATTTTACAATCTTTTGTCCTGTCCCGCTCCAGACATGCACACACTCCAAAGGTTGAAGTCTTTATGGGGGCTTCATCAACTCCAAATAGCACTCTCCAGGATTCCCCCCCACATAGTAGCTAGTACAAAACCCAATGAGTCCAATTTTGCCTCTCCAGAAACAACAAGCAAATACATAAAGTCCCCTCACCAGGTTCAGACTCCCAAAAGAAGTTCACGGTCCACGCACAAATCACCAAAACCAAAATTCAAATTCAAGAAGCAAAGTCCAAAGTCCAAAAAGCAATGTCCAAGTCCAGTAGCAGAGTCAAGGTTTAAGTCTACAGCAAGAATCACAATGGCTGAATGAATGCATGGCAATAAACTGACGAGTTGTTCCCAGTGCTGCTATGCTCCACACACTATTTAGCCACTGACCGGTGCAGCTCATCAGGAAGTGTAAGGCTGCTGCCTTGTGTGTAACTTTAGAATAGAATAGAATAGAATAGAATAGAATAGAATAGAATAGAATAGAATAGAATAGAATAGAATAGAGCTGGAAGGGATCTTGGAGGCTTTCTAGTCCAGCCCCCTGCTCAAGCAGGACAACCTATAACATCTCAGATGAGTGGATGTCCAGTCTCTTCTTAAAAATCTCCAGTGATGGAGCGCCCACAATTTCTGGGGGTAAGCTGTTCCACTGGTTGATTGTCCTCACTGTTAGGAAATTTCTCCTTAGTTCCAGGTTGTTCTCTCTTTGGTCAGTTTCCAACCATTGTTTCTCATCCTGCCCTCTGGTGCTTTGGAGAATAATGTGACCCCCTTTTCTTTGTGGCAGCCCCTCAAATACTGAAATACTGCTATCATGTCTCCCCTATTTCTTCTTTTCCTTAGACTAGCCAAACCCAAATCCTGTAGCCATTCTTCGTATGCTTTAGTCTCCAGGCCCCTGATCATCTTAGTTGCTCTTCTCTGATTTTTTTCCCTCTCAACATCTTTTTTGTGGTATCGCTGACCTCCATTGTGCCTGCCTCCTCTCAGCCCTGTGCATTCATGGATCAATTGGTGGGGGAATCGCTCCTTATATCCACTGGCCAGCTGCAGCTGTGTACCTTCTCCTCCCTGTGCTTCCCATGGGACCTCTGTTCTCTCAAGCTGCAACTGCATCTCCCCTTTTCCTCCATCAGCCGGCTGTTCATCTGACTGCGACTTCTCCACTCCTGGCTCAGAGCCTTCAGCAACTTCTCGGCACTCCTCCATGCCCCTCTCCAAAGTCCCTGGAGCCAGCTCTTCCCCTTTATCTGAGCTGGGGAGGGCATCACACCTTTCTTGCCACAGTTGTTAAGTGAACCATTGCACTTGTTCAGTTAGTAACACATATGTAGGGTGAATCTGTCTTCCCCATTGATTTTGCTCGTCAGAAAATTGCAAATGGGGATCACATGACTCCAGGACACTGTGACCGTCATAAACATGAACCAGTTGCCGAGCTCTGAATTTTGATCACATGATCATGGAGATGTTGCAATGGTCATAAGTGTGAAAAACAGTCATAAGTCACTTTTCTCAGTGCCGTTGTAACTTGGAATGGTCACTAAATGAATGGTTGTAAGCCGAGGACTACCTGTATAGCGGATGACCTCCTCCATTTTAGCTTACCAAATGTGGGGAAGCGGTATCTCTATGCATCAGTAAGCAATAAAGAGAACAAAGCTCAGGAATCAAATTAGGCTTGAATTAATATCACATCAGTTTCTCCAGAGTGTTTGTCATTACAGAAGTTACATTTTTATTGAAACCTTTTACGAGGGTGCACACTTTCGTGGGGGCTCTTCTTTGAAGAAAATAATTCAGTTTATCCCTTTAGCCTTCTAGCTCTGTCTTTTCAGTTAAGGATACAAAAGAAATCTAACATGGATTTCTCCCGAAGAAATGTGGCATGTGGCTATTAGGGCTTCTGCAAATGTTCCCAGAGGCGTTTTGCTTCCACCAAGATTTAAGGAAAGCATTTCTTGGAAGATGGTTTGAAAAACAATATAGACCCTTTAGCCTGTCTCATTCCAGTAGTTCTAATAATGGGGAGAGGCTTCCATATATGGGCTCTTTTGCACATCTGCACAAGCTTCTTCCAACAATTTGAGTCGGGTACTGAAAATGCCCAACAAGGTACTCTACATACCCATGCGGTTCTTTGACAAAAGTAGTGCATTTAGTGACGGTTCGAAGTCACAACAGTGCTAAAAAAAGGGACTTCTGACTGTTTTTCATACTTACAACTTTTGCAGCCTCCCCAGGGTCACGTGATCAAAATTCAGATGCTTGCCAATGGACTCATATTTATGATGGTTGCAGCATCCCGGAGTCATGTAAAACGGGGCAAAATTCACTCAACAAAGATCCCACTCAGCAATTGAAATTTTGGGCTCAGTTGTGGTCGTAAGCCAAGGACTCCCTATAGATGGTGTTATTTCTGTGGCACAAAGCATCTCATGAGAGTGAAGCAAAATTTAATTTCGTTCTCATGGCAGAGGCACTAAACCAGGGGTTCTCAACCTTGGCACCTTTAAGACTTGTGGACTTCAACTCCCAGAATTCCTCAGCCAGTTTTGCTGGCTGAGGAATTCTGGGAGTTGAAGTCCACAAGTCTTAAAGGTGCCAAGGTTGAGAACCCCTGCACTAAACGGTGCTTCCTAACATCCATCTTTTTCTGGTCGACATTTGCATACAAACGCATACACTTAGTATGTTCAGTTGTTAATGATCCATCTGAAAAAGAACATCCATTCTTGGAAACTACACTGAAAGGAATAATTACTATTGGGATACATTTACATCTTTAAAAGGTAGCTATTCGGCTATCTCTGCCACTGGATTGATCCCACTGGGTCAGGATGGAGGGCACAATCATGTCTCCTCAGCTAATATTTTTCGTTATCGTGTTCTTTTCTCTCCTTATCCAGGATTGTTGGAAGAAGGCCAAGGGAAGGAAAATACCTCCCTTTTTCCTTAAACCTATAGTTGGTCATCAGTTTGGAAAATCTGAGATCTTCTGTGGCATATTACCAGATTACGACACACACCCAAGATACAAATTGCATCAAAAGTATCTGTTTAAAGTGGTGTTTAGAGTTTGTTAAGTACACACAACAGGAAATAAAAACATGGCTTGGTATTAGGCTTGAAGAAAAGTACTATGCTTCAAAAGAGGAAATGTGAATAAATGAACACAGGGTAGGCCCATTTAAGGCGGCAATTAGGCCGCAGAGAAAATTAAGTTTGAAAGGAACCAGGCAAAGCTTGAACACATACAAAATAAAATTAAGCCATAATATCACTCAAATTATATAAAAGAACCAAAGCTTCCAGCAAACTCCTTACTTGCTATTTAACTTCAAGAAGAGGGTAGCTGCAGGTAGAAGAAATTAATTTACAAGCCAATTGTGCATGTAGGGATTTTGATCTCATGGGGATCTCTAGCGCTTGCACTGTCAAAATGTATGTAGCAAGCATTAAGGAAAATTTTGGCAATTAAAAAAAAAGCTTTCTCAGAAATATACATAAACGCTTGCATATATTTGGGAAAGTTATTGTAATAGGCCTGTATATTAGGAACTTTTCATATGAAAGGTCTAGATTTAAACAATGGAGCAGACCTAACAATATATTTACCAACAATAGTTTTACACCCACACACATAGATGGTGAGGGGCGGCATTGTGGCTCAGTAGTAAAGATGTTGGGCTTGTCAGTTAGAAAGCTGGCAGTCTAGGTTCAAGACCAGAGCACCACGCAATAGGGTGAACTCCCATCCTCATATCAGCTCCTGCCAATCTAGCAGTTCTAAAGCATGCATATGCAAGTAGAGAAATAGGTATTGCTTTTGTCAGAAGTAAGTCTTCATCCTGGTTCATCCAAGCAGGGGATAAATAAGCAACATGGCGACTGCTTTGGGAAGAAGGTTACAGTTTATTGAAGAAGCAGGAAGATGGTCCTTGCAAGAAAGAGCAGAGGAGAGGAAAGAGGAGTTGAGCACATGGGCAGTAGGTTTTTATATCCCCTCTAACCTTGTTTGGAATAGTTTCCTGTTCCTGTGGCATGAACCTTGAGGCTATTTCTGAGTGTTTGTCTAGGCCTTGATATCTCTGGTTTAATCCTATTATCATATCCTGCTTCCCAGGTGATAGGACTAATGACTCCTAGAGTTTGGGTGGGGCATGCAGATTTTCTCTTTGTCTTCTTGAGTGCTCTGGCTTCAACTTTCTGATGGTTTTACATCTGCATTTGTATGGGGCTAGCTCTTGCTTGGGGCAGTGAGATAGATTTGGGGCCAGGTTTGGTTTTAAAAAATCCTTTTGAGGAAAAATATATTTTTCTGCCCTTTTAATATTTCCTTCTCTGGGCTAACTTCCCTCACTTTGGTGGAAAGGTAACAGTTCTCCATGATTATATGCTGGCCACAGGAACATGGAAATGTCTTCGGACAGCGCTGCTCAATGGTCTTGAAACTGAGATGAGCACCACCCCCTAGGGTCAGCAACGACTAGCGGAGTCAAATCCGCAGGGATTTCTTCACCTTCTTTTAACAGATGGTGAACAAAAATAGTGTCTTACTATCAAAGGCAATGAACTGGAATAGGATTCTCTTGACCTCAGGGATTTTTATTTTCTTCTGTTGAGGTATTGTCACCTGTCATAGCAATGCTCTTAGGATGTGACTTTGTTACACTTGGGAACGCTTTTCCTATATGATGAAGCACATCATTGATTGACTTATTATGGTTTGTTTATTTATTTAACCAAATTTTGAAACTTCCCAACTCCCGCATAGAAGGACTGTAGAAAACTCCATTGTTGATTGTCAGTAGTTATATAACTGGAACAGACAAATAGAAACACAAGCCAGAAATAATAATCAGGGGAACTCTGATGTATGCAAAAATATAACCAAATATTTAGAACCCGAAGAAAATTTTAGAACAATGATGGGATGACCCAATAAAACTACATGATTTTTAGCACTTCGACTTATATACCGCTTCACAGTGCTTTACAGCCCTCTCTAAGCAGTTTACAGAGTCAGCAAATTGCCCCCCAACAATCTGGGTCCTCATTTTACCGACCTCAGAAAAATGGAAGGCTGAGTCAACTTTGAGCCTGTGAGAATCGAACTGCTTAACTGCAGGCAACCGGCAGTCAGCAAAATTAGCCTGCAATACTGCATTCTAACCACTGCGCCACCAGGGCTCTTGAAGACTAGTATGGCTAGTGATATAGTAACGTAATATGCCTTTTCTTTGCAGAAGATGTCAGGTTCAGCTTCCTCCATCTTTGATTAAGGCTGAAAAACCGAAACTCCTGCCTGAAATTTTGTTCAGCTGAGGCACTACTGAACTGGATGACTGAATCTGATCTGACTGAATAAGCCAGCTTCTTATTATTTTTTTACTTTGTTTGGGAATGGAAAGAAAATGAAAATGGGAGAGGTTCCAAAGGAAATATCCTGGAAGGGTCATGGCTGGCTGGCTAGAAAAAAACAACAACTATGGAATAATTATACTACATCGTGTTTCACTGATAATCTACTCTGCCACTGAAATGATGCCATTGTTGTGGACCGGAGGAATGGTAGGCAACACAGTGTGTGGTGTGACATGAGAATACACGCTTTGTAAGCTTAGAAGATGATGAGATACATTTATTGATCAAAGAATGAAAAACATAAAAAACAGTGGGAGGAGAAGAGAGCGGGAGAGATTTTGAATATGTAATAAGAAAATCCCTGATTGCTTTTATAATGCTATCAGAGCAGCTGTTGTTCCACAGTCTAAATTATATTAAATCTAAATTGTCGTTCTGCTTCTTTGTGTTGTTTCTTTCTCTCCCCTTCTATTAAGAGGAGTTATTTACTATAATGGCAGAATTTTTCTTTCTCTGGGAACTCTGAGCATCTCCATCAAAGACTCCAAAGTTCTAAATTCACATACAGCATGATCTGTGCATATACCGAATAGGAGGGATGTCTTCAAAATAAGGGTTTTCCTGTCTTATTGTTTCATTGTTCAGTTTCTTCTGCCTTGTGTTGCTTTCTCTTAGTTCCAGTTTTACTCAGAAAATACCCAAAAGCACTTGCACACACTTGCAAATCTTGATCTGTTCTGCAGAGTGATGCAACACTAACTTGTTCTCTTCTGCAGACTGATATACTGTAACTCTGTCTTGACTGAATCTCTCTAGCATGGAAAATTGACTCTCTCTCTTTTTTTTTAAACAATCTAGTTAACATGCACAGTTGCACAACTATGCCATACTGTGACCTGCCTAAAAAGGAACTATTATCATGCAGGCAACTACACAAAGATTTGTTTTTGTGAGATGTTGTCATTGCACATGTACATATTTGAGAGGCAAAGCCTGCTGAAAAGCTGAATCCTACAGCATATGACACATCACAGTAAAATAACTTCTTTTTCAAGTGGGTTTAGCTGACAAATGGAATAGTTGAACTAGTTTAGATAATACCCACCCACCCATCCACCTCTCTTACATGTTTTATTTGATTTAATGGAAAGATTGAGCATCTAAAGCTATGCAGTTCAATCCTATTCATATTTACTTGGAAGGAAGTCCCACTTTATTCCTTGGTTATTTCACTCAGGCTTCTTGATTAATTGGGTGGTCCAAGTAATCATGTTTGTTTATTTGTTTATCAGATTTTTATCCAATCTTTATTGCTTTATAAGTAACTCAAGGTGGCAAACATTTGCAATACTCTTTCCTCCTCCTCTTTTGTTACTGTTGAGAACTAAAGTACAGGTTTATCTATGTGTTTTGGTATGGTACAAAATACCCCAAAGCAAAAGAAAATAAAACAGCAACAAGAATAAAATGCAAAACAGAAAAACATGCATCCAACATTAACAACAGCAACAAAAAAAATGTGTGTACAAAAAGGAAAAAAAATGATCCAAATATCGAATAAAGTAAACATGTTTTTACTTTCTAAAAAAAAACATTTCCTTTGGTATCATAAAATAGGCACCTAACTTGAAGTTTTAGCAATCAATTCAAAGATGAGTATGTGATGGTCTAAAGTCATGAATTAGTTGACACTACTAGTCTCCTCCTTAAAACAGAAAAGGTTTGGGGGAAACAAATTATGTTTACATTTCATTTGATAATTTGCACTGTATTTATATAGAAACAACTTTAGAAACATTGGTATATCCAGGGCTTTTTTTTCTCATGGAATGCCCAGAATGGAGTTCCGGCACCTTTTTTGGATGGAACCTTGTAGGGTAGGCAAGGCAGGTTGTATGACGTGTGTGAGTTCCAGCACTTTTTTTTTTTAGAAAAAAAGCACTGGGTATATCTTGTCTTCCAATAACTATACAATCTAATTCCCTGTGGGAAACTAAAAAACAAAAGCATTCCTTTTGAGATAACGGTCAGTTAATTGAGATGGCAATTCATGTATTCTTAAAAAAAATTGAATATTTGTTTACAAACATGTTGTAGGACACCAGAGTGGATAAGAAGTCTGGTGAGTCTTCTTTTAATAGTTTTCAATTTAAATAGGATGATGTAATAATATCATGACAATCATGGTGATATAATAGTTAAACGGCAAGCTCTGTTCCAATGAAACCTTTTGGGGTGACTTTGAGCCAGGCACTTTCTTTCAGCCCAACCTACCTCATAAGGTTGCTGTTACACAGAAAAATAGAGGAATCCTATTTATACCATTTTGAGCAGGATAGAAATTAAATAGATAAAAAGGCCATATCAGTGAATCGTTTTTAAACTTTAGCTGGATGTGTAAGGTGAGGGCAACATTCCTCTACACACCACATGGAAATCGGGTGTAAGTGAATGTCGATGGAGTTAATTCTAAGTAAATTTTCATAGGCTGAAGATATGGAACTCATCAGCATATCTACATAAATTCAGCTTGAGGCTAATTAGCTAAATTTTCTTGAGGGATGCTTCTGTACGATGCAGGATTCCAGTGTCTTGAATCAGTTGACTTCAGTTTTTCTGAAATTAAATTGGTATTTTTCATCTTCTCCTAACAGAAGACTTGCTATTTTCATAATGTGCCATGCATAGGTTTAACTGAGCTAATAACACAACATGGGCAGGAGCTACCCAATGACTAATGGATGCCTTAGATTGGTGTGAATGCAGCACCTTCCTTCCCCTCTCCACAGGGTATCACCCACTGGCACAGCTGTTCCCATATTTCCATCATGAAAAAATGGAAAACTTCAGCCAGGGTCTTTCCCATATTTGCTGACTTCAGGCAGGGCTGCCATCCCCCCCCCCATACCATAAGGGGAATGTATGTGGAAAGCACGTCCTGCTTTCTTGGAAATCCTATCAGGCTTGAACTAGGAGGATAAGGTGATGGAGGATTCAGCCTCCATCATTCCATTTCGATGGATCAAGTGCTGATGAGGATCTGTTGAAGGAAAAGAAGAGACCTGTCCTATTTCACTGGGACCTTCACCCACCTTTCAAGTTCTGACAGACGCATAAGCCCACAAATCTAGCCCTCTCATGGAATTCACGTTCTCCCCCAGCTCCACACCATATTAGGGAGAATAACTGGAGGAGGGCATTTTTCCCCCATTGGTAGGGATACCAACCTTTAGTTGTGCTGGTGTTGCCTGCAAGAAACCATTATACTTGTGGATTGTAGGAAGCTATTCAGATTAAGCAAATTTGTGCAATCTTGTTTGGTGTAGTGGTGAAGGCATCAGGCTAGAAGCCAGGAGATAGTGAGTTCTAGTCCTGCCTTAGGCATGATAGCTAGCTGGTCATTCCTTCTCAGCCTAACCCACATCACAGGATTGTTGTTGTTTGGAAAATAAGAGGAGGAAGGAGTATTGTGTGTGTTTGCCACCTTGAGTTATTTATAAAAATAATAAAGGCAGGATCTAAATAAATAAATGAACAAACAAACAAGCAAACAAACAAACAAATAAATGTTAAACTAGTTATGTAAGTGTGCCCCAAATCAATATGCTCATACAAGGAACGCAAGGCTGGTTGAAAAAGGGCAAGATATATTTTCTTTGCATCCAAGTCAACAAGCCCCCCCCCCCACACAAACCTTCATGTTTTAAAGACAGCCATAAAGACTAGAACCTGAAGTATGTAATATCCAAGGTTTTATCAAGAACATGTGGTCTTCATAATACTTCATGTCATTGATTTGAATATGCTATATTGCCTTTAATAGACAATTGAAATTATAATGTAGAAATCTGACCTATTGAATACAGTTCCAATTTTAATTCTAGGGGGAAATTGTAGACTAAATTTGGAATACTGGAGATATTACATAAAATATTCAGTGTAAAAAAAAATCAGAGAAGTGCTGTAGGGTGTGACATTGACTCAGAGTATGCGACATTGACTCAGAAAATGTGACATCACAACATATAATTATTACATGTTTTGCATATAAGACAGCCTAGTACCACGTTGCCAGGCTGAAAAGCCTCTCCTGGTTTCTGAGTTGGAACTTGACATGTGTGTCACATCATAATTCTTCTCTCTTTGTATCAAGAGCTGGGTCAGGATTGCACAAAGAAGATATTCTGCTTCACTTCCACCTCATAATGTGAAGAAACCCTTGTTAAAGTTTAGATTATAGGGTCTGTTGGCAGCTTTCCTATAATATGTCTTTGATGGAAAGAGAAATTCTGTAATAAGCCCATGATGAAAAGCCCATCAATTGAGTTGGTATCACATTGCCATGGCAACAATGTAGTGCTAATGAAATTGTAACTGGCAGTCATTTTATAAGGAGCATCTCAAAATGGGCTCTATAGAAGGAGGGTTTTGATTGGTCGCCAAATCTTTTAGACCTTGGATAGAATTTCATGAATATCCACTTTGTAACCGACTGCACCAACTCTATTCTTAAAATAGCATACTCTGGTCGAGTCTTAAAAACAATAACATTTCTGACATTTCTGGCTCAGAAAGGAACATATATAATGTACTGTCATTGGTATCCAATGCTTCATGCACCAATGCATTGTAAATGGGATGATACATTATGTGCATAGTGTTATTCCAATCATCCTTCTGGTATCTTTCATCCCTAAAAACATCTCTTTGAAGTCTGGGAGCAGAGATCTTTTAGGTAACTTCTCATGATGTGTCGCTGCCAAAAAGAATAATGAGGTATCCTCGGTGTTCTCTGAGCTTGGTTGTTTTCTTGCAGACATTTTCTTACTCAAACTAGGTTACATCATGCCGGTGATTTGTAGCTCATTTCAACTCTGACCTACAAATATTGTCGTTTATCAGAAGGAATAAACCAACCTCAATTCAATGCTTGAGAATCAAAACACTTTACAATCTTGCAAGATTGAATCTGGGTTGATCACTGGAACCAGAGATTTACTCTTCCAAGCTTTCCGACTCATACTGGAACTCATCTTCAGGGAACTTCTCTCTATGGGAATATGTGCTTTGGGCTATTCTGTGAATCGTATTTATGTGGTGCCTTCTTATTGGTTGATTGGTGTATTGATAGCTGGAGATTGGCTGTTGTTTCCCTGTGCTGTCAAGTTCTCAGCTCCTAAGTACTTGATAAGCTGATGGTAATTCAGCACTCCTGTTCACTGAGAAGGGGCCTGTTTCCCAGTTGTGTAAAGTTTTTATCATCTGCAAGCAATTTCTCTGGAATCTTGCCATTTATAGCAATTCTACTATTATTACTTTTAGCAATTTGCAGTAAATTAGTTCAGAAATGGTGGGTCTCTGTGTATCTGCATAGAGAAATCAAAATTCATTTTGGAGAGAGAAAATGCATCAGAGTGCAGGAAAAAAAAAGATTGAAAATAGCAATCGGAGGGATTGGATGATGTCATTTTTATTGAGCTGATGTGAAATAGGAGTCCTTTGACCTTTTAGGACTGCAAATATTGTTTGTTCCTGTTTTGTCCTTATTTAATATCTGTGAACAAATCAGCGATTGCAAAAATACCATCCATTTCCATTGTCCCTATTGGTAGCTACTCTACACTGTCTGGAATACCAGACTGGAAAACCATATTCTTTCAAGAAATGCCTAAGAAGTGATTAGCCACGGCCCCTTCTTGTATTCAGTAGCTGTGAGGCATGTTGTCCTGAATAGTCTTATAATTGTACTATTCCAATATTTTGCTGATGTTCAACATCTTATCTGAGGAATATAGGGACTTTATTACCCTTTCCATTGCTTTAAACATTCATTTTGTAAGATTAAATGATGTATTGATTTTTGTCAGAATTTTGGGACCATTTAAATGAAGTTTACTGATGCACAGAGACTTCTCTTCAGAATATAGGTATTTCTTGGTTTCATTACAGTGATCTCAATTTTCTCTCCAAATGCATGAATGGAAACATATTTACTTTGCTCTGGGATAAATGTTTAAGCCCAAATCAGATTTCATTTGAATATACAAGTGGCTGCCCAGAATAGAGGTCATGTACTCTAAGAAATTTTTGAGCTTCTGTCAGTCAGTTCTGTTACACACAACTGAATACACAGGAGACTGACTTCCAAAAACCAAGGTGCTGGAGAAAATAACCCACAAAGAAAGTGTCACAGGTTCTTTTAAAACAATTTCCAAATTTGATTGACTCAATTCAAAAGATCTACAAAAGCACTGGACCCCAGGCAGCTGGAGTTTTATATCTCCTTATGTATTGGGGAGATATTTTATTTTGAAAAAAGCACCAAGATACAAAAGTGCAACATACAAACATATATCTATGTCTATTGTCTTATACTATACTCTATTACTATTAATACTATACAGTGCTGTACTATATTCTAACTACTATTATTAAACTATATACAGTACTATTACTTGTACTTTTATGCTATAGTGAACTACTACTAATATATTACTATTGCTTTTACATTATTATTAATATACAACAGAGTTTTAACTCTTAGGGACTCATGACTGAATTTAAATACTCTCTCTCTATGATTTCTTCCATTTTTTTCTTTTTATTAATGGGCAGCATGTAAATCACTGATACTTCCACAACTTTGTGTGTTTTTTTTTCTTCAGGATCCTTTCATCTCTGTGAAGGAAAAAAAAAAACCGTCTTGGCTGCTTTGTTTATTTGTTGCTATCACAGAGCTTCCAAAATGTACCCATCTCCTCCCCACCTTTTTCCAGGTTGCAGCTTTTATGAGCAAATCTGCCACGCTGAAGAGTTGGGAGAAGGCTCAGATAGGAGGAGACAAAGGCAGCATGAGGGCCTAAAATTTTCCCAGCAGCCTGCTCTTCCACACAAATTGCAAGCCCAGATCCATCAAGAGGTCTATCACGTAGGGATTGGAACAAGAACAGAGACCACTAATAGGGATATTGAGAGACCAACAGATATGGATACTCTGGAGTCGTCTTCATATTTACTCATATGAAATAGGACTCCACATCCTTGCTTGCTTCTACTATCATCATCACAGCTGCATTTTTACCTTCTCTTTGTCCCCAAAAGTAAAATACTTGTTATACTCTGTTGTTAATATTCTACTCCAGATAGTTATAGTACCATCTGTTCCCCCCATAAGTGGTGGCTGATATTCCAACAAATCAACAATCAGCATTCTGGAATCTTAAGACTGGTACATTTTTGAACCAATGCCTCACTTCTATATAAATAGATAGATGATAGATAGATAGATAGATAGATAGATAGATAGATAGATAGATAGATAGACAGACAGATAGATAGATAGCCTTTATTCTCATTTTTTACTGTTGGCACACTGGCACACATTAAAAATGAAATTCTATTGCCTGCTCTCAAAAGTGTACACATACATAACAAACATATAAACATGCTATATACAACGTATGTATAAACCTACACCCTTACATATAAATATTAATCACTGTCCATCTTGAATACATAGCGGAAAGAGGAAGCTTGAGAGTTCACAAGGTTAATACTGTATGGAACAAAATTGTGACTGAATCTGGATGTTCTGCTTTGGATACCACGAAGCTTCTTCCCAAAAGGTAACAAGTAAAACAGGATGTGAAGAGGGGGGTGTAGTGTCCCAGACAATCCAGTAGACCCTACTCAAGCAACACTTATATGCTATATCCTGGATAGGAGTGAACTGCCAATAATCTTTTCTGCCATCCTTACCACTCTCTGCACCGTCTTCCTGTCTGATGCAGTAATGCTTCCAAACCAGACTGTAATGCAGGATACTCTCGATCATCCCTCTGTAGAAAGTGGTAAGGACAAAGGAAGGAAGATGTGCTTTTGTCATGCAACACAGAAAATGAAGGTGCTGCTGTGCTTGCTTCACCAGTGTCTCGCTGTTGAGCGACCAAGCCAGCCTACTCGTTAGTGGCACACCCATAAATTTGATGCAGTTGACCACCTCCACAGGTGAATCATTAATGCACAGAGATGTGTGGTTGTGCCTGCCTTTTCTGAAATCGACAATGATCTCTTTAGTTTTTCCAACGTTTAAAACTAGGCTGTTTTTCTTATATCACTTCATCAAAACCTCTATCTCCTTGCAGTAAGCACTCTCATTATCATCTTGAATAAGGCCCACTACTAGTCTGGTTGCTTCTGGCTATTTCCATACACCATGACCTCCTAAATATTGTCTTTGTCTTATCCCAAGCTTGCCTTCAGGAACTTTGGATTTCAGATAGTATTTTCCCTCTTGTCTCAATACAATTTTTGCCATGGACATAATCCAGGAAACTTCATCACTGATACAGTTGATAAAGAGGCCAGGGATTGCTTTCTGCCTAATTCCTATTGACCATTTGTTTTTGGTCTCTGGACAGTGCTCTCCACGGATAGCTTAGTTGCAAGAAAGACCAGACTCTTGCTTATGCAACAGGACTTGCCCACATAGTGTATGAAGTTCTTGTTAGGCTGTACATGAACTCCTTGTAGATAGTTTTGGGATTCTTTTCAAAGAACGTTAGATCTGTATTTAAATAATAGAACTAACACCCACCCGAGAGAGCAATAGAATTGTGCTACCTAGAATGAAAGCTCTCTCTATTGCAGCCAGCGAGGCTTCTTACTCTCTTAGATCTTGGTGTCTTTTCTCACACGCCTCTCCCTATCTAAAAACAATACTTGTAGTCAGAAAAAGGGAAAGGTGATTGTGAAGCGGAATAATTGCATGCATTCATTTTTGTACTTTTTCGCAGTGGTGGTTTCGTGTGCGGATTCAGTGTCAACTCAAGGGTATAATCCTTCCTTAGGTCACATTGCATGGTTAGGTTCAGAAGGGGTGGCATTGGCAACCTCTACTCTTTGGCACCTGAGGCCAGTGCTTACTTCACCTTAACTCAAAACTCACCCTGTATGAATTCTTTCAGGCATTTCTTTATTTTGGAATTTGAAGATGGAGACAGCTCACTTCAGAAAGTTTACTCGATAGGCTACAGGAGAGGTCCCCAACCTTTTGGGCACCAGGGACCGATTACGTGGAGATAGTTTTTTCTGCAGACTGGAGGGGGGGTGGTTTTATGTGCTGCCTGCATCCCATGGATGAGGCTTTGCTTGTTTGTGCGGACTGGTTGCTGGCATGCTTCGGCTCGGTACTGGTCCACAGATCGGGGGCTACAGGGACAAGAGGAAGTTCCAAACTCCAGAGTGAGGAGAGTAAAGACTGAAATAGATTTATGGTTTAATGGAAGAAATCTTTCAACCTCTGTCCTTGGGAATTCCCCTGTGAAGATTTCTCAGATGGCTAATCTGTTGTACTTAGGACACCTTATACATAGGACATCTCTCTTGGAACGAAGGAACTTTTACTGTCACGGTCTCTCTCTGAGCAAGCTCTCTCTTTGAACTCTCTAATGTTTTTTTTTTTTTTTTTTCTCTTTGCGCTCCCTTTTCTCTGTTCCCAAAAAGGAAAGAGCCAGAGAAAAAGCTGGAAGAAGATGAACTAGATTATTTTTGAAGGAGGACTACTTTCAGACAGGGGTTTAGCATTCTTTTAGAAGAGCATTACTCATGTTCAGAAAAATATGAATGACAAGTCACAGGCACAGAATAATCAGCTGGGTAATGTAAAACCTGGTTAAACCTGCTGTTCCAACTACCCAGTCACCTAATCTTTCTGCATCATGGCTTAAGGAAAGCGATTGGTTATTGCTTTTAGTATCAGCAGATAAAACTTTATGGAAAGGGAAATGAAGCTGGAGGAATCCAAACATTGCTATCCTGTGCCAGGACAGCAACTGGTGATGAGGGCAGCCCAATTTGTACCACCATATTTTTCTGCCAATTCAAGGATGGTGGAGTGTATTTTAATGTGGCCATCTGGTAAGGAGGAGAGATCAGGGGAGGGGAGGGGAGGGAGTTAGCCTTGAGTTGTTGCACAGCAGCAGGAGACTAGCACTGACCCATCTCCCTCCTCCAAGATCCATAGAACCGTATCTGTTCCTAATAAAAGGTAGACAATATGGGCGAGATTCTTGTACTGTAGGTAGAACACAATAAAGCAGTCAACTTTAACCCTTCACATGTGGCTCTGGTTGTTTGAGCCTGACAGGCTGTAACCTCTAAAAGAAAGAAAAACAATACTGAAATTAGAGTAAAGATTGCCCAATAAAATCTTTACTTGGTCTCCTCTTTTTGGTGCCTCCCTGTGCCCTCCACAAATTTGTGGTGATCCTCTCCAATTCTATAGATATAAGTGGGTGAGGGGAAACTCACTTACTTCCCCGGTGCGTATCATTCACATTTGTTTACAAGACAGTTATTTCAGTAGGCTTCATATTGATTCATGATCAAGCCTGACAAGTATGATGCATTTCCTGCTCCTATTAATGAAGGAAACCCTTCTGAAATCAGGTACGGATCACCATTTGTAATAATCGCATATGCAATTTGCACAACATTTCTCCTGCAAATGTGCTATTTGTGCAGGAAAAGTATCCCGTGGGCTCTTTTCTCAGCATTCTGTAATGTTTCTTTTGGTGGTTGACTGAACATGAATTAAACTGACTGAATCCATAAGCTTCACTGCCTTTGTATTAAGAAATTCAAAGTTTATACAGCAAAAGTAAATATAACCTGCTATATTTACTTGTTTTTATTTTCCATGAAAATCCAGTGATTTTGGCAAGATAATCCTCTCTCTCAATTATAGAGTTAGTTTCAAATTTAGACGTGCTTAAAAATAAAATTGAGAGGACCAAGATGTATTGTTTGTGTTATGTGAATATTCTCAGCTCTGTTCAGTTCTCTGCTAAAACATTATGCTCAACAGTTTTTTTTCTGATTTTTTTTTATATAATTAGGAACTTCTTTTATCTACAGCGATTCTCTTGGATGATCCCAACCAATCAGGGATCATGCAAATACAGTAATTTTACAGTTCATCTAATGGAACAGTTTTGGAAAATAAAGTCACAATTAATTAAATTGGGCTATGCCACTAAAGTAGTAAGACAAGAATGTATACTTTTTACTTATTTATTCAGGATATATGCTGAATATATAATATATATGGATTGGAAGAAGATGAGCCTGGTTTTAACACTGGAGGAAAAATCATTAATAACCTGGACTAAAAATAAATATAATGACAACAGATGCAACAGCCAGCCTTAACTGAAGTGGGAGACAGCTTATGCCTTATGTCTACTGAAACTTCAACAGTAAAGGAATCCGCACAATATGTCACAGACTAGCATTTCATGGAACAGCCTTAGAAAAAATATTTAGATGTTGGGATGTATCTATTTGTACGAAGATTAGAATAGTGCAGCCAATATTATTACTCAATGGAAGCAAAAGTTGGACTATGAAGAAACAGGATAGGAAGAGTGTTGATGACTTTGATCTTCAGTGTTGGAGAAAACTCCTGACAATATGGATGGCCAAGAAAACATTGAATTCATTCAACAAATGAATCATGAAACAAATTTATTGCTTCCATTTCTGATCAAGTTCAAATTATCATACTTCAGATACATCATGGAAAGACCTGTTGTAGGTCTCTGGAGAAGGCACTAAAGTTGAGAAAGGTGGAAGGAAAGAGAAGAATGGGACACCTAGCACCGTGGGTGGACTCAGTTACAGTGGTGATGTAGACCTGAGCGATCAGGTAATGGACAAATAGTCATGGACAAAATCTGTCTGTGTGATTGCTAAGAGGTAAAACCAACTTGAAGGCATACAATCATTCAATAATTCAACTCTGTTGAAAGTAAATAACAGAAGCTGGGAGATAAGGAAATACCCCAATTTTGGCAGGAAAGACATATCTTAAAGGCAAATGTAGATTTCAGTGCTAGAAAAAAAATGGGAACAATTTAGATTCATTCAGCTTTCCAGATCAAAGCCATGCTGGAATTTTTATTCCTACAGAATAATGTACACATTTTTCTTTAGTTTCCAGGAGAGAGTCACACATACTTCTCAAAAAATATCACCAAGCAGGATGAGTTTGTACAGAAATGAATTCTTGGAAGAGTTTCCTTCTTGGGAAAATCTACCGGTCCTGTTAATAATCTTGCTACTTCTTGGCTAACCATGACAGATTTACATTCTCTGACCCTCAAGCTGCTCTTCATTTGCATGCCCACTAAGCTGTAACCAATCTGTCTGCAGTAATTAAAAATAATATAATAGGGGATGTGATATATTAATTATAAATAATATTTCATGATTTTGTAGCACCTTCCACTTAAGCATTCATGGTGACAACAGGTCTGCTACAATGATGAAATATAAATGCAGCTGGCGTGCCATTATCTCTGATATAACATTTAATAAGAAACTGTTGTCCTTTAAATAGATTATTAGCCTGCCTAACTATCCGCAGAATTGTAGCATCGGGTGTGTGTGTATGTATGTGTGTATGTGTATGTGTGTGTGTGTGTGTGTGTGTGTGTGTGTGTGTGTGTGGTGCGGGTGTCACAAATTAAAGACAACCTATCAGTGGCCATGGACAAAGAGATTCTGGCAGTGGGATCCAGGCACAGTTCTCTCTCTCTTTTTTTTCTGCCACTGTGGCACATTGCCAAAAGTAGCCTGCTGTTTCCTACAGTGCTGCCATTGAAATATCCAGAATGTTGCAGCTGCTGCTCCACCAAGGATGCAAAGAACCAACATCTGATCTTACAACAATGCTGACAGGGAATTACCGCTTTCACCTGAGATAACCTCTGCCCACCTGTTAGCCATTGCAGAAAGATATCCAAGAAATGCATAATAGTAATAAATCACAAAATACAAAAACTTGCAAATAGAAATGGAACAACTATGGCAAGAGAAAGCAAATGTAGTACTAATAATACTACCAGTGCACCCTGGTGGTTAGAATGCAGTATTGCAGGCTAATTTTGCCAATTGCCAGCAATTTGATTGTCACCGGCTTAAAATTTGACTCAGCCTTCCATCCTTCTGAGGTCGGTAAAATGAGGACTCAGATTGTTGGGGGGCAACTCTGTAAAACACTCAGAGAGGACTGTAAAGCATTGTGAAGTGGCATATAAGTCTAAATGCTATTGCCATTGCTAATAGTAATAGGTGCCTTGGGTGCAATTCAAAACATCTGAAGTACCACTTGAACACGATCAGCATTGACAAAATCACCATTAATCAATTGCAAAAGGCTTTACTTGGAATAGCTTATATGTTGTGACAATCTATTTGGTATTATTAAAGAATACCTGCCTATCCCAGGTCCTTAGGAAGGGCTCAAGAGATTTTTAATTTCAATTTTATTTTGAAATTCTGTATGAAATAAATAAATACCCCCCCAAAATACACAAAATTATAAAAGAAAGGGGAAAAAGCAAAAAAAAAAAAAAAGATAAATACAGAGGGAGTGTAAACTTGTATAACATTCATAATTACTGGAGTACTATTGGATCATCATCACTCTATCAGATACAGGAATAAAGGACTTGATGCATTTATTTATAAGATTGTTTACGATTATAGCTACTCCATTTCGATGGTGTTTGCTATTTTCACCAGAGTAGTAGATAGTATGATCTCTTATTCTACACATTCCATTTTCAGGCCAGCGCATTTCACTCACTCCCAATATAGTGATGGAAGTTAGCCCCCCCAGAAGGAAATATTAAAAAGGGCAGAAAAATATATTTTTCCTCAAAAGGACTTTTTAAAACCAAACCTGGCCCCAAATCTATCTCTCTGCCCCAAGCAAGACTTTAGCCCATACAAATGCAGATGTAAAACCATCAGAAAGTTGAAGCCAGAGCAATCAAGAAGACAAAAGAGAAGATCTGCATACCCCACCCAAACTCTAGGAGTCAGCCCCATCACCTGGGAAGCAGGATATGATAATAGAATTAAACCACAGATATCAAGGCCTAGACAAACACTCAGAAACAGCCTCAAGGTTCATGCCACAGGAACAGGAAACTATTCCAAACAAGGCTAGAGGGGGTATAAAAACCTACTGCCCATGTGCTCAGTCTCTCTTTCTCTCTTCTGCACTTTCCTGAAGAACCATCTTTCTGCAATAAACTGTAACCTTCTTCCCAAAGCAGTCGCCATGTTTGCTTATTTATTCCCGGCTTGGATGAACCAGGATGAAGACTTTACTTCTAACAATTTGGCACCCAGATGGGACTCCAAGCTAACCTCTCCAATGGACTGAGACTGGTAAGCCCCATCTTGCCGGCAGCAGACCCCCTTGTGTCTGTGGATGGGTCTCCCAGGCCTTGCCCATGTGGAGCTAGGGTAGTAAAGGGAGTTTTGAGAGTTTGAGCTCAAGGGCTGCTTTGGAAAGAAGATGAAGGTGAGTACCTCTAAATTTTAAGTTTAAAGCCCAGGGGAACAAAGAAAATGTGTGTATTTCTGTTTGTGTGAGTGAGAAGATCTTTTTTTTCCCAATCACAGTTGGATTTTGCTGCTTCTGGTCTTTCCTAGCCGCAGAAAGGATCTGTTTAATTGGCAGAACCTGGAAAGCATGGGGGTTGGCCAGAGCACAGAACCTTTTGTTAGGGAAAAGGGAGAGACTGTGTGAAAATGAAATGGAATGAGTGAATGAAAGAATTGGATTTGGGCAACTAGCTGGTAAGGCCCTGTAAGCAAAGCAAAGTTAGGAAATTAAGCCTCAAGAAGGGAGCGACCACTTACCTCCGAGAGCAAGTGGAGGTGCCCACGGACATTAGAGGCGTCCGTAAACGGTGGGGTAAAGCCGGCCGGTCGAAGAGTAGCCCGTACCTTCTGAGGGAAACTGGAAGGTCTCTGCAGACCCCTTTTTGGTCTGAAAACGTGGAGGATCCCTCGGAGGAGCCCATGAACTCTGAGAGGGATCCAGAGAAGCTCCGTGAGTCCCCTTTTTTCTGGACTCACAAAATCGTGGTGGTAAGAAGAAGTCTCACAAGGAGGCTTCTGACGTGTAGTGCCCTTTAGCGGTAAGGAAATCCCATTATAGAAACATGGGAAGTTCTAATTCAAGGGCAGAAGTAGGTTTCCCGGTTGAGAGCTTGCTCGTGGCCTGGGATAGGAACCAGTTACCTGTCCAGGCCGGAATGGAAAAGATGTAGGTAAAGAAACTATATGGGGGAAAAGAAAAAAAAATACAGACTTTGCTTAGGGCTTTGCTGGGAAACCAATTTGGCTAAATAAAGGTACTTAAAAGGGAAAATAAGAAATAGTGATTCTCTCTCTCTCTATCTCTCTCTTCTCTATGCAACCATGTGGTATGTTTAAAATATGTGCCTTCCCTAACTTGAGTTATCTGAAATTTATGGTGGGAATGACTAGGATGTGTAAAACTAAGACTTCTGTTCTCTTGTCTTTGTGTATATATGTTTGTCAAAGTCTGTGTGAGAGGTAAATGTGACTGTTAACTGTTTCAAATCCAAAGAAAAAAAGAATTTTAAATTCTGCTAGAAATTATGCTCAAAAATAAGCCACAAAAAGGAAATACCTCACTCTGTTTGTCTGGCCAACAAACATAGTGAAGAAAAAAAATGTGTTTGTTTGTTTGTTTGTTTGTTTTCCTCTTTCTCTCTGTGTTCTCTCAAGAACAGCCTTAAGTTACCAGGAGGGATTGTTTTAAGTTTATCTGTTGGAAAAGTTTCACTTGCATTTACTGTATGTGTTTTATCTATCCTTTTCCTGAAAAATGTGTGTCTATCTACAAGAGCCTTTTGAAACTCAAGTCTGCTTGTGTGGGAAATAATTTTTTAAAGTTACTTTTCTTATCCTATCACTTACTGGTGAAACTTATATGAAGCTTTCTGAAACATAAGCATTTTCCAATCTCTAAAATAATGTTATCTATTTTAGAATAAATGTTAAAGGCAGATCCTCCTGCCCTTGGCAAGTTGCACATATTAAAATATTAGGCTTTTAAAATTATTTGGAGTTCTCAGCATTCTCAAACTGTCTGCAAGCTACCCCCCCTTCCAATTCTTTTCTTGACCTTTGTTCTCCATACCTTTTGTCTGCCTCTCCTGGGAGAGTCCACCCAGAAAGGGGGGGGAGACCTTGTTCTTGTATCTTTCAGCCCTGCAATCCTTCCCCAAACCTTTGGAAGCAGAACACACAGACCCAGATGCTGCCTCCTTCCATTTGAGCCATGGAATTGAGTTTTGAATCCAGCCATCCACTAAAAAGCCACCATGCAATCTAAGTTGAAAATCTTCCCAAGTCCTACCATTTCCCCAGATGCCTGTGAGAGCTGCAGAAGGAAGGATTCCTGGTGTCATGTGAAGCCTCAGAAGAGAAAATTAAGACTGTGGGGGGAGGGTGGAAACTCATTGTAAACTTTTCTTTCTTGCCCCATTTGTATTGTAACAAGCCAGTTGAATATATTAATGGAGAGATGGCATTTGGGAATAGGTGGCAGAACAAGTACTGAACACCTTGGACTTCTATCTGGTGGGAGGGAAAATTGATCCAGAATGTTTGTATTGACTATTTTGTAAAAGTGCACACACACACACCATTCAGAATCATACTTGAGTCTATCCCCTCCACCTACCTTTAGTAAAGTTCCCCAGGCTGATTTTTGCTCTATTGCACCAAAGCTTTGTGGGACCAACTTCCAACAGATTCCAAGGGGGAGGGAACCAAGCCCCCTCCGGTGATTTGCAATTCATATGCCCTGACTAAGGAAGCAACAGGAAAAGAGATCCCAAACTTATATGCTCTGAATATCTTGCACTGTTGGGCTCAGATTGGGATTCCTAGAGCTCAGTATGTGCAATTTAAAGAAAAATTTAATAGCCTGGCATACTGGCTAACCTCAGTTGGGCATTACAAACCTGGATGCACTGAATTAAGAGCTAAGGCAGGAAACAACCCTTGAAACTGGGCAGCCAGTGGTCATGTACTAAGGAGAACCATGGCTGTGAAGAATTTTGGGAGGTATGCAAACCTGACTGGAAGCTAAAGGTGATATCCAACATTTGAAAATGATTGGCACAGAATATTGGACACTATAAATTTCTTTTCTACTTAACAAAATTTTGCCTTGACTTTTAGAACTTTAGGGGTGCAAGCTTCCCTTTTGGGAGCCACTAAAGGGATCTTTTTCTGCTGCCTCCATTAATGTCTTATTATTAGTTTTTTTGCTTAACAGTTTAAAAGCTTGTCTACTAAGTTTCCCTGACCAGATCAATTTTAATGTTGTGCCAATAAGTGTGTCATACATTTACACACTTAAGGCACAAAGTGGGGATTGATGGAAGTTAGCCCCCCCAGAAGGAAATATTAAAAAGGGCAGAAAAATATATTTTTCCTCAAAAGGACTTTTTAAAACCAAACCTGGCCCCAAATCTATCTCTCTGCCCCAAGCAAGACTTTAGCCCTATACAAATGCAGATGTAAAACCATCAGAAAGTTGAAACCAGAGCAATCAAGAAGACAAAAGAGAAGATCTGCATACCCCACCCAAACTCTAGGAGTCAGCCCCATCACCTGGGAAACAGGATATGATAATAGAATTAAACCACAGATATCAAGGCCTAGACAAACGCTCAGAAACAGCCTCAAGGTTCATGCCACAGGAACAGGAAACTATTCCAAACAAGGCTAGAGGGGGTATAAAAACCTACTGCCCATGTGCTCAATCCCTCTCTCCTTCTCTCTCCTCTGCACTTTCCTGAAGAACCATCTTTCTGCAATAAACTGTAACCTTCTTCCCAAAGCAGTCGCCATGTTTGCTTATTTATTCCCGGCTTGGATGAACCAGGATGAAGACTTTACTTCTAACAATAGAGATATTGTATTTGGACATTTCTTGGATAGTGTTGTGTGTTTTCCCAGCTTTGTATAGGCCTCTCAGATTCCACGTACCAATTCGTAGTTTTGGGTTTATCATGCTTCTAGAGGATCGAGAGATTCTTAGCACCCCTGCCCCATTTAAGGGGCACCCGTATTCAGGGCCATTGTTAAGGTTTTGCCACCATTAACATGATTTTCCTGGGAAATATATAGTGTAGTAATCTTCCCTTTGCTTTCTACAGTACTGTGCACATGCTGTTCAAGTGGCTGCCACCACACCACATGTGTGCTGTTCTTCTGAAGACATTCCAACCAATATGGTCTCCGCCTTCAGTCGATCCTGGGGAGCCAGTTGCCACTCACCAGGTCTGTTGGTCCACAGGAGGTATTTGATTCCCTCCAACCCACCATTACAGCACCTGCCACTCAGGGATGCACTCTGTGGGGGTTCCAGGCTCCCCCTAAGAGATTTACCAATGTACATAGTTTAATAAATAGAAGTCATGATTTATAACAGTCATCCATTAGTTAATCTATATTAATCAATTCTGCAGGCCATATGTTTGCCATTCTATTGATTTTTCGAGACATAGTTGTGTTAAAACTTCCCTCTTATGTAATGCTTATTGCATATGTACAACCTGATGGCCTAGGACCAGATCTGGCCTCTGAAAACATTGAATGTGATTCTCAAGAGTTCTCCACAAATTATTCACAAATTATTATTTTTTTTAATGACGGGAGGGTTTTTTTTCCCCCTCTTGGTTCGGCCTACTTTTGGTAGCCAAGTGTAGACCTCAGTCCAATAAAAGATGCATTCACCATCTTTAAATGTCTTAATATCTGTCTCTTAAGACTCTGCACATAGGCAGAGTGTCTGCACGTAAAGGTGAACAGGGATCAATGTATTATTTCATAGCTTTGTCACAATAATCACAATAGAGAGTTCTAGCAAGTGTGCCCTGTAATGGAGAATTTAATAGCAGTTGCATTTTCTAAAATAAAATAACAGAAAGACTGAGAAACAACTGACCTGGAATTTTAGAATCTATGACACCTAGGAAATTCCACAAGAGCCTCCTATGCTTCTCAATAAGAAAAGAAAATTGATGATACCCAATACAATTAAGTCCATTGCCATCTAGTGATTACCCTACATAACTACACAGGACATTATTCACACAATATGCAGTATAAATGATTGCGATAGGAAGTGACCTAGTATGAAGATACCTGTGCACTGTCTTGTGAGTATGTGTGATACACATACACATGTATGTATGTATGTATGATGTATGTATGTATGTATGTATGTATGTATGTATGTATGAATGTAGAGAAACAGAGAATTTTTGCATACTAAGACATTTCTAAGGAATTTCTTAGAGAGCCAATTTGGTCTAGTAGCTAAGACACCAAGCTAGAAAGTAGGAGACTATGAGTTCTAGTCCCGCCTTAGTCATGAAAAACCGGCTGACTAATTTTGGGCCAGTCACTCCCTCTCAGCCCAACCCATCTTATAGGGTTCTTGTGGGGAAAAAATGGGAAGACTATTGTGCATGTTTGTCATCTTGAGTTATTAATAAAAATTACAAATCTAATAAATAATTTAAAAAATCACTTAGAGAATGCGTTTTGCGTGTTATTTACACACTATTTGTATTTCTCTGTGTATTTTCCTCTAATATATACATAATGCACAAACCATAAAGTTCAAAGGACAGCTTTGCAATAGAACAGCGGGGAAAAATGTCTGTTAAAATAACAACTGAGCAAGTTTCTCTCTTGTCCCCAAAACCCATTTGTCCCTATTCTAGCATTTTTTTTTAGCATTTATATCCAACTGAAGCTGCATTTGTATTTCAAAAGCACCTTATTACCCAGCCAGCTTCAAGCCAAATCAGTGCTGCCCTCAGACACCAGTTTATGTCTTTATGATGTTGGAACAATATTCCAAGATAATGCTGGTAGGGTGACTATGTTATGCTCCATTCTGGCATATGTTCATTACTATATAATTCATAGGTTCTCCTCCTTGATATTTTATGCTGTTAAGAGTGTCTGAAAAGACACAACCATTGTATGGCTCCTGTAATGTTAAATCTCAGACTTAACTCTATGGGAGGTTCTGACACAATAGAAAATGTTAATACAGTGCGGCAGTAAATACTACATCTGTTATTCTCCAATGAATAGTAACTCCGCTGTTATGGGACACAGAGGGATGAGCAGGATATTTCTTTGTGGTGATCACTAGGCATGTACTATTTAAGGGAACTTTCTCTCTCCAAATGGATGTTTTTGTGTGTCAAAACATTGATTGTGAAAGTCTTAAATTTCTGCCCTCATTTCCTGCTATTCTCTATTGCAATCCAGTCAATTTCCGAGCGCTTCAACAGTCAGATAATGGTTCACCTATACAAGTTTTATCAGCATCTACATTTACAAAGGCAATAGCAGTTTGGCACAATTTGCCATTGCTGATGCCAAAGTTCCGCTGGTCTAAAAAGCTCAAAGCTCAGAAAAGAGACATTCTTTGACTCTCTGAACAATAAAATGATTTAAATCTCTTAGGAAATGAATATATAAATGTTATGTATTAAAATTCATATAATGAAATGAACAAAGCAAAACAAAGGCAATAATGATTTGAGGGTTGAGCCCCACAGGATCCAAAAGTCTAGGAACGTATTCTTCCACAGTCTGCAGCAATGAAAGCATGCAGATGTATGATATATAGCAGAATTAACTAGAAATCCAAAAAGGCATAGGGGGAGAGACTACTGACATCTGCAGCATTAAGAAATAGAACTTTCTTTCCGCAACTTTCCAAATTCCTGGAAATTTAAAGAACAGATGCAGAGAAGTCACCGGTAGAAAAGGTATATACAGATATTTAAGAGGCATTCAAGCCACGGTGATATAATTTTGTCAGGCGGGAGAATATGCTGTCATAATAAAGGAGAAATTTGTTAGCCATTCAGTGATTATTGCATTTCCACTGGAAAAGGTGGAAACAATTATGTCTTTGTGTGTTGTATACTAGGTATCAGGGGTGTGTGAAGGAGCTTCCTTTCTGCTTGATGTAGGGCCACGTAATTTACTTCATTGAGGCACTTTGCACAGCCCTGTTACGTGTTATGCTTTCTGATTGGTCTTGAGGAGTCAGAGTGAGGGTGGGAAATTCAAAATTTTGTGGTGGTATGATAGAATAAGAACAGCAAAGATGGAAGGGAAGGCAGAGAATATTTAGTCCAGGCTCCTGCTTAGTCTGGATCTACTACAGCACTTCTGAAAGAGAATGGCCCAACCTTTGTTTGAAGATGTCTAGTGAAGGACAACTGACTACATTATGTTGTGGCTCTTTTGCAGGCTGACACCTGGTATGTCAGTCCTTCTAGGTCAGGGGTCTTCAAACTTGGCCCTTTTATGACTTGTGGACTTTGTTATGTCCCGAGCCTTGCAAACGGCTCGGGCGTTTGCAGGCAGTCCCGGGCAGGTGCAAAGCTGCCCGGGACCAGACAGGCTGTCGCCAGCGCCGTGCGCATGCGCGGGTGCTGGCGCGGGAAAAGTAACCCATTTACCCGGGAGTTGCCTATATAAGAGGCTGTGAGGCGTTTGGGCTGAGCTGAAGCCATCTTCCTGTAAGCTGAACGCTGAATAAAAGAACCTGAGAACTCCAGCTGCTTCTCGTGTCTGTTTTCCCGCCAAGGACGCAACACTGGCGACGAAGGTGGGATGCCTTGCACTACCTGGAAAGGAAAAAGTGTAAGCTTACCCAAGGAGTCCTGAGCGGCGGAAGAGGAACGGTGTTGACTCAGCAGCTGCCCGCCAATCCAGTGCGCATTCGGGGGTAGGCTGGCTGATAGACCCGTCTCCTGAAGATCCGAAGATGGCGAAAATCGGAAGGCTTGCGGAATTCGACGTCTCACATCCAGAGCGGTGGGAGTCCTACGTATCCAGAATGGAGAACTACTTCAAGGCAAACCAAGTGAGGGAAGATAGCTTGAAGGCTGCCACCCTGCTTTGCGCTTGCGGCCAAGACGCCTTCGAAATCGCAGAAAACCTTGCAGCACCTGTTCCAGTAGAGTCTGTAAGCTACGCAGACCTGAAGAAGCTGCTGAAGGACCACTTCCACCCCAAGGTGTCCGTTATCTCATGGCGCCACACCTTCGAGCAGAGGGATCAACGGTCCGGGGAGTCAGCCAAGGAGTACATCGCCGCGTTACGGAAGGCCGCCAAGCCCTGCGAGTTCAAGGACCTCGAGGAACGACTGAGGGACCGATTCGTGTGCGGGTTGAGGCATCGAGAGCTACAACAGAGACTTTTCGCTAAGGAAGAATTATCCTTCCAAGACGCTTTAAGGGAAGCCACCGCGGAAGAAGCAGCAGGCGGCGCCGTCAAGAACATGCGGCCGATCAGAAGCAGTGCAGAGGGTGCGTCCGTGCACCAAGAAGACGTCCGACGAAACTCCGAGGAGGATCCGGACGAAGAAGTCGACCGTCTACACCCCGCGAAGGGAGAAAATCAGAAGGAAAGCTCTTCAGCTCCGCTCAAGTGCATCGGCTGTGGAGGTCGCCACAGGAGAACCGACTGCAAGTTCCGCTCCGCTACCTGCCGGGCATGCGGCAAACAAGGGCACATTGCAGCTGTGTGTCTGGGCCGACGAAAGGCACAACCTCAAGAAGAACGCCTGAAGGGTACCAGAGTCCCCAGCCAGAATAGGGTAGGTTTTTGCGCTTCGCGTAGAAACATTTGTAGGACAGGCACACACAAGCCCATGAAGAAAAAGCTGTCACTCAACGTGAAGCTACAAGGGGTTCCATTATCTATGGAACTAGACACAGGGTCTGCCCTTTCCATCATTTCATTGCATACATTTAGGAAGATTTGTTCCAGTAGTGGGACTAAGGCCAAGTTAAGGCCTTCTGATATTGTATTAACTGATTTTCAGAACTCAAGAGTGTGTGTTAAGGGGGAGGCCACCCTTAACGTGCAATACAAGAGTTTTGAAGGTCCACTAGACTTGTTAGTAGTAGGGGGTGAAAGAACGAGTCTCATAGGACTCGATTGGTTTGAGGCCCTGGGGATACACGTCACAGGACTCAACAGCTTACAAACACTCGACCTACAGGAAGTCTGCAAGGAATTTGCAGATGTTTTCAGCCCCCAGCTGGGCACATTCAAAGGACCACCTGTGTCCTTAAAGCTAGACCCCACTGTCACTCCCATTAGGATTAAAGCAAGAAGGGTCCCTTTTGCTTTAAAAAGTAAGATTGACACTGAATTAGACAAACTAATCCAACAAGGAATCCTAGAACCTGTTGATTCCAGCCCATGGGAGACCCCCATTGTCACGCCTCTAAAGGCAAATGGGGACATTCGCATTTGTGCTGATTACAAATGCACACTCAATAAGGCATTGCAGCAACATGCCTATCCTGTTCCTGTGGTCAGTCACATCCTGGCCTCTCTCAAGGGGGGGCGTGTTTTTGCAAAGCTTGACCTAGCTCAAGCATATCAACAGCTGCCTGTTGATGATGATGCTGCCATAGCTCAGACTATTGTGACCCACAGGGGAGCCTTTAAGGTAAAAAGGCTACAGTTTGGAGTGAATGTCGCTCCTGGGATTTTCCAAAGCGTAATGGAAAACACACTACGAGGTATACCAGGGGTCTGCCCCTACTTTGACGATGTCTTGATTGCAGGAGACTCCACACACATTCTAGCTGAAAGGCTTAGGGCTGTCCTGTTAAGATTCAGGAAATCAGGCCTTAAGCTCAGAAAAGACAAATGCAAGATTGGGGTGCCTTCTACTGAATTTCTGGGATTCAAAATTGATGCTGCTGGGATTCATCCTGCTGAATCCAAACTAACTGCTATTTTAGAAGCACCCAGGCCAAAGTCTAAGGCCGAACTTCAGGCCTTCTTAGGCCTCCTGAATTTCTACAATTCTTTTCTTCCACATAAAGCTAGTGTAGCTGAGCCTCTTCACAGGCTACTAGACAAACAAGCTGTGTGGCTGTGGTCACAAGCACATGAGGCTTGCTTTAAAGAAGTCAAGGCCTTGCTCACTTCTAACAGTGTTCTTGCACATTTCAACGAGTCTCTCCCTGTGTGCATCGCTTGTGATGCATCCCCCTACGGGGTTGGAGCTGTCCTGAGTCACCTCAGGTCTGATGGAACTCAGGTTCCTATTGCATACTACTCCAGAACATTGTCTTCTGCCGAGCGCAACTACGCTCAGATAGACAGGGAGGCTCTGGCTGTTGTTGCTGGAATTAAAAAATTCCACGATTTTCTATATGGCAGGCATTTCACGGTCTTCACTGACCATAAGCCTCTGCTGGGACTGTTTACCACACGTAAGCAGACTCCCCACATCATTTCCCCTAGAATGCTTAGGTGGTCTATTTTTTTGTCTGCATATGATTTTTCATTACTCCACAAGCCTGGGAAAGAAATGGGCCATGCTGATGGCCTCAGTAGGTTGCCTCTGCCAGTAGTAGAAGCTGACCCCGCGCCAGCTGTCAACATTCTATCAATCCAAGCCTTGCCCGAGCTTCCTCTTAGTGCCAGGGATGTTACCGCTGAAACAGGTACAGATCACACACTTTCACGTGTCCGCTCCTGGGTCCTGTCCGGGTGGCCTGAGCACTGCCCTAGTCCTGAGTTTCAGAGTTTCTGGTCCAAAAGGAACGAATTGTCCCTTTCTCAGGGTTGTTTGCTTTGGGGAAACAGAGTTGTCATTCCCACCTCAATGAGGACTAGGGTCTTAGAATCCCTCCACGAGGGTCATCCTGGCATTGTTCGTATGAAGGCTCTTGCACGCAGCCACTTGTGGTGGCCTGCTTTAGATAAAGATATTGAGGCTAAGGTACACGCATGCCACATGTGCCAACGATCTCGCCCAGAGATGCCCCAAGCTCCTGTGCATAAATGGGAGGAAACACAGTCCCCATGGTCTAGGGTGCACATTGACTACGCTGGGCCCTTTCAGGGCCAGTTCTTCTTGGTCCTTGTTGACAGCCATTCAAAATGGCTTGAGGTTGTGCCTGTCTCGTCCACCACCACTGCAAAGACTATTCAGGTACTGAGGGGGATTTTTGCTGCACACGGGCTGCCAGATGTCATTGTGTCTGACAACGGCCCTCAATTCACCTCCTCCGAATTCCAAGCTTTCTTACAGGCAAACCTGATTCGTCATGCCACATCTGCGCCTTTTCACCCATCCACCAACGGTATGGCTGAACGCATGGTGCGCATCGCAAAGGACGCCTTGAAGAGACTCACCTACGGGGACTGGCATCACAGGTTGGCTGACTTTCTCCTTTCTTATCGCACCACACCGTCCACTTCTACAGGGAGAAGTCCAGCTGAACTTCGTTGGGGGCGCCAACTTACTACGAGACTTGACCGGTTGCATCCGGACAGACTGCCTTCATCTACCTCACATCCTAGGGCACCTAGACAACTACTTGTGGGTGCCCCGGTTTGGGCTCGCAATTACGGGCCTGGTCATACATGGGTCCCCGCTTCTGTGTCCAGGATCACAGGTCCTCTCTCCTACGAGGTTGCCCTGGACAACGGTCGTGTCCTGCGTCGGCACATCGACCAACTCCGCTCTAGGCGGGACTTTTCTGCTGAAACTCCTGGGTCTTTTCCAGGGGGGGAGGGGGACCCTTTGGAGCAAAGGGAAGGGCAAGAGCTACTGCCCATCGCCACTGAGGGAGCCACAAACGGCTCGTCCCAAGATTCTGCAATTGCTCCGAAAAGGAAGTCTTGGAGCTTACCCACACAACAGGCACTCACGCCTACTCCAGCCAGGGAGTTACCCCGGGGGCATACTCACTTTCCACACACAGCACACAGCACTCCAGCAACGGAGGATACCCGGGGGCATCCCAACAAATCATTCCCCGCAAGAGAGCTGGCACACAATGCCCAAGGTTGGCCTGACCTTACCCCAAATCCTACAGGGGGTCAAACATACACAGAGCTAGTCGAGGAACCAAGTCCCGACTACAACACCCCTAGCACAAATCAGGGGACACCTGAGTTTTGGGAGAGTACAGAAACCCACACGAGCCCAAACACAGAATGGGGTTCAGGGAATAGACAGCCTCCTGACAGGTCTTGGACTGACCTAGGGGGTTCTACAGAGACGCCCAGCAGTGGCTATCACTTCAAGGGGCCTGAGGGTCTACAGCTAGGTAGGACAACCAGGTCACAAAGCAACAGAAGCCCTGGCCTGACGAGCCCGGTGGGCAAGCAAGCAGGCCAGGCATCGGGGCACAGTCCTTGGAAGACACCAGGGCACAGTAGAGAGAACAGGCTCACGCCTCCCTCCAGTCAGGGGACTTATGCCAGTAACCCAGAGCTAAGAAGGTCACAGAGAGCAAAGAAATCTCCTAAGTACCTAGAAGATTACATAACATTGTTGGCAAGACAAAAGCCAGTAAACAGTGGGAACACTGGGGAGCAAATTGTCGTGTAAAATAAATGTTGTATGTTGGTAGTAGTTTTAGCCCGGGGGAAAGGGGTGTTATGTCCCGAGCCTTTGCAAACGGCTCGGGCGTTTGCAGGCAGTCCCGGGCAGGTGCAAAGCTGCCCGGGACCAGACAGGCTGTCGCCAGCGCCGTGCGCATGCGCGGGTGCTGGCGCGGGAAAAGTAACCCATTTACCCGGGAGTTGCCTATATAAGAGGCTGTGAGGCGTTTGGGCTGAGCTGAAGCCATCTTCCTGTAAGCTGAACGCTGAATAAAAGAACCTGAGAACTCCAGTTGCTTCTCGTGTCTGTTTTCCCGCCAAGGACGCAACAGACTTCAACTCCCAGAATTCCTCAGCCAGCGTGCCTGGCTGAGTTGAAGTCCACAAATCATAAAAGGGCCAAGTTTGAAGACCCCTGATCTAGGTAGAGTAGACCAGACAATCAACTCCATAGGAAAGCTAAAAACTACATTTATGGAGATAGATTATAATAAAAAAAGTCTTGCAAGTCTGATTGTGCTGTATTTCCCTATCCTTCTTATACTCCAATGAATCTGAGAGGTGTCTGCTGAGCTCTTTCTGAAAGTCATTTCATTCTGGACTTTAAAAAAAAAATGCTTCAGTGCCTTTTGCTTAGATAACAGTTCTGGCATATCTCCATCAAAATAAGCTTCTTTATTGCCTACTGTCATGTAATCAGGAAGCAGCAGTGTATCATATGTGGGGAAGTGGGAGTGACTCCCACTCGGAGTGCAGGCAACTTGGGGTCACAAGGAGACTATTCAGAACTGCAGCGATAGGTTACTACTGCCAGAATGTTGATTAGCTACTTGATAGTTAATGGTATAATATGGCCACAATGGAAGAGGAGATTGGGAATGCTCCTCTCTGGCTGTCCAATATATTAGTATGCCTGTGCTTCCTTCCTTATAGATTTAGTCCAGAGTCACTTTAAAATGAGATGGGTGGCAAATAAATTTAATAAATAAAATAAAATAAAAAATAGGCCACCAGAGATGGCACGCATCATCTGAAGATTTTAAATTAAAATCTATAAAACTTAAAGCAACAGAAAGTGAAAACTGAGAAAATAAGAACAATACAAAAACAATGCCACTTGTATAGCAAAAAGAAAACTGGAAGTCACAGAAAAAATTAATGCAAACAGGGGTGCCCACTTCTAAGAAAATTGAAGAATATTATAGTAGGATTAAGCAATTCTAATTAGAAAGGCGGTTTAGACAAATCAATGTTTTTCTTTTTTTTTTTTTTTTTTTTATTGAAAATTTTTACATTTTACAAAAACAAATCCCCTTCCCATACCCCCCCCTACCTCACCCCCCCCCCCTTCCCAACCTCCCAAACCCTCCCCTGGACTTCCCAGAGCTGAGTACAGGCTTAATTAAAAAAAAAAAAAAACTTAAAACACTTTTAAAACCTAAACAAATTTAAATACAATCATCATTCTATATAAGCTCCCTCCAAAAACACAAATTTAAACATTACTTTCTTTGAATATCTATATCTATAATATAAAATCTAATTTCTCCCTCTTTCTTTGTCCTAAAACGAAAAAATAAACATACAAATCTTTGTTATACCATTAAAGCTAAATACTCTTAAAGAACTTAAAGTAAGTACATATTTCCTTCAATCTTCATAATCTTCTCTCCTATCCAAAAAGAAAAAAAAAAAAAAAAAAAAAACTTAAAAAACCTATAAGTCCTAAACAAATCTAAGCACATTTAATTAAACAAATTATTTTGTCTTAAAAATATTAATAATAATATTTAAAAACTAAAAACACTTTTAAATCCTAAACAAATCTAAATACAATCATCACTCTATATAAACTCCCTCCAAAACCACAAATTTTTAAAATTTAAAACATTAGAATCCACTCACTAAAATAAGCAAATTATAATCCCTTCAAAATTTAAACAATATTATCATTAAAGGTTCAAAACTTAAAACAACAAAGTTAATAAACACATTAAACATTTCAATCTTCACCAATAACTAATTCCATCCGTAAAAAACTACATCCTTATCAATCTCAATTATATTAGTATTATTAATTATTCACATTCCAGTTTTTTCCATTCTCCATTCTTCCATTCTTCCATTTCCCTTCTCCATTCTTGTATCAAACTCGTAAGAAATGCTGCAAGTTCTGCCTTAGGAGACTGCTCCAAAATTCCTGAATCTCCCATCGACTCCGAAGCCAATAAGGGTTCCTTAAATTCCTCCTTGTATTGATCTTTACAATTGTAAGTTGTACAAGTTATCCTCTGCCCGTTCCTCTCTTGTTGATGCCCCTCAGACTGAGATTTCCCAGTTTCCATTTCAGGCAACAATTCCACCCTTAAAGATTGCTCCAAAGACTTTGTAGGTCTAACATCTCCCAGAGATTCAGAAACCACTAAATATGAAACTTCCTTAACCTTCTTCTGTTGCTGCTTTTCTTTGGGATTATATACTGCACAAGTTGTCTTCTGCTCCTCAACCTGGACTTGTTGAGGCCTCTCACACAAAGATTCTCCAGTTTTCATAAATATAGGCTCTTCAAACTGTGATTCTACATTCTTTTCTTCCAAAGCTTTAAACTTAATTGATGGCGATGCACATACCCCCAGGACCGAAGTATAAAAATCTTTTGCTTGAGAAACAGTATTAAGTCTATAACATGTCCCCAGGTAATTCACCACCATTCCAATCGGAACATCCCATCTGAATGAAATTTTTCTCTTTTTAAGTTCATTTGCTAAAAAAGCAAACTCCTTTCTTCTTCTTAAAATTTTAGATGGGATCTCTTTAAAAATTATAACATCTTGTGAAGCAATTTGAAATCTCTTCTTATAATAGGCTTGCACAATTTCATTGCGTAAAGATCTTTTACCAAAGTAAATTACCACATCTCTTGGCAGATTCTTCTGTGCTGCCACCACAGAGTTAACCCTAAATAATTTTTCAATTTCATTAAGTATTCCCTCTTTTTCTTTATTCAAAATCAATGCAAAGTCCTTTGCAACCATCTCCTTCAGATCTCCTTGCAAAGACTCTCCCAGGCCTCTAATTCTTAAGGCATATTCCATTTGTCCATATTGAAGCATAAGAATCTCATTTTCCATTTCTTTTTCCATACTTTCAATTTTCCCCTCCATTATGTCCACTTTTTCAGCTACCTCTTCCACATGGGAGTTCACCTTTTCAAGAACAGAAGCAACACCTTCTAAAGCCAAAACAAAATCTTGTCTCAAGATCTTATTGTTTTCCTCTAAAATCTTTTTCATTTCTGCCCTAATTTGAATTATAACATCTCCCATCATGTCTTGCAAGTCCTTCATAGTTATTAGCTGACCCCCAGAAGAGGGTGAAACTGTTGATTTAGAAACTGTAGAAATCCCTGGACGCTTTGGAGCCATCTTAAAGAAAAACCTTTAGTCCTTCTTAAGCAATTATAAAAATTCCTTCAAAAATCATAACTCCCTCCAAAGAAGGTCATTATAATAAAAAGAAAAAAGGGAAAAAAAGGAAGAGAAAAAGAATTAAAAAAAAGTTTTACTCCTTCTTAAAAATTACAAAAAATTAAACAGAAAAAAAGTCCTTCAAAAAAGGGTCATTACAATAAAAAAAAAAGGGGAGTTCAAAGGAAAAAAAAAGGGAGAAGGAAAAAAAAAAAAAATTAAATAAAAAAAGTCCGTTCCAAAAAAAATACTTAGAGATACCAAAAACAACCATTCCAATCATAAGGAAATAAAAAGAGAAAGGGAAAGGAAAGAAAGAAAAACACCAAAAAGCCTGCCGGTCAGCATTCTAACTTCCAGAAAAAAAAACACCGAGGAGTTTGCCGATCGCCATTTTACTTTCCCTTTCAACAAAGAAAAAAAATAAAAAGAGAGAATAAAAATAGAAACAAATCTTAAAACTTAAAATCCAAATAAGTCAAAGAAAGCAAAAACTAAATCCTCTACTCAGCTCTGTCCATTTAAAAAAAAAAAACTCACCAGTTCTCTTTAAGCACGGAGGTGTTTGCGGCGGCTCGTTTTGTCCCTGAGGACAAAAACAGCTGGGAAGCGGAGACAAGTCTGAACTCCGTGGGAGCACTCCTTTCACCCCCCCCAAAAAAAAACTTGGGGGGTGCGAAAGAGGCTCTACCACTATTCAGACACTCTCTACCCCCCCCCTTTGCCCGGGAGGGGGATTTTGAACCGCTGAACAGCTGATATCTGCTGTTCATAGCGGTTCTTACACTTACCCAGGAGGACGGCTACAAAGTAGCCGCCATCACGCACGCAAAATCCACCGGAAGTCCAAATCAATGTTTTTCTTTTCACTCTTAAATGAAAACCAGCTGAAAACACAAAACCAGCTGAATCCCTTAAAAGCTGAGGAAGAAAAACAGCTGAGATAACCAAATACAACACACTATAATGGCCATATAGATATATGATATAGAAAAACAATCCAGACCTGAACAACTGGAAAAGACTGTAATACCAGCAGAAACTTACTGTACTTTTAACTTTTTACCTATGACTCTTATTTTACTGATATTACTTTTAATTCTCATTGTCTACATCAGTGATTACCAGCTATAGGCAAAATCACCTAGATAAATGCAATTGTTCTTACCTACAATTCAGATCTTTAGTGATGACTTCAAAATGGAGTTTGGATAGGATAAGTGTATAAAACTAGCAACCTGAATATTTCTTTGGCATTGAACTAAGGAATACCACTAAAACCAAAACACTAACAATGGAGGAAAGTTATAATGATTTGAGTATTTTAGAAGGAAATAATATTTTGCATGCCCAAATGAAAAACAGTGCTAAATAGGTAAAACAAATTAGAAAAGTTTAACATTGAAGGTGAATTGTGGTAATAAAATCAAAACTATTAATGCTGGGGCTATTGCTATATAACAGCTATTGTTGACTGGACATGTGGAATTAGATACTTTAGGCCAGGGGTAGGCAACCTGGGCTCTGTTATGACTTGTGGACTTCAACTCCCAGAATTCCTGAACCAGCCTGGCTGGCTCAGGAATTCTGGGAATTGAAGTCCACGAGTCATAACAGAGCCAAGGTTGCCTACCCCTGCTTTAGGCCATAAGACCTCAAAATGTATGACAACCTAACCTACACTACACCCATAATAATAACGTAGACTGATTGTATTTACCAAGGAAAATTGGTGGTCATGGTCCATCGCAAGCAGAACAGAAAGTAGAGGATGAAATCAGAGATCCTAATGATTACACAAAAGCAAACAAAGAGAGGATGTAAATAATTGCATGTAATGAAAACATTCAGAATGTGAGAGAATCAACAGTGGTGCATAAAACTGAAGACTTACAAGGAAGATGAAAAACTGGAAAGGTAAACCTCTGCATGATCAACACCTGAAAGAAATTGAAGGCAAGGTCAACAGTAACAAAATTTGGAACAGTTTCAGACTGAATTCATCAAGAAGAAAACAGAAGGATTAATATCTACAGCATACAAACAAGCAACAGCATCAAATGCAACATATATGATCCCCACATAAATGAATACATTGAAAACTTCAAAATGGAGTTTGGAGAGAATAAATGTGTAACTAGCAATAAAAAGATGAGAGAGAGAGAGAGAGAGAGAGAGAGAGAGAGAGAGAGAGAGAGAGAGAGAGAGAGATGACAGACAGACAGATATAGATTATGCAAAGAGAAAAACGAGATTGTTGACCGATTAATCAGTGGCAGGAGCAAAATTCTGAATACAGATTACAAACAAGACAGAGAAAAAAATGATGTATTGTAATTTATGTAAAAATTATGGATCTGATGCCCCAAAGTATTAGTATGATTATAATGCTGAAAAAGTGCTCAAGAGTGGCTTTGGAAACATTTTGGGAGATTTACAAATTTAGATGTACCAACATGTGAAACACAATATGCTGGACGTTTCAACAGCTGAAGAAAAGCAACCTTTATGTATAGATGTGGCAATGTAAAATAACACTAGCTGAAAAGGAACTGAAAAAAATTGCAAAGTATTAGGCACAAATGATGCTTCACAACTGAAATACAGAGATTATGAAATAAACTGGCAAAATTTCCCCCCATAATTATTTAGAGCACTAAGAGCTATAAAATTGAAATTGTCAAAACATCTACAAATTGGAATTACTTGACCTCATAACACTTAGTTTTTTTTAAAAAAACAGCTTTGCTTAGAAAAACATATGCCAATATTTGGACAATTTACAGACTTAGGACTTCAACCTGAATTAAATTGAACTCAATTATTAGCATTCTTCAAAAGAGACCATATAACAACGAATTACACTTCAAAACTAACTGTAGAACAAAAATAAAGGGATATCTATTGAATTTGCATATACAGAGAAAATTCATTAATGTCTAGGAAACTTTTAATTCTAAGAGAATTAGTGGAATACTAAACAGCTAACCATTTTACCATTAAAAATAATAAACTGCTTGCTGAAAGTCCTACTAAAATGTATAACCATTACATCAAGCAACTACAGATAGTCCTCGACTCACAATTGTTGATTTAGTGACCATTCAAAGTCACAACAGCATTGAAAAAGTAATTTATAACAGGTTTTCACACTTACGACCATTGCAGCACCCATAGTCATAGGATCAAAATTCAGATGCTTGGAAACTGACTCTTACTTATGATGGTTGCAGTATCCTGGGGTCATGTGATCACTTTTTGCAACATTCTGATGAGCAAAGAGTCAATGGGGAAGCCAGATTCACTTAATAACCGTGTTACTAATGTAACAACTGCAGTGATTCACTTAACAACCGTGGCAAGAAAGCTTACCAAATGGGGTAAAGTTCACTTAACAAGTGTCTCATTTAACAACAGAAATTTGTTGGGCTCAGTTGTGGTTATAAGTTGAGGACTACCTGCAACAAAGGTAGTCCTCAACGGACGACCACAACTGAGCCCCAAAGTGAGTTTTATTTGCAAAGTGAGTTTCTTGCCACACTTGTTAAGTGAATCACGGTAATTGTTAAATTAGTGAAATTGTTGTGAGGTGAATCTGGCTTTCCCACATTGCCTTTGCTTGTCAGAAGGTCGCAAAAGGGGATCACGTGACCCTGGGACACCGCAACCATCATAAATATGCATCAGTTGCCAAATCTCTGAGTTTCGATCACATGATCGTGGGGATGCCGCAACAGTCGTAAGTGTGAAAAATGGTCATAAGTCACTTTTTTCAGTGCCATTTGAATGGTCACTCAATGAATTGCTATAAGTTGAGGACTACTTCTAATATATAACATAAAAGCCTGAGTGGCCCAAGGCCAATCTAGAAGCCACATCTTCTCAGTAAGGGGAACCCCCCCCCCCTATTCCTACAGAATCAATAAAAATGTTTAAACTCAGACACTTTTTCAGCCATAATGTTTCCTGCTACTCCGTGGGAGGCCATTTTGCATTGCTCACCAAAAGCTTCCTCTTCTTAGATATCTACGTTAAGAGGAAGCTCATTCTGCTGCCTGTAATGGTGTTCTTGGTCAAGGCGATCCCTCAGCATCTCTGTGATACTCAGATTGCACTTTTACCAAGTTCAATATTTTTGAAGTTGCTCAAATTAAGTTTATTACAGCCATTCTTGCTGTCCAGAAATATATTAAGAATGCCACTTTATGCTTTGGAGATGGGTTTAGTTAGATAGAAGGCTAAAGCTTGGTTTTTAGTCATCAGCTCTTGCTTAAAATTAATTTCCTTCCTTATAGGCCTGATTCCCTTAATCTATAGGGACTGCTGTAAATCAAGGTGGCTTAAGAAAGCTACTGATAAATCCATTTATTGAGTTTTTCAACAGAATGCCTCTGCTTCTTAGGCTTTGAAAATGCCAGCTGCACTCTCAAACAATGGTTCTGGGACATGGACCTTCAATCTAATTTAAGCCCAGTGTCTAGTTCTATGATTTGAGAGATCTTTCCAAAAGGATTAGCTCCAGACTCTTATTTATCATCTATTACAATATGAAAATTTCGTAGTCTTTTACTTTAGCCAGACTAGATGCACTGCCATCATCAGTCCTTTTGGGATGCTATAAGGATATTTCAGTGCAGCGGTGTCTATGCCCATGTAGGGATGATTCAATAGACCTTTTTGAAACATGTTCTCCTTTGTTGTTCCTGTACAAGGATTGTGAGTTGACTCTCATCCACTCCATCACAAAAGACATTTTCAGGCAGAGAGCACAACTTTTATAATAATCAAATAAGAAGACAAGTATATCTTGCCAGGTTGCCCAGTTTTGTGTATCTATATTGCCAATAATTCTTCTAATTGAAGATTTTGATTTATTTGCTTACTGGTATTCTATCTTATTTTCTTACTAGTATTCTATCCTATTTTATTCTGTTATTATTGCACTGCAGGATTTTTACATTCTACATTCCATTGCTATTTCTTGTTATGTATCAGTTGATAGTTGTCAATTGATATGTATATGTATTGTTTTTGTTGTTGTTGTTAGTTGCGAAGTCGTGTCCGACCCATTGCGACCCCATGGACAATGTTCCTCAAAGTCTTCCTGTCCTCTACTATCTTCTGGAGTCTATTTAAGCTCACTCCTACTGCTTCAGTGACTCCATCCAGCCACCTCATTCTCTGTTGTCCCCTTCTTCTATTGCCCTCAATCTTTCCCAGCATTAGGCCCTTCTCCAGTGAGTATTGTTTTATATTGTTTTTTTTCTAGCCTTATGGCTATAATAAAGTATCTGAAGATACTGGATCTGACTTATCTTCTTTTGAAGTTCACCAAACTCTACTTTATGCAAGTGCGACTCTTCTCAGTTCCTCCTCTTCTGTGTATTACAAAATCACTTTTCCTGAGGTTAGCATTCCCAGAAGATATCAGGATTAGGTATTATATGTTCCTTGGAAATGTTGGTCATGTGGAGCAGAAAAATCTCATCTGTATCTTCTGCCTGCCCAAACTCCCCTATAATAAATTCCCATGATGGGATCAATGTTTTTCTTCTCTCTTTTTGTTTCTCTCTCCCAGATACTGTCAAAAGGATTTCCATGCTCTGATTCCTGAATTTCTGCATAAGATCATAAAGAAAAAAAAAAAACTAAAGCCAATAAAAAAGTCACCTTTCTATTGGGTGACAAAGTGTAGCTGTTAAGTGTTGTATGCTAATCCCATTATACCATTAAGTTTTAGTCATTTATTTTATTTATTTATTAAGTTTATATGCTCCCCATCTCACTATCCAATAATGCCTATACTATATATGTCTTTGGTGTTTGGCTTGCTAGTTGTCCCTATTTATTACTGAGATTCTATGAGTTTCTACAGAAACATTAAGGATTTTGAATACCACCTATTGCAGTGTTTCTCAACCTTGACAATTTTAAGGCATGTGGACTTCAACTCCCAGAATTCCACAGCCAGCAATGCTGGCTGTGGAATTCTGGGAGTTGAAGTCCACATGCCTTAAAATTGTCAAGGTTGAGAAACACTGACCTATTGGCATCTCCAATGTAATTTATTATGAACTCTTGAGTCCTATCCTGGCCTCCTGTCTCTTGAGTTGTGCTTTCTTGGCCCCAGTTCTTGGCTGAATATTTGGTTCTGGGCTTTCGCCACCCTCCTCCTTTTGTACCAGTTTAATACCCACCTGATAACCCTGGAGAGACACCTGCTAAGCTCTTCTTCTTTTCCCATTTTCTGTAAGAGGTACCTTGTCTCTTCCTATGAAAATGGAGTCCACCCCTGCTTGGTAATGCCACTTGCATAGCCAGATGTTGAATTCCTGTTATCTCTTCTTACACCGTGACTAAAATGGAAGAATCAGTGAAAAAAACCCACCTCAGTCTTTCACTTCCTTTCCTAAGATGTCATTGTTTCCAGTTATTCTTTCAAGGTCTTTTCTGGTCTCCTCCAGCTTCATAATTGTTGGATTTGTATTCTTCTTTTCATTCAGGAGTTCAAAGTGGGATACAGTACACAGCACTTCCTCCTCATTTTCCTAATAATAATAACCCTATGCAGTAGAATGGGCTGGAAAAGTGTATGTGGCTGGAAGTCACCCAATAAGCTTCAGAAGCGGAGAGTGAATTTGAACCTGGTTTCTAGGTCCACAGCACCATTCTCTATGACAGTGGTTCTCAACCTGTGGGTCGAGATCCCATTTGGGGTCAAACAACCATTTCACGGGGGTCACCAAACAAGGCTGTCCGCCATTTTTTCCCCTTTTCTTTGGCCACGCCCTTGTCACCCGGTGATGTATAAGTGGTTGGGGGTCACCACAACATGGGGAACTGTATTATGGGGTCATGGCATTAGAAAGGTTGAGAACCACTGCTCTATGAATAGTAAAGACTCATATTTAGGTTGAAATGCTTTTTTTTAAAAAAAATTAACCAAGCTTGCTACCTTATTTAATATATTGAAATGGTAGTTTTAGTTTACCATTTTATGTTGACAAATGCTGTTTTTCTAAGCATTGCATCACTGACTGAACTTACCTATATTCTCTCCGTATTCCATAAGTCATGTTATTAAAATAAATGATAGGGAAAAATGTGATTGGGGCAGCAAAACCTGGAGGGATCTTATGACGCTTCCTAGAGAACCATATTTCTCATTATTTGTTAAGGAATGCCCAGAGCCTAACACAGCAGCAAAATGTCTGAGGCCAGCTGCCCTAAGCCTCTCATATCATACCACTCAAATAGAAATAATCAACATTACTTATGGGAATTTCTGATAAATGTATTGAAGTCTTTTGAAAGCATCCTTTGATGTTTCAATATTAATTTCCACATAATTAGGACAGCAAGGTTTATAGGATTATTTTTATATTTGTAGAGCTGTTTAGAGGGCTTTTGTTTGTTTTTTAGCTGAATATACGTACAAGCCCATCTGCAGTCCGAAATCGTGGAAGACCACCTTAGATCAACTATCACAGATTTGTGTAGTAACTTGCCCAGTCTCAAACAAAAGGGGGTAAATTACTTGCTTCTGGTATAGAGATATTTCTTCAATTTGGTGCTTTCTAAGCAGCCCTTATAAAGCAAACAAACTACACTGTTGGAAGGAGATGGCTTCATTTTGCCTCTGAATTCCTGCAGCATCTATCAGCTTTGATTGACTGAGGAGTACTGAGGCATATACAGTAGATGGGGACTAGGCCATGTCTTATCCCAATGACATTATTGCTACTCCAAAAGGGGAGGGGGGAAACCACATCGACACAATAGACACAAAATGTAGTATAGCTTTCTCCCATGGATCCCGTATATTTTTAATCTCTTCATTGGAGTTTAGGTCACCACGGACATAGATCTGGAGGGATAGCTTTACATTATGCCACATCCAATACATCTTGCACGTGAATGATAGCAGTTAAATGATGGAAGCCCTTGTGCATAATTAATTTTTAATAATAAACCATTAATACATATAATCCATTCCGAGCTGATTTTCTATGCTGTAAGCTGGGTCCCAAATGAATTGTATCCCCTCCTTTACACACATGCTAATTTTCCACCATGCTCATGAAGCTCACCACACTTGCTGTGGAACAGATTGACTTGCTAATCACTCTCCTGGGTTTCATCCAACATGTTATTCACATCTCCTTCCCTATCTCTTAAAAAAGTTCTCAAATATTAAATTCTACAACTCCAGAAGACCAATAAGCCATTATCTGAGAGCGCTAATCGCAAAGGTTAAGATATTAATATTCTAACTTGAACTTTGAGGAGCAATGACATTCAGAGAAGGCTTTCCCCTGCATGGTTAATTTGGCAATTTTGCTCAAAGGCGGAAGGCTGATCCTAGCAAATGGAATAGGTCTGAATGTACAGTTAACAAAACAGTAAGGAGACAGAACAGGATATAGAATTTTAAGCCATAACAAGACAGGCACAGTTGACTACACCTAAAACAATCACCAAAGCTTAGTTTGAAATGTTTTTAGCTTCTTCCACTTTTTATCACAGAATGTTGCAAAGAAGTTAGGTAAAGTACTTCAGGATTCTATAGGTGAGCAGGATATCCTCTGAAAAGTGAACATAACAAGCAATGGGAAAAGCTGCCATGTTTGTTTGTTTTTTTTAAAAAAGGGTCCAGACTGGCCAAGGATGGCAGAAAAAGAACTTCCCACAATGCATCTCTATGGGAAAGACAATTAGCCAATGGTATAGAGTGTTGTAATTTGCTTCTTTCTAAAAGCCCCTCCTTCCTGGTCATGTGATCCACATCAAAGCTGTGCTCTCTAGTATAAATATACACTAAAACAAAGAAACACAATTGGATAGAGTAAAAGCGCACACATACACAAAGGCAGCACTAATGCAACCATACTGATTAAGACTCGCCAATATTCATATGCAACAAGTATGCCCCCACCCGTATTAATACCTGGAGTGAGTGTATATAAAATACATACAGATGCAACACATTTCTTCATTAGACAGAAGAAAATACAGATGTTGCCTAAGGTCATGATTAGTAAAGATGTAGGAAAGAATGTAAAAAATAATAATCATGCTCTGCATCTTTTCCTATCTTCTTTCTTCCTAACACTTTTGGAAAGAGTTCTGAAAATTCAGATAATTTCCCTACAACATTATGATGTTTGAGTTGTGTAATATAACAATGATGATTTTATTGTGCTAATGTTGAATTTCAGATTTTGGGATCGCCCATGTAATTGTATTGGCTTTTTAAATAGTGATTTGACAAGCGTGGTTTGGGAAGATTGATGGAATTGTGCCTACCTTATTTTCAAAGTACATTTTTCCATGTACAATTTATTTTTCATTGTGTAACTTATGCTCAGCATACATTAACTTATGTAAGCAGTTTGTGGAACAAAGTACCATAAAGAGGTAATCGCTACCAGATTAGATTATTGTTGAAAAGAATTAAAGCCTTGAGTTTCTTCCAACCTAAACAGCTCAGAAGCTTGTTTCCTCTTAACAATTAAATGTCTTAGCTATACATTCAAACATGCCAATCACTGCTAGAAGAAAAGATTATAATGAATATTTTCTTTCTTCTCTTATAATAAAGCACAGCAAACCTAATATATATATATATGAATGAGGTTGTCAATTCAAAACATTTGGCCTGACTTATAGTCTCCCAGTTACACTAAAATGTAAATGAAATCTCCCAGTTATATTGAAATAACCACAGTTACTGTATTCTCCATAGTTTGAATTCTCTCTCTCTCTCTCTCTCTCTCTCTGCATGTTTGTGTGTGCACATATTATCAAAATATCTCATAGCAAATCATCCTTCATGAAAAGGAGGAAAGAACAATAGACAACTAAGCAAGCACAAAATTGGCAAGATATTCTACACATCAACCATGGTTAATAATGCAGAGTTTTAGCTGTAGCAATGCTGGGACATTCTATCTGTTATTATATTTTTTATTTTCTAGGGACTCATTTGAATCCTTCACTCAAATACATCCCCTTTTTATTTTTATTTTTTGCAAGATGATTGTCTTTCTCCGTGTTTCAATAGATGTTAACAACACAATGGAATTTTTGGTGTTGATTGATGTGTATTGATAGCACATAAGTTCCTTGATGGTGTTAAAAGAATGTAGTGCTTAGCTTAGTGGGGCTCTCAGTGACAGGAGACGTGTAATATTCTCGCTGGGATATGTAAGTACCCATCTCCTGGATAAATAATTTAAGGAATTGTTGAGAAATCATACCCATTATTAAGATCTGTGCTCAACAAGTGCCATTTGCTCTGAATCGTATTTGTATTTTGATAGGTATTGATTTTATGAGTAGTAGCAATGAATAATACATTTTATCTCCCTTCATTGCTCATAACAATAAGCGGACAGAAATAATGGACAAATGGACATTCCATTTTTTCCCCCTAAATGGAAACGTTTCCTTTGAAGCCACAGTCTATCTTCTTCTAAATGAAGGATGGGAAAGGAGAATCTTATAAGAAGGCTGAAAGACATTGGTTGTCTAGAGAAGGGGATGAATGTTTGAAATTCTAAAAGTTGAAATCTTTGCTTTGCTGTACTTTGGACAAGAAAATTAACCCTGAATATATTGGGTTTGCCCTGGTTTTAGAGCCAGCTGTATCTGGAGGCAGAATGAAACGGTAGCCTCAGGCACCAAATCTGAAAGGGCAGCAAATCATTTGTTATTACTTTATCATTATTATAGATTTACTGTCAGGGATCTGGAGAGGTACTTGTGGTCCCCCCCCGCGCCGCCTCATATGCTCAAGAAATTTGGAATCCTTAGGATAGTCTGCATTGTGGTTTGAACAGATATCAAGGGGTGCCATTGCCAGCTGTGCCTCAGAGTGCAAGGTATTCTGATCTGACACATGCACACTCCACCCCAAATGTTGCACCTGAATGAATAAAATCAGCATGGTGTCTCTAATTTGTAGTTAGTTTCTTCATTAAGTGAAAGAAAGGGATATCATTAATGGGAGGCTTCCTTTAGATAATGCTCCCATTGCCTATTGTTCTGGAGTGGTAGAGGTTTCCACCTTATGTATGCATGTACCGCTAATTGTTAAAGTGAATTTGAGGAAAAAAGAGAAAAACGGGTTGGTGGAGTGACAGAGTGATAAATTTTCAGAGGTCTTCTCAGAACCATGGGTAGAACATGCCAGCCTCTTGAAGCAAATGAGAGAACAGACATGCACAGGTCACAGTTATTTCAATATGCGTGACCTAACCTTTTAATGTACAAGTAAACAATTTGATGTCTTCCAGATTTTTTAAGCTACAAAACCTGAATTTCCTTGCTATTGGCTTTGATGAATTCTGGAAATGGAAACCCTAAATATCTAGAAGTCAGCTCATAATTTTCCTCAACTTATTGATGAATAAATCTGACATTTTACAGAATTTTTCTGCAACCTGATATTCTCCTTATATATCGAAAGTACAACTAAAATTTATTTATTTGTTTTCTTTCTTTCTTTCTTTCTTTCCTTCCTTCCTTCCCTCCTTCCTTCCTTCCTTCTTTCTTTCTTTCTTTCTTTCTTTCTTTCTTTCTTTCTTTCTTTCTTTCTTTCTTTCTTTCTTTCTTTCTTTCTCCTTCCTTCCTTCCTTCTTTCTTTTTTTCTTTCTTTCTCCTTCCTTCCTTCCTTCCTTCCTTCCTTCCTTCCTTCCTTCCTTCCTTCCTTCCTTCCTCTTCCCTTTTGCTTGTTTTTTTTTTAATAAAAAGTGTCACATTCTTGGAGATTAAACAGAGTAGTTAGTAATTTCATTATTTCAAAGTGCCTTAGTGCAACAAGAACACAACAAAATATTGAGCATGAACATAAGCACATTTTTGTGACCTTTTTTTGAATAGGAAATGGAACGGGATAAAAAAGCATTGCCAAGCTGAAGAACAATTTGGAATTCAGAGAAATGTTGGCAAACCCTGCCTTGCAACATTCAGCCAGCATATAGCTTTTATGCAGCACACAAGATAGTGACTTTGGGGGGAAAAAAGATACATAAAGCTTTATCTGCTTTCTTACATGTCATCTCTGATTAAAGAGGACATCTTTCTACCCTTATGTCATATCATACACCAAAGTTAGAAGACAATTAGAAATCAAGAAGAAAGATATCTCCTATACGTACCATGCATATATGGATGCAAAAATGTACATACTGGCACACATAGAAACTTTATTTTAAAATGAAAATCCACTAGATTAATTGACAATTCATAGATAATTTTGCAGTGCATTTCATTTGCATAATTTAGAAGTCACTCATTAGATTACTCTTTCTAGCCTGGTACCTTCAAATGTAGCACAAGACTTTGTATCCTGTAACATATACTATATCCATGATGGAGAACAAATATTCAGTATATTTTCTAGTCCTCTGGGGGTTTTTTTTCTGTCTAAATGCTGCAGGCTAGACTCACTTTCTCTGATGTGTTTTCTTTTTTTTTTTTTTCTTTTCTTTTGCATTTTACATTAAAAATGCTCATAAGGCTAAATTCTTTTTAAATCATTTCAGTACTTTTAATGTTTTTTAATATCTCTGGTGGATATTACTCTTCTTAAATGTTGTATGATACAACTCTTGTGTTTTTCTTTTTTTTCCTTTCTGAAATGTGCACAATCATTAACAGCTTTTCACAAAGATGGCAAAGCAGTATTACAAATGATACTGTAAGGATACATATAGTTAAAATTATCTTTAAAAAAAAGGTAAATGTTTCCCTTGTCCAGTCATGTCCAGTTCTAGGGATGGTGCTCATCTCTGTTTCCTAGCCAAGGGACCCAGCGTTGTCCAAATATGCTTCTGTGGTTATGTGGCCATCATAACTATACACCAAGGGACGTGGAACATTGTTATCTTCCCACTAAAGTGGTACCTGTTTATCTACTTGCATTTGTACACTTTTGAACTACTAGGTTGACAGAAGCTGGGGCAGGACCGGGAGCTCACTCCGTCATGTGGTACTTGGGTCTCAAACTGCTGACCTTGCGGTCAACAAGCCCAGTGTCTTAACAGATAGACCACTGAGGCCCTTTGCAATAATCTAGTCCAGTGGTTCTCAACCTTTTTAATGCCGTGACCCCCAACCGGTCGTAAGTCGAGGACTACTCAACCGGTCATAAGTCGAGGACTACTCAACTGGTGCAGCACCGTTTGCAGAATGGGACTTTTGGAGGGCTCAGGAGGGCAGAGACAGCCTGGACAATTCATATTGGCTTTTGAAAGCCAATAGAATTAGACTCTATTCAAGAGAGTCTATTCTATTGGCTTTCAAAAGCCAATAGAATAAAAGGGAGTAGCACAGCTAAGGAAAAGGGGGAAAAAATGGTGGACTGCGTTGTTTGGTGATCCCCGTGAAATGGTCGTTCGACCCCAAATGGGGTCCCGACCCACAGGTTGAGAACCACTTATCTAGTCCAATGTTAAACTATAATTTCCATCATTCTTCTCCACTGACCAAAGGTCCTACAGCTAATGGCCACTGCAGCTAACAACTTCTATTTTGGGATTACAGTCTCCATCTTCTGCAGCCTTCATTGATGATAAGAATTACAGCCCAAAAGTGTCTGGCACTAAATGTTGAGAAGAGTGCCTTGAGGCACCATGCTTGGGAAGAATTTTTTTTTAGTGATGACACCCTGCTTTTGAATCCTCCTCCTCCTTTCCCTTGGAAAATTCTAAGGACAACAAACTTGGTATCTTTTCAGAGCCAGCTCCTTCTAGACCTTGAATATTTAGCTCAGGCTTGATGTGCTTTTAATTTGGAGTGAAAGTTGTCTCAGTAATATATTCTTCTAGGACATGGTCTCCTAATGTCAAGTGAAATTGTTCTAATGTTAGATTGGATCAACGTATCCAACTGCTTTGCTAACAGCAACAGACATTGCAAAATTGAGAAGCAGAATAATTTAAGAATCTCCGCTTGTATTTCCTGCCTGTTGTCGGCCTGCCACCACCTTCTTTAAAGAAAAATGTCGTTTTTTTCACATCAAAAGTAAGGAAGGGAGGAAATATAGATCAATTATGTAACTAAAAAATGAAGAATGGCATCTAGAACTTCAAAACCAGTTATATAAAAATGTTACGTTTTTTCCATTAATATGATTTTTTTCCTGGGTACTTTTTTTTTAGTAAAGCTGTATAATATTTTAATTTGTTACATTTATGAACCTTCACTAATAGAAATTAGATAAATTAATAAACTAAATAATCCAGATCATCATCAAAACACAGAATAAAGCCAGTTAAGCTCCTGAAAGTGGATTGGCATTAACATAACATTCGAATACTCTAAAATAAGAGGCAATTTGATAGATTCAAATACCAATAGTTCATTTTTGTGCTTCGAAACCCACAGAGTACCACTTGGAAAAAAAATACTGTTTGGCTTACCAATTCATTACTCCTTTAAACAAAACAGAAATGCATTTTGGAGTATTTTCTTTAAACCTGCCCCCAAATAACCAGACAATAAGCTTTCATTCCCTTAGGATCGAAACAGAGAACAAAAATGGAAGAGTAAATGGTTATACAATATACCAGAATGCTACATAAATTCCAAATATTTAAAATACGCATTGTTGATCGGCCTTCTCACTTCTGGCTTCACTTGTATAAATGTTTGATGGATTTTTGTTCAATAAGTACATGTACTTTTCCCCCATGAAGCACTGAATCAGTCTTCCTTTTTCTCTCTCTCCAGTTATTATTTCCTAGCTGCATACTATAATGAGAAAATCTTATTGAACAGCTGAGAAGGAGGGGGAAAACTGACTAATAAGGAAGGGATATGTGTTACTATGAAATATTTACTTTATAGTATAATCAAGGTTCATATTGTATCTGAATCCTGCATATTTCTGTGGTGCCTATCTGAGTTATTGACATATTGTTGGTTTTATACATCCCAAACTGCATGAATTATTACTGCCATTCACCATTTTATACTTCTAGTTCCACAGCCTGTAGCAACACTTTGCAGTTAGCTCCTGGAGCCTATGAGGGACCTCTAGCAATACTAATTATTGATCAGGAGGTGTTTGGTGCTTGCCTGCTTGGTAATGCAAAGATGTGCTAATTTGCTCAACAACATAAACCTCCAAAGATGCTTGGGATTTCTGGTTTTTTTAGCCCTGCCAGGTGGCGAGGCCGTGAAGCTACTCTGTCACGTGAAATAAAACCCACGCCTGAAATCTGAGACAGATGTTGTATTATAGATGCAAAGTAGACTGTACAGAAATGAAAGAAACGAAACAGGCTAAGCATTATTAACAAACATGTTGCCCAAAGGAAAGTTATTAATAAGTGATATGCTGAAAAGGGGGTACGAAAGACTGAATGCTTAATCCGCTAAGCAGTGCCGCCAGGCGATATTAATTTATTTTCCGATAGTCGTGTTGAAATGAATGGTGGAGGCTTGGTGGATGGGTCCCAAAGCAGTACCCATGTTGATTAATTCTTATGATAATCCCATCCTCATCTTTAAAGGGGAAAAAAATGAAACATTAAACAACACGCACAAAAAGAGAGGTTCTAAGAGCAGAAAAAAAGCATGAAATAGATGCATTCTTTTACGAGGCAAGGAAATGAAAACTTGTTTAATTCTTATTTGGATCACTTTGCCAAGAGAAAATATGAGCACAGGGATTCTGTTTTGTAATGTATAAAGCTGGAAGCATTAAAATGATACCACTAATTAGCACTTAAGAGCTCTGGCATGAATGCATTTTTAGTTCACATAATGCTTAAAGGCCTCGTCTAAAGACAACTAGAAAATCAATGGAGGAACTCCCTCTGGGATTTTAGCTTTAGTTTTTCAAAGGAAAATCCTCATGGGAATGGTGGCAAACATAGCCCTCGCTTTGCAGACACCATTATCTGCTTCAATGGTGTCATTCTTTCTTTAACTTCCAATCTCTGTTTCATCTCAAGTTGTTCTCTTCGACTCCTCTTCTATATTTTGTGAATGGCAGTTTGTTTAATTTTCATGCAGAAATGTGTTTGTGATACAATTTTATATCACGTGTTTTGCACATCAGAGATGATTTGCAGGTACCTCTGAAAGCAGATGTGCATTGAGTTATTCATCTGATTTCTCCTGAGTGAAATGGAGAAGTCTAACTGGGTTAGGATGTGGTTTCTTTGCCTAGACAGGGGTAGGCAACTTCGGCTCTTTTGTCAGCATAGCTGACTCAGGAATTCTGGGAGTTGAAGTCCATGAGTCATAAAAGAGCCAAGGTTGCCTACCCCTGGCCTAGGACTACTTATTCCATGTGATGAAGATTGACCAGAGGTGATTTAGGACATACAGTGCCATACAGGTAGTCCTCGACTTACAACAGTTCATTTAGTGACCGTTCAAAGTTACAACGGCACTGAAAAAAGTGGCTTATAACTGTTTTTCACAGTTACGACCATTGAAGCATTCTCATGATCATGTGATCAAAATTTAGATGCTTGGCAACTAGTTCATATTTATAACCATTGCTATGTCCCAAGGTCATGTGATCTCCTTTTGTGACCTTCTGACAAGCATAGTCAATGGGGAAGCTGGATCCACTTAACAACCGGGTTACTAGCTTAACAACTGCAGTGTTTCACTTAACAACTGTGGCAAGAAAGGTCATAAAATGAGTCAAAACTCACTTAACAATTGTCTCACTTAACAACAGAAATGTTGGGCCCAATTGTTGTCAAAAGTCGAAGGCTACCTGTATTTTAGTACAGTACAGCTGATGTTTAAGAGGAAGTCAAAGAAAAATCTTCCATCAGACCAGTTGAAATCTAATTTAAAGAGTAAAAGTCTTATCAGAAAAAGACGGCAATCAATTGAAAACCATCCACAATTGTTGGGGATCATACTGGTAGGAGATTCAGCAAGCCGAAAGATCATCTGATCACAAACGTACCCCGTATGACAAAATGTACTGTGGATTATATTAAGGCAATTATTTCTAAATGTGCATGTAAACAGATCAGAGCACACAAGTGTATGCAAATCTATGACATTTTTCATCATGTCTTTTGCTGACGTGTCCCCCTCCCTCCTTTTTTTTCCTGGCAATCTTTTCTCCCAGGAGATCATTTGTTCAATAGTCATTGAGAAGATAAAGCATGTACACAAACAACATTTGCAGCTTGTAAGAAATCTAGGGGAATTTTCTTCTAAGTCTACACTGTGCTAACTTCACCGGCACCTATTGATCCACCAGCCTGCTTTAGAGTCTTCACAACATCTCTTAATCAGCTGATGTAACTGCTAGCGGTGTTTTCTATTATCCAAAATGAAATTGGTGCGTGAAGATGGGAGGGAATAGAAAAATAAAGGCAACAGCCAAAAAAGAATAGACTGACTAAGTAATAATTTCAATAGTAGGCCTTTAAATCAGAGTGGGAGAGTCAGTTGATATATCTCTTTACCTGCTACTGGTCACCATTCAAGAAAAGACCATACTTGAAAAATGCTAAGAAATCTCACAGTAAATAAAATCCTTCAGAACATAAAATTTAAGCACTTAAGAAGAACCTTGGATCAAACCCAAGCCTCACTGGGAACACCCTCCTGTTTTTAAAATAATCTAAAAACACAATTTCTGGCCTAAATCCTTAGGGCATGTATGTACTATTTCCAGCACCCTTTTTTGATGGATAATCAGTATTGCATAAGAATGTAACAAAAGACCTCCTGGATCAGGCCAAGGTCATCTGGATCCGGTATTGTTTCTCACAATGGCCAACTGGATATTTTCTGGTACATCACTTTCTCCTGTTTTTCTCCTAAATTATCTCCTTTAATAGAACTGTGTTGAAAGTCAACCAAGTGATTTGAAGATGGGGAAGACTGGCGATGGCAAATTTATGACACACGTGAACACACCAGCAGGCCCTGGTTTTGCTCAGTTTTCTGTGCTCTTGTGTGATCTTCTGAAAGTTGTGCAAGATTGTTTGTTCTGCTCCTGCATGGCCTCCGGAGCATCTGAAAGGTGCTGCAGAAGGGGACCCATTCCTGTGTGCTTTTCAGACACACCAGAGGCTGCATGGGAGCGTGGCCCTCTTGATGCGGGTTCCAGAGGGTCCAGAGTCTATGTGAGAGCACACCACATTCTTGTGCGGCCTCTGCAGCCTCAGAAAATAACACAAGAACCTCCTGCAATTTGCAGAAGCTGCAAAGGCCGTACAGGAATGGGGTGTGTTCTTATGTGGCCTCAGGACCTTCTGAAACTCACATGAGATGGCCATACTCTTCTGTGGCCTCTGGAGCTTGCGAAAAGCATGCAAGAACAGATCGTGCTTTCCCATCTTTTTTAGAAGCTGCAAGGCCACGCAAGAGCATTCTCTGAAGTTTCCAAAGGGAAGGTCTCGTGCAACCTGGGACTGCTTAAATAGGCATGGTTGTTTTTTTCTCAGATTACCTGGGGATGGGGCAGAATATGTATTTGTATCTCTCCTCCTATCTTCTCACTCTCCATGGTTATGTGATTTTTCTTCTGTCTTAGACTATTTTTTTCCTTTGATCCTTTTCCTTTCATTACCTCCAATAGCAGGTAATGAAAGCATGCAGGAAAACCCCCAATACTGAAACAACTCTTGGGGTTGTATTTCACAATCTTGAATTAATAGTATTGTTCCAGGTGATTGTCTCAAACAATAATGAATATTTTGGAAGTGTGGGCCAGGGAACTGGTTCCCCTCACATTAAATGGACAAAAGAAATTGATTGACAGACGAAGTTAGTGTTGCTTGTGCTGGTTGGAAGTGCACAAAGTACCCACCTTTACTTTCAGATTGAATCTATTTAAACTCAGCAACAAAAAAGTCATTAATTGATTTTAATAAAATCAAATACAATGTGTTCCATATTTTTTTCAGTTGAGCTCAAAATTGCTATTAAAAGTAGGGTAATTTTTAGCACGCTATTTTAAGGCCAATTACCAGTGTGCATATTGTTTTCTTTATTGTAAGTCACTGCTCTTTCTTTCTCTTTTTCTCACTTTATACTTCTGTATAACTGTAGTTTTCCTCCAGTTTGATTGATACACTGTATGAAACTGTTTTTTGTTAAAAAAAAATAATGAAACTGGTCCAATAATGAATCTTGTTTTTTTTCATTATTATTATTTGGCATGCATCTGAGTGGTTGTACTCATATTTCATTTTTGTAATTATTTGACGTTTCTTTATGTAATACATAACACTGCATATCATTGGACTCTTTTTAAAAATAAATGAATATGTAAAGAGTTATTTCTCTTTTCTCAGTATGTGTGCATGTGTGACATGCCAGCAGAGCCAGGCATTTTCTGAAATTTTGACATGCCAAGTCCAAAAAGTTTGCCCTCTTTGGGATAGACAGATTACACACTACGCATAACAAATCAAATAAGGATCTCACAAAGAAGAGACACGGTCAACTTATTTTCCAAAGCACCAGAAGGTTAAAAAAAGGAAAAAAAAGAAAAAAGAAAAAGAAAAGAAACAACGGATGAAAACTAATCAAGGAGAGAAGCAACCTGGGATTAAGGAGCAACTTCCTAATGGCGAGAACAATTAGCTACTGAAAGAACTTGCCTTCAGAAGTTGTGGGTGCTTCATCACTGGAGATTTTTAAGAAGAGACTGGACAGCCGCTTGTCTCAGATTGTATAAGGTTTCCTGCTTGAGCAGGGGATTGGACTAGAAAAACTCCAAGATCCCTTCCAGCTCTATTCTGATTGATTGATTGAAATTCCGTGGCAGGCTAAGCTTGGTATCTTTTCAGCTTGGACCATATTTCGTGACTTTGGATGTCGTTCAAACCCAGGCCATTTGAATAATTTATGATTCTGTACACTGTATAAACCCAGAAAATGGATTCTTTAGCAATTAGGTTAAAAGTTTTGAGAAAGCCAGTAAAATGGATAGGGTGATTAAAGCATAGTGAGGATGAGAGCTTGGGAGATTAGTGTTAAAAAGATATGGTTTTCCTTCTGAGAGACCACCTCTCTACTCTATCCATTTCTACTTTCTTTATCCTCTCCAAAAAAGTGGCCACCTCGTAGAAAGTTCAATTGTACCATCCTCCTCCGTGATTAGAATTCTGGATTATGTTTCTAGTAATTTACTGAGTGACATGGTCTCTGTGCCTTGGTTATTATTGTGTTTCCCCGAAAATAAGACCAGGTGTTATTTTATTTTAATTTTTAGCCTCCAAAAGAGGCCCCAGGTCTTATTTTCAGGGGGGGTGTCTTTTCCACTGTCCTTGCAGTAGTGGTATGGACAGCTCTGTCCAGCGGCCCACGTCTTCTGCAGCTTCATTCTGCAGCTGAGAATGGAGCTGCGGCCTGCATTTTACAGTCAGAGGCCTTTCCGGAAGACCTGTGCAGCCAAGAACTGAACTATGGATTGAATCCAAAAAGACCTCTGACTGCAAAATGCAGATCAGGGGACGCTGCAGAAGAAGTGGGCTGGTGAGGAAAGGCAAGTGTTGGTTCATGGGAGGCCTGGTAAGTGGGTGCGGGGTGTGTGGGGTGTGTGGGGCAGCTCCACCCTGCCACCTCTGCCCTAGTTTGATTTTTTAGGTGTGTGCCTCACTCTAAAACTAGAGCTTATATTAGGTCCACCCCCCAAAAATCAAGCTAGGGCTTATTTTTGGGGTAGATCTTACTTTTGGGAAAATGTGGGTAGTAATCCCCTAGGAAAGAATACAAGAGGAAAGAAGGGATGGGATGAAAATGACAGGGAGGATGTGGCAGAGAAGTTGAGGTCTTTTTTGGAGGGAGGTTGTCAAAAGCCACCATTTTGTTCTATGTACCTGAAAATGATAATCCATTGTGCTTGTTATTGTCAACTGCAAAATGCCATTGCTATTGTTTAGTGCTATACATTGCAATTTTTTTCCAGCTGTAGAATAATGTTTCATTCTGGACTACTCATGAAGACAGGTTAATATTTCATAGATTTATAAAGCCAGGCTCTCAACAGAGCTCTGTACCAGTTGAGGGCCATAGCCTAAGCTTTCAATCATTTAAGTAATGAACCATAGAGTAGTACTTGATTTCTGATTTCTATTGCTGTTATTATACATGCATTTTATCATCGCTATGAAGTTTATATTGGAATTTGCAAATAACTCAATACTGTTTATATTACTGTATGCAAATAAGGATTGCAAAGCACTTATTTGCATACTTAGATCGTACAGATTTATATTGATAATCTGGAATAAATGGGTTCATTCCAAAGCAGTTAGTATGCATGTGATTTGCAATGATAATTTGTCAAGACACAATGCTGTTAAAATCAAAATAGTCCCTTAGCATGTTTATATTAGAACACAATCTGAGTTCATTTGAACTTCTGAGAACCTGTGCTATAACACCTCATTTACCTAGAATTGGGCTATAGTATGGAAGAGAATGTGGTTGCTGTATTTGGAGTGTATACTATTCCAGTCTTAAGCTATTATTCCTAATATACAGCCATTAGCTACAGCAAAATATATGGAATTGGATTGCAATCTTATGAATAAAAACTTTATGTAACAGCAAATCATGCATATTCTTTTTTAATGCATATTTTATTAATTTTCTAATTTTACAATCATGAGTACTTAATAAACAACGTGTTATCTGGCTCCATTGCTAATTCAGTGGTACATATTAACTTTGTCAGTTTAGTTCAGGGGTGTCAAACTCAATTTCATTGAGGGCTGCATCAGCATTGCAGTTGCCCTCGGGGGCCAGGTGGGTGTGGCCAGGGTGGGTGCAGCCTACTGGGTGGGCATGGACAGAGTGGGTGTGGCCTACTAGGTGGGCATGGCCAGCTCTACATCGTTTGCATCAAGGGTGCCTGTGGGGGCCTGGGCAGGAGTGGGACAGATCTGAGGGTCTCTGGCAGAAGGGGGTGGGACCGGGGCAAGCGCCAAGGCATGGTCCATTTCTTCATTCCTCACAAAGGGTGACACCTCCCCAGCATGCACCCAGGGGGTGGGGCCAATGCGGCAGGGGCTGGTTCCTCGCTGTTTCTAGATGGCCTTGTGGAGCTAAGACTGAATGCGTTTCAGCATAAATGGCCACCACAAAATTGTACATTGGCTCCCGGCTGGCCTGGGTCAGAGCCAAGGCAGCGGGGGCCATTCCCTCACTGTTTCCAGGATGGCTTCGCAGGCCACATGAAACTACTTTGCGGGCCGTATCCGGCCCCCAGGCCGTGTGTTTGACATGTCTGGTCTAGTTCCAATACTACACCATCCAGTACTTCCTTGATCCTCTCTTCTTCTGGTAGTATGCATTTTTCCACACTGGGCATATAAATTCTTGTTACTGTTAATACATATACAATTAAATATAGACATCTTCATCACATTTTATTGGTATTATATATATCGATAGTATCAGTTTAAAATATCTTTTCTAGCCAGAACATATCTCAATTGCATTTGCACTTAAAATCCATTTGTTCAATCAATATCCTGTTTTTCCCGCTTTTTAAATTTTTTAATTTTAATATTAAAAATATCTCTATTGATTATAATATTCTCATATTAAATTATATTTTGGTAACCAAAAACTTCCCTTATTCAAACCCTTTTAGAATTTTCATATTTCCTATCTCATAACAAAGTATAATATTCTAGTTACAAATCCTATTCTTCTAATTATAATAATACTTTTATTTCTAACAGTTATCTATTTAATCATATTCAAACATCTGTTTAATAGTATAATATCCCATCTAATAGGTCAAAATCTCTATTTTCTTCAGTCTTACTCTAGCTTTCTTCCTTTGCCAAATAACTTTCCAAGTCAATGCATTTGAATTATCAAGTAATTCTTCCTCTGTTTATATATATATATATATATAGGTTTTCGCGGGTATTTGTATGTAGGTCTTTGGTTGTTCGGGTTTTCTCCCGCGTAAAATTGGAAGTGTCTTGCCGACGTTTCGACGAAGTCCCATTCGTCATCTTCAGGCTGGTGTTTTCAGCTTCGTGCTTTGAGCAGCAATGTGTGGTCTTAGCTGTTTCTTCCTTTTAACTGCCAGTGGGGTATGAACTGATTGGGTGGGAGCTTGGCTGTGTTCTGATTGGGTGGAGGTGTGTTCTGAATGGTTAGGGGCTTGGCTGTGCTCTGATTGGCTGGGGGAGTGTTCTGTTTGGTTGTGCTCAGGTTAGTCTGAGTTGCAGGGGGGGTTTAAGATTTTGGGCTGCCTTGCTATTTTTTGGCTTCGCGTTCGTGGTCGTGCCTCATCTTCATGGAGGGTGTCAGTTTGCTTCATGTATGGATTGGAGGGTTTAAAGTGGCTAATGATGCAGCTGTGGTCTGGCTTCTGGTTTGTGGTCATGCCTTGTCATCGGTGTGGCTTTGGGTTTGTTTTTTGCGTGGATGTGTGGTGGTGACATCCTGTGTGGTTTTTGTGAGTGTGGGTCTGGTATCCTTTTTTGTGTTAGTGAGTCGTTTGTCAATAAGGGCGGGTTTCCAAATGGCTGGTAGGCGGGAGGTATCATCTCGCTTGTTCATGCTGTGTGGGCGTTTTTCTATCTCGATGGCTTCTCTGATTATTCGGTTATTAAAATGTTCACTTTTGGCAATGGTTCTGGTATTTTTAAAGTCAATTTCATGTCCTGTGGCTTTAAGGTGTTGGACCAGGGAAGATGTTGGTTCCTCTTTTTTGACTGAGTTCTTATGTTCTTCAATGCGTGCACTTATTCTTCTGTGGGTTTGTCCAATGTATGTGGTGGGACAAGTGGTGCATGGGATTTCGTATACTCCTTGATTTTCTAATTCAATTTTATCTTTGGGGTTTCTAAGGATGGTGGATATTTTTCTGTTTGTGCAGAATGCTGTTTTGATGTTGGGTTTATGGAGGATCTTACTGATTCTGTCTGTGGTGCCTTTTATGTATGGGAGGAGGGCTTTGCCGTTTTCTTGTTCTTTGTCTTGGATTTTAGTGGGGGTTTCTTTTGGATTAGGTTTGTAATCTTATTTCTATGGAATCCATTGGATGTTAGTACATTGGTGAGAGTGTGTAGTTCGGGTTTTAGGTGTTGTTCGTCAGCTAATCGTTTTGTTCTGGAGATGAGTGTCTTGGCTACAGAGTTGATCTGTGCTGGGTGGTGGTGTGAGAGAGCGTGCAGATAGCGGTTTTTGTGTGTTTTCTTCTGGTAGATGGTGTGTCCTAGGGAGCCATTGGATTTCTTGTAGACTAAGACATCCAGGAAGGGAAGTTGGTTTTTAGCTTCTGTTTCCATGGTGAACTGTATTTTGGGGTGTAGGCTGTTGAGGTGTGTGAGGAAGTTGTCCAGTTTTCCGTTCCCATGTGGCCAGATTATGAAGGTGTCGTCTACGTATCTGAGCCAGAGTTTGGGTTTGTGATCCGATTTTTCTAGAGCTTGGGTTTCAAAGTGTTCCATGTAGAGGTTGGCAATGACAGGTGAGAGGGGTGATCCCATGGGTGCTCCTTCTGTTTGTTTGTATTTTTGTCTATTATAGATGAAGTATGTGTTGGATAGGCAGTGGTTGGTCAGATCTAAGATGTGTTTGGGGGGGGGTTATATGGGAAATACCCCAGCTAATTTTAGAACTAGCAAGAAAGACACACGTAACAGCATACGTAGAAGGGGTAAGAAAGAACCACACCCCAATGCAGGACACACACTTGGATTACAACGCACACAGCTGGGACCTATGACACGATCCAAGAGCCGGGCGCAAATGATTGGATATAAGCCCTCCCAACAGCTGCCGTTTACACCCTGATGATGTCAAGAGCTCTTGACGAAAGCTAGGTCTAGTAAATAAAAAGTTTTAACATTTTTAACTTTTGTATAAATTTATTCTCTTGGTGTTTGACTATTTATTGATTTTAACATATATATATTGTTTGGAATGAGGAAGAGAATTTGATTGAAGTATTTTTGGAAGAATGCTCAACCCATTTATATTCATTAAATAGCCTCCATCCTTCTCCTTCAGTTTTTCTTTTCATTTCTTGTTTGTCAATATTCAGCATTTCTCCTAACAGCTTTATCATCCATTTGATCAGTTCTTCTTCCTTATCCTCAAATGTGTCCTGAGATCTTGACAAGTAAGATATCTTTTCCATTTCCGGTGTTATCATTACATCTTCTAATTTTTCATTTGTCTGTCTGTTAATTCCTTCCTTTAGGTCCTCCATCTTCAGATCCATTTCTTTTAATTTTCCTTCTGTTTTCTGGGTCACTAGTTCCTTCTTTGTAGTCATTGTCTGGATTTGTAAGTTTAGGTTAGAAAATTGTTCTTTTATCTCATTTGCATTATTTTTAGTCTCATCATGAAATAAAACAATTGTCTCTTGGATTGATTTCAACATAGAAAGATTTTTTTTCTGAGATTCATTAACATTTTTTGTTGCTATATCAAGCTGGGAGCTTCGGAGACAAGTGTTAAAGATATTTTTTTTTACCATTTGAGGCTAAGTATGAAACACCCATTTTGTTTTTGTATGTAGTCTTTATAGTCCAATAGGGTCCCCATCACAGATAAGCAGCCCAAGAGGTTTTTTTTCCCTTTTCTCAGCTGCAGTCTGCAAAAGTGAAAGTTTCCAGGAACAATAAAGAGTCTTATCTAAGTCCAGGCTCCAAGCCAAGTTTCCTTTAAGCAGAATAAATTGTAGTGCCATGATTCATCACTAGATGTCATTGACACCGTCTTCCAGCTTTCCAAATCCAAGCCTATTTTACAGACTTTTAAATATCTTTTCTTAAAAAAGTCTCAAAGGTACTCTTAGTCTCTAAATTTCAAGTCTATATATCTGTATTAATTCCAAATTGATCTTGTAGTTTTCTTTATTTTTCCCCAAAGCAGTTAATTCACTGCTTTTCTTTTCCTGAGGGAACAGGGCAAAACCTTCCCTCCCTCTCTCATCGGGGAGGATTCTTTGCTTTGGGCATTCTTTTTTCTAGGAGAGTAGTATTAAGGTCATAAAAAGAGGATAAAGTCTCACCCAGTTCCATCCAAGTTGCTCAAAAATTCCTAGTTAGTGCTTATCTTTGGTTGTCAGCAGCTTCTGACTGGCCACACAAATGTAACCAGTCTTTCCCCTTTCAGTTTGGAGGGCTTCCTTGAATCCAGCAGAAGGGCTGCCCCCCCCACACACAATTGATGAGGGTCCCCTCCTTCTTCATCAACTTTTGACCCTTTTTAAGGTCCCCAGTGGGGCAAAATCGAACGTGGAAGATGGAGCCCTGTCTTCCTGCACCTGTTACACTGCGATGCCTAACCGGAAGTCCAAGTCATACATATTCTGATAGTATCTTTCAAAAGAGCAGGAATTTTGTTTTTCTTATCTGCAGTCTAAATCAACCCAGTTCAACAAAACATTGTATAGGCACAAGTGAACGATATCCAAATTTGAGGGTTTATTTGCCTCTAAGGCTCATTGGGTGATTTGGACTAGTCACTTTATCTTAGCCCAATATTAGTGCTTGAAGTATACAGTGAGATGTGATCTCTTTCTGTGCTTTGAGTTCTTTAGATAAAAGGTGAAAGATAAATAAAGGAAATAAATGAACCAACACATCTAGATGACATTAGATTGTGAAAAGGTGTGTCTTCAGTGGAAAAAAAAGAGGAAAGATAACAATTTTCTCATTGGCCAATCACACTTTACTTCCAGAATACTGGAATGGATTACACAGTCCACCTTCCACTCCCAAACTATTGCAAATGAATGATGGGAAGGTCAAGAAGCAGAGAAACAACCAATCAGGTCTTGTGGCCAGAGTCCAGATTGAGCACCTTTGCTCACCCAATGCAGTCTGGACTGAAAATTGCAAAGTTCACTTAAGAAAAAGCTCAGAGAAGCATGGGTGATAACTACCATGGGCCTCTCTGGAAGAGGTTCTAATGTACTTACCTTCCTGAGATATGATGAAACTATTGTACTTTAATATTCAGTGCTCCAGTTTTTCTATGGGATGAATCCTTTCTTAGATTGTACTTTATTATTATGGGTTAGGTTCAGAGCAATGACCAAGCCCAGCCTCCAAGAATCAGAGAGCAGATGAAATAGTAGAGAAGCCAATGATGTTGAAGCTTGGAGATCAACCTCAAGGACTTTTGCTAAAGACTAATCAGCTTAACTGATAAAGCATAATGGAATGTGGTGTGCTATATGGAACCTATATAGGCTATGAAATCTATATAGGCTATGGAACTATGGAGCCTTACAGGATCATTGGGTTTCCCAGATCACAATGATTTGCAACTATATTCTGAATACACTATTCAGCTATAATAATTTCACCACCAATTACTTCTTTAACTAGAAATTCTAATGGTGCGGAGAATAAGACTCAGTCTTCCATAACGGCTAGTTTAAGCTTGTCAGTCCCTCTAGGGTGGGACATCCCTACTTTTACCACATCATGTGGGCCTCTTATAGGCTTTGGCATTAACACTCGGAATTCTGAAATTTGCATGAAAGCACTCCGTTGTATTATACAACTCAAAAATAGTGAACCTGGGATTTTTCTATTTGATGTCTTGCAAGGCAAACCACAATTTAAGATAGATAAATAGTCTGCTACTATCTCCCCTAGGGAATATTATACAGCCTTCAGTCGTTTTGCTCCAGACCCTTGTCCCATTTTTTAAAAAAATCTTTCTTTACAAAGTTGAAACATCATGTTGTTTATAAAAAAAATGTGGGCCAAAGAAACAGATGAAAACAAGTTTCTCAGAATATAAATATATTACAGTGCCTGGCTGCCTCAGATACAGCTGTTTCTCTGCAGAGGTACTGATTAAGTTGTACTATTAATGTTCATGAAAGAGGAAGAATTAAAAAAGAAAAATGGGTAAAAGTTGTTGCCTTTGGGAAATACTGTGAAGCATGCTGTAAACAGAGAGAATGCAGGAATGAAGAACAGACTGGGTCTGAAAGAGCCTTCCTTCTCATGAAATGATCCAGGTACTTTAGGTGTACTTTTTTTGCACTGAAATCACTGGGAGAAGCAAGTCCTGATATTGTGACATCTCACACTCCTAACCCTATTCGTAGTCTCTGCCTTCTCTTTGCATCAGCAAACCAGTTTCTCTGGGATTCCATCTATTCCCATATTTAAAAGTCACCAAGGCAATGCTTAAGAACCAGGAGAGTTTCTTCCACTTCATTTCCTTACCACACAAACCTTTTCTTGATGTTTTTGTACACTATGCATACTGAACTGTTAACTAGCTAGGTACATTTCAGCCCAATATATTGAGTGGTCCCACTCTTTGTGATTAGAGCTCTTTGTTACGTTGAAGACCAGAAAATCGTGGGTTGGTTGAGTTAATCATGATTGACCTATGACCACATATACCTTACATTAGGATTTGTGACTTGGCCTTGAAAAATAATTTTTATCCTTTTGTATATTTTATCAGTCAACATTCTCTTATGAGCTTTGGGTCTCCAGAATTTGATAACTCTAGCTCATTCTAGAGAAGAGCAGTGAGGGTGTAGTGCTCGTGTTACTGTCATTGTTTTACTTGTTACTATCACTGTTTTTCTCTTCCTCTTCCAACATGAAAATGATGGTGGGTTTTAAATTTGCCATTAGATTAGCTGTATATAACTCAGCAATTCAGACTAACCTTGTCCTACAGACTTGAATAGAAGAGGACAACAAGGAAAACCATGTGCAGAATGTGCACAATTTATAGACTATTAAAACTCTTGTGTCGGTAAAAGAAAGAATGTATCATAGGGCAACAGTTTTTGAATCCAGGTACCTCAAATAGGGAAACTTGCAGAATGTATCCAAAATCCGGGGATTCATGATTCCCATGGAATTGAAATTAAGCACATTTGTAGTTGCTTCAGGGCTGCTGTGCTGCTGCACCTCTGCCCAGAGATTCAGTAGCCCAGTCCCACCCTAGCTCTCCAGACCCTGGGTAGACCATTCCCACCATCAGATACTGGAGGGCCGTCAGCTGTAGTTAAACCAGTAGGAAGTCCCTTCTCACAGCTTTCTTGCCCACCCATGGCCATTCTGTTTCTCTGTTTAAGGACGGAAATTTCTGAGATGATGACTCAACAAGTCAAAGATTGTCTCATGAAATCCTTTTATGTATTTGAAGAGCTCACTTAAAATACAGGCATAAATAAATATTATCAGTCTGGAAAGGTGACTAAGCATAAAGATGATGTTAAAGGGAACAGGGGCTTTATAAACCCAAACTGTGTTGGCATATGAGCATAGAAATGTCAAGGGCAGGAAATCAGAAAGCAAGGCAGTTCAAATGAATACAGGTTTATTACATGCTAATATTCTTTACTAGAATCTGAACTACTAACAGTCAAAGCAAATTGGTGGTAGATAAGGGTCAATTGAATTCAAGGTGGGCTGGACTTAGATCTCTTGTGGGTGTGAAAGGACTCCAAAGTGATGATACCCTTGACCCCTTTCTTGGACTCAGCCTGGCCATCTCCTATATCAACCAGGGATCATATTATTAGAATAAGATGATTTCTGAAATCTTAAGGGAATCTGAATTAGGGTCTGTGTGCTTCTAATAAAACAGTTTTTCCCAATCTGATCTCCCTTTAACGAGTGGTCTAACTCCCAAAATTTCCCATGGACAGGCAATTTCCAAGAATTCTGGGAGCTGAGGTCCATACAATTGGAAGTGTTTCAAATTGGGAGCAAGCACTGCAATAGTGCCTATTGTGACAGGCTGAAGATTAAAAAAAATAAAATAAAATAGCAAATTATTATCCCTGCTGCTGGACAGGGCCAAATTTCTGAGCTAGGTGAATGATTATGTAGTTTCATGCCAGCCTCATTTTAATATGTGATATTTATTAAAGCAGAAGCTATTACAAAATGCTTTACATAGTAGGGGTCTAACCATGGTCAAATAACAAGAATGGGGGGGGGGGAAGAGGTACATTTTTGTTTTAAGCACCAAGAATCTTCTTTCTGGACCGATCATTTTCTCTACTGGTTTCACATAAATATTGTCCATTTGGTGCACCATTTCAACAATGAAATGCGAGTGTGGTATTCATTCTGTACATAAAGCCAGAGTTGGCTCCAGAGTATGTTGAGTTACATTTGAAAGAGTTCTGCAACCAAGAAAGATAAACTGCTTTTCTAACTTTATAAAATATATCTAGATAAGACAGAGGCAGTTTGAGAGAAAAGTTTAGCTTGTGCATCTCTCTGTTCCATGTTCAGAACGGTCACTTAAGAAGCCCCATATACTGGATCTGTCCTAGTTGTGAGAGACAGAAAGAAAACATGATTTAGTTCTGTATTTTACTCCAAGCCTGTGGAACTCCTGTGTGGATCGTATTTTGGAAGCAACAAAAAGTGTGTTTGTTACAGAGCATCGATTTTGAGCAAATCGGAGCATGTGAAATACAGATAGTCTTTGTTTAGTAGTACTGTTGGGACTGGTATTTTATTTTTATTCGTCAAACCAAAATTACACATTCAAACAAAGAAAATAAGAAAATCAAAATGTGACAGGGACGGCAGGCACACCAGTGCACTTATACCCTAGCTCCTTTAGGGACCTCTTAAATATGGAGTGAGGTTCATAGAAGTTAAGTTAGAATTAAAGCTGTGAAGATCAATTGGCTGATAGCAAATGGTAACTCATTTGCTAAGTGAAGCAGTTGCTAAATGAAATTGTAGCTATGCTTACAGTCTTATTTCAGCATGTCTTTGCTTTACAGACCAGAGATGGTTGTACATGAGACGATTGGTCACCAAGTTACTTTTTTCACACCATCGTAACTATGAACAGTCACTAAATGAGGACTATCTGTATTGCTTTGGAACAGTTTTAGCTGGATTGTTAATTGGCCATTTTATGCTTTTCTTATATCTGCCTCCTGCTCTTCTGGAAAGAAAGATAAACTAGATAAACTTAATGAACACATACACAGAGGTTCGTTACTTGTAATATTTATTTAGATTAGGTAATGCGAAGTAGACAGATAGGATAACAGGATAAACAAACAACAAGAACATGAACAATGCTGCTGGAGTAGACCCAAGACCTATTTGGTTGAACCGTTCTAAACCAGAGAAGCTTGAGAATCTATCTGCTAATCAATAATTACAGATATTCATAGCATAGATCCTGAAAGTACCACATATCTGGTATATGATGAGCAGCCATTTCTTCCATGAATTGTCTAATTCCATTTTGTGGGAATCCAGTTTGACTATCACCACATCTGACGAGTTAGAACTTTACAGTTCAACTATATATTAACTGGAATCTTTCACATTTTAGCTTCAATAAATAGCATTGTATTATGACTGGGAAGAATCCATTTTTCATCTCCTCCCCATTTCCTCCCCACTATGCACCTTGATTTGTGGTACCTTAGTCCTGCCTGACCTTATGTTTAGTCTAAAATAATAATCCCCACATATGAAGGTGGCCTCAATCCCTGATCATTTGACTCGTGTAACAGAAATAACAGAATCATAGAGTTGGAAAGTACCTTGGAGCTCTTCTAGCCCAACTTTCTGCTCAAGCAGCTACCCCTATACTAGGGATAGGCAATCTTGGCTCTTTTATGACTCATGGACTTCAACTCCCAGAATTCCTGAGCCAGCCATGCTGGAGGAGAAAGGGAAAGGTTTCCAAGCTGAGCCATGTTGGCTCAGGAATTCTGGGAGTTGACGCCCACAAGTCATAAAAGAGCCAAGGTTGCCTACCCCTGCCCTATACTATTTCAGATAAATAGTTGTCCAATCTCTTTTTGAAAACCTCCAGTGTTGTAGCACCCACAACTTCTGGAGGCAAGCTATTCCACTGGTTGATTGTCAAGAAATTTCTCCTACATCTGTTCCATTCTCCATTATTGTTTTTGAGTGGTAATGATCAGACCTGTATCTAATGTTCAGCTATGGAATTCACAATAGATTTATATTGTGCTTGATAATATCAGCACTGTTAATTTCAATCTTCATAATCCTTCACTAGAATCAATCTATATTATATTAGTTGTATGCTGGTCAAATTAAGCTGGGTCATTATGACCCCAAACCCTTTTCCTGTTGGTTACTCTACATGCAAATTTAGTATGCATCAATGTTTACACCTTGGATAAATAAAATTGTGTGTTTCTTTGTACTCTGTTAGTCATTTATCTAATTTGGTGAGAATTCTTATTTGGAAGTTGTTAAACTTCAATTTTTATTATATTGCATAGTTTAAATATATCAGTGAATTTGTCCCCACTTCTTGTTTTACACCAACAATAGTGGGGTTTTTTTTGAAAATCTTAAAATTATTATTATTATTATCTTGCATGCAAAAGATGTTGTACACTTGTACAGGATAAATCAGCCCCAGCTGTTATCCTTCCTTCTGCTATTCACTTATCATTTTGAAAAATCCTCTGTAATCCTCCTTGAATTTTGGTATTTTTCTTTAAAAAAATAAATAAATCTGGAAATTAATATTCTCTTTGCTTTCTTTCTATTCCAGAGAGATTAAACAGTGTTTCTTAAGCAAATACAAGGTGTCCCAAAAGGCAGGCCCCATAGACAATTTGTTATATAAATGTTCAAATCGGTTGCCATATGAAATCCTAATCATGTGTGTGTGTGTGTGTGTGTGTGTGTGTGTGTGTATGTAGGTCTTTGGTTATTCGGGTTTTCTCCTGCGTAAAATTGGAAGTGTCTTGGCGACATTTCGACAAAGTCCCATTCGTCATCTTCAGGCTGGTGTTTTCGGCTTCGTGCTTCTAGGAACAATGTGTGATTGAAGCATGAAGCCGAAAACACCAGCCTGAAGATGATGAATGGGACTTCGTCGAAACGTCGCCAAGACACTTCCAATTTTACGCGGGAGAAAACTCGAATAACCGAAGACCTACATACAAATACCACAAAAACCTCAGAATATGTATGTATGTATGTATTTATGTATGTATGTATGTATGTATGTATGTAGGTCTTTGGTTATTCGGGTTTTCTCCCGCGTAAAATTGGAAGTGTCTTGCCGACGTTTCGACGAAGTCCCATTCGTCATCTTCAGGCTGGTGTTTTCAGCTTCGTGCTTCGAGGAGCAATGTGTGGTCTTAGCTGTTTCTTCCTTTTAACTGCCAGTATATATATATGTATATGTATATGTGTATATGTATTTGTGTGTGTGTGTGTGTGTGTGTAGATGTAGATATGTATATATTTTGATTGGCCTTTGGGTTCTGCCATTCAGTACAAAAAAAGTCATGAAGCCCTAATACACACCTTCATTTTCCCAGCAGTAGACATTTCCTCTTTATTTTTGGTTAGGTTGTGTATTTTTTTTTGTAAAGCAGGAACAGCTCAGGCACTAAGATGATGAAGGCTGTTAGGAAAAAAAAAACGCCAGTTGTGAGTAGCAAAAGTTAAAGTTGTTGCTACGGTGGGTAACCCTGAAGGTCTCTGGGATTCTGACTCCTTTGAGAAAATACAGCTATCCAGACCTGACATCTTCTGTCAGCGTTGAGCAACCATGGATGTGATTATCAGCACCTTGATCCTCGCTTTCCACTTCAGAGGCCGGAAGCTATTACTCCATTCTCAAGAGCTTTGAAGAGCTTCGCTGTTCTTCTGCTATGGGGATCTCTCTCTAACAGCCACTCTGTGCCCTGTGGCTCTGAAGTAGGACACTCTGTACTAAGATTAAGGTAAACAAATTCTTTCCTTGGGCAGTGTTGCTTGACGTGAGACCCTAATGGCGCCATAGCACTATATATCTATTTCTTTCCTTGCCATCTCTCTGGGAAACATTTGGTCATCAGCAGAGTTACTCTGCCGGAGAGCGTCTTTTGGAAATAACCAGACCGAAAACCAGTTCCAATAAAATGCTGTCTATTGCCATTTTTTTCCCCCTCTAGCCTCGCATCAAACTTATTCTGTTCAGAATAAAAATCCATCTGATATTGTCCCTATCCTGGTGACCTCTGGAAACGTTAGATCAGATTTTTCCAATATTCTTAGATATTGCTTAGGATGTTTGAGGATTATGGGTTGAAATGCACTGTACCTGGAAGGCAATGGGTTAGGGAAAACTGCTAATTTTATTTTCCACTACGTCATACGTACAAGATCACCCAATAGGTTGCCTAATATATGAGAATCCATTGTTACAATAGATGGGATCGTGAATAAGATCTCCGGATTATCTGGTCATGCTGTCATGGAGGCATCCCAATTTCAAAAACAGGGATGAAGACATATGGCCAAACCCTATGTATGGAGAAGGCAGTTTAAGCATTTCATAATTAAAAAAAAGAAGAAATGTATGTTAGCATGAGTATAGTTTTAGATGCAATCCCAGCTTTTTTCATGGACTTCCATATGTCAGCTGAGAAGCAATTTGAGAAGTCAGATTCCTGCATCAGACAAGCAAAAGAAAAATAAAGCAGATTGGAAAAATTAGATTTGATTGTCTGATTAGCTGACTGATTGATTACTGGTGCCCTATATACAATATTGTTACTTGACTGGAAGAACATTTCTAATAAATACAGTATAGAAATGGAGGTAAGCTTGGAAGAAAAAATATTTATGATGAAATCACTGCAAATATGGGACATTAAGTCAGGGGTGAAGGGAATTAAGTGTTTCTGATGTAAGAGAGAAAAACCAGCACACAGCATGTCTTCGTAGCTTCTAATTTAATGCTTCTTTTAAACTGTGTCAGTTCTGAAGGCTGTGGAGTGAACATTAGTGCTTGAAATACATTTTTAAAATTTATTACAAAAATTAAAACATTCCATATATCTCTTAAAACACTGGCGGGTACATTTCTTTATTAGTACTCATAAATTCAGGATGGATTAATTGTTATAACGATACATTCAAAAGCCTACACGGAGATGCAATTTGAAATGTAGAACACTTAATCTTTCTAGTATATGAAAATTAATTAATTTGTATAATATCATGTATAAACAACATTTAGCCACGTACAATTCTGGAACTCTTTTCTTTTTTTTTAAATATACCAACAATTATCTACATGGTTTCAAAACTGTTACAAGAAGCAAAAGAGAGAATGTTTTAAAAAGTATGCTTTAACTCACATGGGTAATATTATACATGCTGAGTGTACAGTTTATCATATCATGTTTAATTATTAATGTTTATTATATAATTATTTATAATAATATATACTGAAATGCCATCGGAAACATAACAAAATCTCACTGCAGTTTATGCGGCAAACTGACAGAAATCATAAGAGCAAATATCAAATTGCTTGCCATAACAACGTTCAGTACTTACTATATTTATAATTCACGTTTTCTCAGAGATGCTCAGGAAAGAATGCATTTATATCTTCCAATAACCCTGTTAGGTAGAGAGAGACAGTGACTGATCCAGGTTAAATTCACAGTTGCAAAAGCTTGCTCATCCCAAACCATCTCATAATCTACTGCACCTCACTGGCTGCTATATTAAAGTGCCTGATCTATTTCACAAAATAGTAAAATAAAGAGATGGAGTGCATAAAAGTGGCAGGTTTTTCTCTTCCCCCCCCCCTTTTTTTTTTTCCTTTTCACATCCTGGATCCATTTTCTCCCTCCCGCTGTTCTCTTTACTTCTCTGCCTCTGCACCCGGTTCTTTCATTTGTCATCATCATTCCGTAGGCTTCCTATTATTTCTGCCTTAAATCAATTTGTGTTAAATAATCACCATTGTCCGTGACACAGTCCACTTTATTTCTGTCTCTCTTCAGCTTATTCGGAAGCAGACTTCGTGGTGCCTTCCTTATAAATGAGGGATATTTAAAGAGCAGTCCAAATCCTTTCAAAAATGAATGGTTCGATTCTGCAGCCCTATCATCTGACACCATCACCTCTGAGGATCAGTCATGATAAAGTATAACTTTGTACAGCAAATCTCAGGCTTCAGTTCATGTAAGCCTGGGAGAATGGCATGAAAACAGATAGAGCTGAATGCTATGGACTTAAGGGGCCACCCAGATATAATGCCATGGAATTAGCATAGCCAAGCTTGCTTTTCTGGCTGCAGATTTGAGTGCACGTAGCCAACAAGAAGAGCATGTAAACAGATTTAGGAGAATAGCCTTCAGCTTTAAGGCACTACATTGTTTGCAGATGAAAGGAAAGGGAAAGGGGAGGGGAGGGGAGGGGAGGGGAGAGGAGAGGAAAGAAAGAAAGAAAGAAAGAAAAGAAAAAGAAAGAAAGAAAGAAAGAAAGAAAGAAAGAAAGAAAGAAAGAAAGAAAGAAAGAAAGAAAGAAGAGGAAAGGAAAGGAAGTTGTTAAAAGATCATCATAGATCTGACAATAAGGATATAGCTAAATGAGGGACGGATATATCTGAATAACCAAGAAGCCACAGACAGGTGATTCTTTTACACGAGAGTCATTGAAATTAACAGTAGTGGTTCCTGATAGTTATCTTGAACAAGCTAGAAAATGTCTCTATATCAGTTCAGACTAATTATCCATTTAACTGATGACAGCTCTCCCAGAGAGGCAGAAACTCACAAGAAGTCTTATCCCCTGTCATGTATTGGTTCCCATAGTAAAATGGGGTGCTATGCCTATCCACTTGTAGAAACATGTATATGTTTATTACCCTGAGCTTCACCAAACTACTCTGGACATAACGATGTACTGCTATAATGATACTTTGCCATTTAGAGACAAAAAAGATATTAGCTGACCCACAATTAAGGTATTAGTCTCCAAAACTGACCTTTGAAAAATCAGGAACCAAACTCATAATTTACAGACCACCCTGAATAGGCTGCCTCATCTTCTATTTTAACCATAATGCTTCTTATAAAGTGGAGTTCAAGGCTCCTCCCGTCAGCCATTCTGGCTGGAATATGCTATCAATCATTTGAATTGATTTGAAAGTTGCTCTAATGGATATAATAAGGCACACATTGGCATTGATATATTTACCAGGTCTTCCTTCCACTGTGGAGTTTGTGTTGATGATCTTGAAGATGACAGGAGCATCTTGTTGGCAATAAAAAGAGGCAAGGGGAAAAAAAGAGGCATGCAATACAATCTTACTTTGTTGACCCCAATCTGGCATCCAGCTTGTAAATGCTAAATCAATAAGCTCTTTCAGATATGATCTCAAATCATTCTTTGCAACTCAAGACCTATTCATACTGATCTATTTGTTCTTCTTCTATCCTCTCTCTCTCTCTCTCTGTGCACTTGAAACACAAAAATCTCTACCCATCCCACTCCACCTCAAATCCCGCTTTATTACCTTATTATATTTGAAATTTTGCTTGGTCTTTGGCTAGCTAACGATGAACCACACAGTAGTCTGAGTTCCTCTGTTTATATGTATATTTCAGGGTGGGGAATGAAGGAAGCCTGAATAAGAAGAAGGGAAAATATTTGAAAATGCTTGAAGAATGTAAACCCGTACCTGGCAGCGTTTGTGGAGATGTATTGATCTCCACTGTATTTGATATTCAGGCACTGGAATCAAAATGTGAGGAGGGGAAAAAATAAAACAAAAACAAGCGAATTTCACATTATCACATATTTCCCTCAAATGGTTCTGTTTGCTTAAACCTCCATAAAATACATCATTTGAGATCAGAGCAGAAAGCTTATTTTTCTTGGCTTTTTCACATTTTGTGTGTCTGTAACATCAAAACGGACTTTTTTTTTTTTTTTTGAGTCTACTTCTACAAATGGCTAGATCCTTTTTCATTTTTACACCTTCTTGTGGGTTAGTCCATACATAAATCCTGATACAAAAACGTGCTGTGTATATCTAATTTGTCGTTGAGTACCCAACATATGAGAAACGTCATACATGATGCTGACAATCCCAGAAACATTTACTCAGCCTCTGAGCCCTTAGGTGCATCATTCCACAGAGTAACTACCTAAACACTGCCAGTCATCTTTAGGGTTAGTGACCCTGGTCGGTCTCCCATGCTAGACAGGGTTCTTTCTTTTGTGGTGCTGGGGGAGAAATTTTCCTCTGGCCTCTGAGACATGATTTCCTTTTTGACATCACACATTTTAACATCAAGAAGCCATAAAGGAATAGAACTGCAGCTGGATAGTGGACAGGATGCCACATCTGCTATACCATAAATACTGCTAAAATTTTGACAAGCTGTCAATTGGTCTTTTATTTCCCTCATTGGGAAGTATCTACTTAGATCAAATAAGGGTAGCTGCAAATCTCTCTCTCTCTCTCTCTCTCTCTCTCTGTTCTCACATCTGTCTTCTCCTTTTGTAAACCAGCAGGGTTTGAGATTAATTCTACAGTTATAGGGAAATGGCTCTGCTCCAACAATCGGTGATCGGATGGAGAAAAACATGAGTTTGTTTCTTAGGAAAAAGCCAAAGAAGAGAGAGGAACATTCCTCATTTTCTTTAGAATACAGGTGCATGTTACACCCAAATTTGGGAAACTCTGTGCAGTCATACAATTTCAAAGGGGAAAGCACCAGTTTGGTGTAGTGGTTAAGGTGCTGTGAGTTCTAGTCCGATCTTAGTAAGGTGCTGTGAGTTCTAGTCCGATCTTAGGCATGAAAGCAGCTAAGCAACTTTGGGCAGTCATTGTCTTTCAGCCTAATCCATCTCATATGGTTGTTGTTTTTGTGAGGAGGAAGAAAGGAAAATTATGGGCTGAATGACTTGAATGACTTATAAAGTAATAAAGATGGAATAAAAATCTAATAAATAATAAATATTCAAATATGAGAATGCTGGCTGTGGAATTCTGGGAGTTGAAGTCCACATGCCTTAAAATTGTCAAGGTTGAGAAACACTGATTCTATCTGCAGCTTCTTACATCAAAACTCAAAAAAAGATTTTGCTCCTTTAAGGAATATCTGGCAGTCATACTTTTCCACTTTGAATTAGGATGGAAGCACAGCCTGGTAAAATTAATATAACAAACCATGGATGACCCTACTTAATGATGGCTAAAACAAATCACATTTACCTGAATTCATTGCTTATCATGGGACTCAGGTTTGTTCATTGTCTTTCTCCGTGAGTAAGCATATGAACCAGAATTCATAATAGCTTGTTACTGATTTGTTACAATAAAGTGTAGTTTAAGTGATAATCTAATCAGGAATATTCTTAGAGACAGCTAACATTTGGGGATGCTAAATGAACATGAGTAATCAACAATTTTAATATATTTCACAAACTTCATGCTTTAAATTAGCTTAATTAACCAACTAAAGTTTGGGGTATTAACCTGGGGGAATAAATATAATGAATAAATAGATTCTACTGGCAAATATAGAGAATATTTTGGTTCCAAATATAATTATACTGAAATCAGAAATCAGAAAATTGGGGTTCTACTTTTACTAATATATGAATAGCTTTTGTTTGTAGTATGTTTCTGATATTTCTTTTGTTACTGTCCAGAAAATACTTTAGATGTAGATTTAGTAATGTCTGCAATTCTATTTATATGTAAACCACACTGAGTTTCAAAGAACATATATCTGGTAAGAATGCTAAAGAGTATAACCCAATTAAATTTATTTGTTGAATTGAGATGAACCAATTACATTGCTTAAATTCTTTGGCAGTCCCAATGTCTCTCCCTAACAATATGCACACAAATTCCTAAAGCATTTTGTAAATGTATGTATCATGAGCAATTAATTTTTGATCCATATATGGAAGGAAGAAAAGAAGGAAGGAAGGAAGGAAGGAAGGAAAAAAGAAAGGCAGGAAGGGCTACATTTGATTTTCATTTCCGTTCTCTCTCTCTCTCTCTCTCTCTCTCTCTCTCTCTCTCTCTCTCTCTCCTCTCCATCATTCCTTCTGTTGCTTTCTCTTTTGCTCCCTCCTTCCTTCTTTCTTCCCGCCTCCCTTTTCTTTCCACAGCCGTCTGAGCACACAATATTGCAATTCATCAATCATCTAAGAAACACTTGGAAAGACACTTCAACATGTTCCATTTTTAATAATATCATGAAGATATTTTTGTCTTCATTCATTTTAAAAACTAGGAGAAAGGATGTTAAAATGAGTTATTTGGTTTCTTAAGGAAAGTTAAGAAAATGGATAGAATCATATATATTAATAATGCTTTTCTACTAATCATATCTTCAGTAACACCATCAGAGTAGGACTCAGTGGTACAAGTCCGTGCACCAACTCAGGGAAATGAACCATTTTTAAGAGCACACAAACACACACACACACACACAAAATACCCCATAAAAATAATTAAATCCTGGTTCTAATGCAGTAGCTTGGAGGTGCCGGGAACTGAAGTCCACACACCTTATAGTTGCCAAATTTGAGAAACACTGATCTAATGCAATAACGATTATATGATTGAAACAAATATCTCCATATTATTGATCCCAATCTGCTTAATCTATGTCCCCCTCAAATGTCTTGTTCATACTATACATACCAAATCAAACAAAGTCCAAATATGTGATTCATCACTTAATACCCACACAGCACGTCTGGATCAGCCCTTGTTTGATCAGTCTGAAAAGCACACAACTTATTAGCTTTAAAGTATGTTTATCTGAGTAGATCAGCATATTGTAAAGATTTTGCCTTGCAGCTTTCATTCTTTCTTTGTCCTAACATAATGAAATGGTAGGCAGTGGGAAGACCTGTTATAGAAAACTGGCTTGGAAGGAAAATAGCATCTCCTTCTCCAATTACCATGATCCTTCTCCAATTGCCTGGATCCCCATGATCCAGGGGTAAAAAATAGAAGGAAGAAGGAAATCTGTGGAGATCCTCAGTCATCCAGGTCATGGTTGTCCCAAAGGTGCTTTTCAAACGGCAACTAGGCTTTTTTGATTTTTTTCCCCTTGAAAATGTTTCACTTCGCTTCTAAGAAGCTTCTTCAGTTCTAACTGAATGGAAGGATTTATATTCTTTGCAGTCATCTGGTTCTTGAAACCATTCAGGAAGGTTCCACACCCATTTGCACTCTGATTCAGGTGACTCTGAGAGTGGCCTCAAGGACTCTCAGAGAGCTAACGACCAGACAACTGCAAAGAATATAAATCTTTCCTTTCCCCACCATTCAGATAGAACTGAAGAAAACTTCTTGGATGAGAACTGAAATGTTTTCAAGGAAAAAACAACAACAAGAAAGTCTAGAAAAGGGGTCTTCAGACTTGGCCCTTTTATGACTTGTGGACTTCAACTCCCAGATTTCCTCAGCCTGTTGAGGAATTCTCGGAGTTGAAGTCCACAAGTCATAAAAGGGCCAGGTTTGAAGACCCCTGGTCTAGAAGGAGGAAGATTACCAGAGTGAGGGGTTGAGAAACAATACTGCAAGAAGAGAAGAGAACATAAGTTGCATTGAGCAAGAGACTGACACTCTCACTGGGATCCCACAGCACCCACAGTCCAACCCAAGCCATGTCACAGGGGCAGGCAACCTTGGCTCTTTTATGGCTCGTGGACTTCAACTCCCAGAATTCCTGAGCCAGCATGGCTCAGCTTGGAAACCTCTCCCTGTCCCCTCAGCGTGGCTGGCTCAGAATTCTGGAAGTTGAAGTCCACGAGCCATAAAAGAGCCAAGATTGCCTACCCCTGGCTTAGCACAATGTTCAACCAGGCCTTTTTTATAGAAGGACCCTGATGTAAGTGAAGAATCTTTGGATAGTTGAAATGGATTAAACCTAGGGAGTAAATTTAAAACTATTCCTTAAAAAGCTTTTCCTTCATTAGTCTAATTTTACAAACCTCTTAATATGGTTTGTAATATGGCTTAGGAAGTACATGTCAGAAATTATTTTATAAAAGCAGTACACTATAAATGTGGTTGTATGACTGTATGCCTATGTTTTAATACTTTGTTTTCCTAGCACATCAGTTAAAAGAGACCATCATTTTGAAATTATACCATCAATTGTTTGCCACCAGAGCTGCTTTGGAGTAAAATCTTTTAACTTATTTACTACATGTTAAAAAAAAAAAAGTGTTATGCTAGGCCATTCAGTCACACTGTGATTGTGGAGATATTTAAAGAAATGCATTTCCCTGTAACAGCAGACTTAATAATAATGATAAAGTTGGAAAGGATCTTGGAGGTCATCTACTCCAACCCCCTGCTCAGGCAGGAAACCCTATACCATTTCAAACAAATGGCTGTCCAGTTTCTTCTTAAAAACTTCCAGTGTTGGCACATTCACCGCTTCTGGGGGCAGGTTGTTCCACTGGTTAATTGTTCTAACTGTCAGGAAGTTTCTCCTTAGTTCTAAGTTGCTTCTCTCCTTGATTAGTTTCCATCCCTTGCTTCTTGTCCTGCCTTCAGGTGCTTTGGAGAATAGCTTGACTCCCTCTTGTTTGTGGCAGCCCCTGAAATATTGGAACACTGCTATCATGTCTCCCCTCGTCCTTCTCTTTGTTAAACTAGACATACCCAATTCCAGCAACCGTTCCTTATATGTTTTAGCCTCCAGTCTCCTAATCATCTTTGTTGCTCTTCTCTGTACTCTTTCTAGAGTCTCAACATCTTTTTTACATCGTGACCAAAACTGGATGCAGTATTCCAAGTGTGGCCTTACAAGGCATTGTAAAGTGGTACTTAACTTCCTTTGATCTCCTGATTTTTCATACAATGTATAACACGGTGTCTGTATTTTGAAAACTTAATTTGAATTTCATTTTATACGGGGCTCAGCTCCTTTGTGTTCTTTCGGTGCAATATGGAAGGGGGCACGTGAGTCATCCAAGGAAGACAGAGAACAAATATAAATTTGTTTTGGCTCATAAAGGAAGTTGGATCTCTTTTCCACACCCACATCAATCTTCATTCCCAGACAATTGTTGAAGGGGACTGGACTGAATGGTCAAAAAGGGGTGAAGGAGGAAGTCATCTTTTGACAAGTGATTTGTGAGAATGAAGTCAAGCCAATTCTGACAGCTGCTTTCTTCTTTTTCTGGAATAATGCTAAGATGTCCAGAGTGCTGGACTGGCTCTTCAGATATAACTGGATGTATCAATAAAACTATACAAGTTTAACCATACAGTTAGTCTGATAACATGAAAGGCTCTGAATAAAGGTGCTTTGATCATTAGCCACCTTTTACCTTGTTCTGCATCTTCTCAGAGCATTTCATTTACTTCAAAGATCTTTTTTTAGCATAGGATGGTAAGGGTGCTTCTTATTTTTCTCACACTGTTTCAGGAGACCCAAGTAATAGAATCCAATTAACTGAATGGGTTCAGAAACAGAGCATCTAGAAAGATACGCATTTCCCTTGTGACCTGGAGAACACTCAGTATATATTTTGAGGTCCCAGTAAACTGATTTGTTATCACCACTGGGGAGAAACAAGGAAAAGATAAAAGGAACATTATTCTGGATTCTGTGCTGTCAGAACAGGATTATGGAAACACAGTAGTTTTATGGCCTATTTAGCTGGAAGAACTTCCATTTCTTCAAGATCAAACACTCCTTTCCCTACCTCCTTAAGCTTTCACTTCCTGAAAAAAAATGCTGAAAGAGGGATCCTGAGCAAAGGATTAGCCTCAAAACAATCAGAGTTGAGGCAAAATTCAGGATTTCATATTTGGAGATTTGGAATGCAGCAAATTATTATTTATTATTATGATTTTGAAAATAATAGACTCCCCAGACCTTGTTCTCCTACCTCCAGAGAGGTATCTCATAAATGATATTTGTGAGTAAAATCAAATCAATATAAAAATAACTATAATAGATGGTGGTATTGGTGGTCATCAGGATGATGATGGTAATGATGATGATGATGACATATTTGAATAATTGTGGAAGAACACCAAAGCACTACATTTCTATCAGGATCTTCAGTTATCTGTATATCCCATGGTGGCACTTTGATTTAGTGTAGAAGTATGAGTCTAGCTACTGTATCTTATTAAACAGTCTATGCTTAAAGTAAACCATTACTCGATGTAGTGTTTGAATCCTGCCCTATTACAGCAGTCCAATATAGGGAGGAGGAAGAAGAGGAGGTGGTGGTGATTTGGGTTTTTTTTGGAAATCATACACACACTGAGATGCACCGCGAAACGGCTCAATGCCTCTGTTAGTCTTTATCCACAAGCTTTCTCTCTGTTCAGGTTTCCTGATCGGTTAATAAGTAATAACAAAAAATAATACGTAATATGCGTGTGCGTGTTTGTGTGTGTTTGCATGCATATTCACTTTCTACACGCAGTAGAAAGTGTTACACGCAGATGTAAATGTAGATGAGATATAGGAGGTACAGTATATGATATACTGTATATGCATATGTGAGGATCCTTAGTGCTCTGTCAGCTTGGTTATTTTCTCGCAGAGATTTCATTACCAGAAGTAGGTAACATCATCAGAGTATTGATGATGTTACCTAGTTTGGATAATGAAATGTCTGCAAGAAAACAACCAAGCTCAGAGAGTGCCAAGGACCCCTCATTTCAACCTTGAACTACAAATATTTTCCTTTATCAATATGTGTATGTGTATGCATATGTTTATGTCAGAGGTCCTCAACCATTTGAGCACCAGGGACCGGTTCCACGGAGAGAGGCTTTTCTGCAGACCGGAGGGGGCGTGGCTTCATGTACTGCCTGCATCCCGCAGATGGGGCTTTGCTTGTTTGCGCGGACTGGTTTTTGGCATGCCACGGCCCGATGTCGGTCCACAGACTGGGGGTTGGGGACCCCTGGTATATGTGTATGTTTGCATGCATTCTCTCTCTCTCTCTCTCTCTCTCTCTCTCTCTCTCTCTCTCTCTCTCTCTCTCTCTCTCTCCCTCACACACACACACACACACACACACACACACACACACAAACACTGCAGCTGCTGGTTGAGAAGGTCCAGCCTCCCCTTCCAATCACTTTGCCTTGCTGAGTCCCACTGCTCAAGTTCACAGCTTAGCCAGATAGCCTTGCCTGTGGCCACTGCACTCCTCCCCCAAAAGGGGGGGACTCTTCAACAGGATGATGCTTAACTGATCCTTCCTTAGGCGGTTCCCTCTCTGCTCTCCCCAGCCCACCTCTCTTTATGGGAGCAGTTTTAAGACAATTGGCTTGCAGACACTTACCCATAAGCTGTACTGAAGTGACAACAGCCCAGGGGTGTGGATTTCCAATGCCTTGGCCTATGTTAGGAAAGGAGACAGCCTTGCGGCTTGCCTGCAACAGCTTTGCCTTCCTTTAGTAAGAGGATCAGGAGAAGTAAATAAGCTGTGACAAGGAACAGCAACAGGATGACTGTATTTCTTACTAATACTATGATTGGGAGCCCTTTCAAGTATTATTAAGAGTAGAGACAGTTATAAACTGCATTGTTGTTTGGGGGTGTATATTTAGTATAACCTTTCTTTTCATTTTGCCTATGTTATGAACTACTGGCACCCCTTTCTACAAAGCAGCAGTTTAGACAATATTTTGCAGGGATGCTTCGATCGCAATGTTATGCACTGAGAAACATGTCATATTTTCCTTTGTCCTACTGATACTATGCTCAGTCGTCCAGGCAAAATTCTGGAAATGAGTTCAGAAAACCCTATTTAAGGAGACTGAAAGAAACAGTGCCATCAGGGGAATGAAAACCATCAGGAAGTGTTGCAAAACAAAAGCTTGGTATGACACAAGGCTGAACCACTTGTTTTTTTTCCACCTAGAAAGATGACACTGGAAAGATTCTTGCAATTTACAAGATAACCTTCCTGGTATTATTTCTGCCTTCCTCTTCCCTTAGAGGCACACACACAAAAAATGTTATTTCTCTGATTTTGGTAAAACAGTTTCTGATTACATCTGAACCAGCAAGCTTCGGCTTGCATCTGGCCCTCCAACCACGACTGAAAAGCACTTTAGGGAGCCTCTTTCTAGTTGTATTTTTAATAGTGTCACAAACCATATTTGGACTTACGTTGGCGTTGAGACAATATGTGCGAGAGCCGGAAAGAAGTGCAAGATGAGTAGTAGTTTAAAGCGGGACACTTCAGGCACAAGCCAGCTATGGTAAGTGGTTTTAAATCCAAATAACTAAAATCGGGCAGGTTTATTTATGTCTTTATCCAATTGAGAGACCACCCATCTCCCTCACGCCACAATTCTGGCTGGCGTACAATTAAAAACATAAAAGCATATAAATATTATATTCCAATAGGAGGCAGTTGAAAAAAAAAGAGAATAATGAAAGTTATTAAATGTAAATATGAATTATAATTATAATTAAGAAATAATTGCATTAATTATTATTATTATTATGCAGGTATTTTTTTTACTACTGGCTGGAAATCCAGTTATACTTAGCACAAGCTAGAAGTAATATGTTAGCAATTGTTGCCTGGAGTATTGTTGGGATATATTTCAAGTCCCCACCCATGCAAACAGCCCTTTGTCAACTTTAATTATATATATATATATAATTAGATACATATATATTGTTTTTACAAAAGATGCTGCTACAGAGTCAAATTCTTAACAAAACAATGCTGTATACATGGTACAGAAATCTGATTTCAGTGGAGCTTTCCTGCAGGTAAGTATATATAATAAGACTGAAATCTAAGGGGCATTGTGGGTGGCTACCTTTCCCTCCAAAGCTTCAGAATGGAAGTACACATTTAGCCCTCTGCCTTTATTAAAAGTGCCAGTCAGAATCCAGAAAATGTCCATCCTCCTCCTACTAACTGCCACTCCATTCTTGAGTCACGCCCACAGCATTCTTTGAATCTTTTGTTTGACTTGAGAAGGAGCCATTCATTCATCTGCACACAAAAATGCATGGGGCCTTCTTCATGCAAGGCATATTAAGGCTGCACACAATTAAGGACATTATATATGGATTGGATATCAACCCAGAAAACATTATGTAAATTATTATGTAAATGATGCCAACTGCAAGAGGCCCCAATTCTGTGCCTGTCCCTATTAGAGTCACCCAAATCCCGCTGAGTTCAGTAGAACACACTGACTGGGTATTTTTTACTTAGAACATAGAACAAAGAATGATAGAGTTGGAAGGGACCTCGGTGGTCTTTTAGTCCAATCCCTTGCTCAAGCAGAAGACCCTATACAATTTCAGACAAATCGTTGTCTGGTCTCTTTTTGAAAGCCTCCAGTGATGGAACACCCACAACCTCCAGTGATGGAGCACCCACAACCTCTGAAGCTATTCCATTGGTTGATTGCTCTCACCGTTAGGAATTTTCTCCTTAGTTCTAGATTGCTTCTCTCCTTGGTTAGCTTCCATCCATGGTTTATTGCCTTGCCCTTTGATGCTTTGGAAAATAGTTTGACTGTCTGATCTTTGTAGGAGCCCCTCAAATATTATGCTCACAATTAAATGTCTTGGAATGGCTCTGCTAATTTCAAGAGTGAAAGACCAGGTCCACACGTGAAGGTCCAATTAAGCTGCCCAGAGTCATTGACTGAGATGGCAGCTATAGAAATTGAACAAACAAACCAATAAACAAACAAAGTCTGTGAAGTGAGTTAAGCTGAGAGTGACTGGCCCAAAGTTATCCAGATGGTTTTCATGGCTAATGCAGGACTTGAATTTATGGTCTCCTACTTTCTAACCTGGTGCCTTAACCACTAGGCCAGGGGTAGGCAACCTTGCCTCTTTTATGACTCGTGGACTTCAACTCCCAGAATTCCTGAGCCAGCATGGCTCTGCACTAGACCATACTGGCTTTCTGACTTTCCAGGTTTCTGGTCCCTATTCCTTCACTGCCATACCAGTTTATACTATGTCTGATACAATTCAGCGTCTGCGATATTTTCAACAACCAGAGATGTCTGCCAGATGCAGTCAAAGAAGCCAGAACAGTGGCCACTGTGGTGCTATCAAAGCTGTATTTTTTAGATGCCCTGCCACTGTCTAGACTTCACATTCTGCAGACTGTCCTATGAAGGACAAAGTTAGTCGATCTATTTAATAAGGGGATCAAAATGGTTGCTACTTTTCTTATAGGAACAACAATTTCAGCAGATTTATTCCTCATTCAAACAGCACCTTTTTTTTCTTTAATGTCCACCTCCCCTCCAGCAGCCCACTAGATCAGTGGTTCTCAACCTGTGGGTCGGGACCCCATTTGGGGTCAAACGACCATTTCACGGGGGTCGCCAAACAACGCAGTCCGCCATTTTCCCCCCTTTTCCTTAGCTGTGCTACTCCCTTTTATTCTATTGGCCTTTGAAAGCCAATAGAATAGACTCTCTTGAATAGAGTCTAATTCTATTGGCTTTCAAAAGCCAATAGGAATTGTCCAGGCTGTCTCTGCCCTGCTGAGCCCGCCCAAAGTCCCATTCTGCAAACGGTGCTGCACCAGTTGAGTAGTCCTCGACTTACGACCAGTTGGAGGTCGCGGCATTAAAACCACTGCACTAGATGGTTTGGCTGGCTGCAATAAGTGCTCCTGTTGGCTTCATAGCAAACCTGGATTGGCTAAAAACTCAGAGGTCATCCCAGCATCTGCCATTTATAAATAACCAAGACTAAAACTAATCCTTTCCCTGTGGTTTCACCAGCTTTTACCATTTCTTTTGCCAGCATGTTTACTACTGTTTTTTTTTTTTAAAAAAAAAGGCTTTGAGTTTTGCATACTGTATGACTGAAGGCAGCTTTCCAGTTTTGGAAATGTTTTTCAGCTTGCTGTCTTCCACTCTTCCCTCCTGAATGTCACTATTCTCCAGCAGGTTGCTATCTAAACCCCAAGAGCCATCTGTGGTCCTTGATGAAGATAGAAAAGAAGCTTTTGTTCACTGCACACTTGATACGATTCCTTTCTACAACTGGAAATTCTCCCGGTTGGATCCATCACCCATGTTAAAGAATGCATCAGAAAACCTGCAGGATTTAAGAAGTCACCATTTCAAGAAGGGAGGAAGGGAGGAAAGCACCTGAATTAACTATTTTGGCCTGTTTCTGACTCTTCTCTTTTGTGCCAATGGGCTGAAGTTTTGCCTATTGGTTTAATAAACTAATTAGCTTCATTAGCTGCTGACCTGCCCTATATATTTTTTAAAAAGAATTTGAAATCGAGGTGCTTTCTCTTAAACTCTTAACATGTCAGAGCAATGGCCAGTCTTTTCTTTTTGAGGGAAAAACAACCACAAACCTTCACTTCTTTTATATCAGTTGGTAGCTGCAATATGGGAAGCTTAAAAGTAGCACAATTCTCACGTTACATTTAATAACATGGAGAAGATAAATCACAGGAGTTGTAGAGAAGCATTCGTTAGATCCAGTGCCAAGTGGAGCTCAAAATAGATCTAATATAGCCCCTCCTCTCTTTTTAAATTAAAGAACGCAACTTCAAGAAATGTGTAGCAAAATGGTAAAGGGACAGATTTAAAGAATGCTGTATTGTTGTTTTTTTACCCATGATTTTGCTATGTATTTTATTTGTAAACCTCCCAGAGTCATGCAAATATGATGGACCATATAGAAATTTGATAAATCAAGAAAATAAAGTATGAGCACAATGCAAAGAGTAAGTAATCTGAAATGAAGAAACTATTGACTTTATGTGTGATGCTAAGCCACAGCTGCTTTAAATGGTGGCTTGTTGCCCAAATCCTTGCAACAGATACCGCTAAGCTATAAACATTGTTTTACAAGCCATGAATGATAACATATCCCAGTTGGCAATTGTTCCTTTTAATAATGGTTTGTTGAGTTCACCTTTAGTTGTTGTTTGGATTCCTACGTTATACTAAGTCATCTGTCATGGTTAGTGTTAAGTCCTTTGATCGTGGGTGAATGATGAAGACTCATTGTGTAGTTAACAGCTCTTTATTCGTTTAACAGCAACACCCCAACAACGAGCAACAGGCGCGCAGGCCTCTTTTAAGCTACCCGAGACCTGGACAATAACACAACAAAGTAGCAGGCGTTTTCACACCTTGCGCATGTGCACAAGGCCAGTGCCACTCAGTCTGGTCCCAGGCAGCTTTTGGAATGCCCGGGACCAATGCAACGTCCCGAGCCTACTTTTGCAGGCTCAGGACACAACACCTCTCCCCCCTAGATGGAACATATCTCCGCGCACACAAGTGTGTTATCCTTTGGGGGAGTGTTCTATAGTTCCACAAATCAAATGCACTGAATGTGGAATACTCAAGATTATCATCAGGCAAAACCCCTCAACCTGTTCAGGAATAGATGTATCCGAAATCAAAAAATAATACAAAATAACCATGCCCTTTTATTCAGGGCCCTTATGAGTAGTCCCCTTTGGACTTGACACAACTTCACAAATTCACTAAGATATTTGGGTGGGCACTTGGCCTGCTGCGACCTCCTTGGACCAGGAGAGCTTGCTTGGCCCACCTGCTCGCCTACCAGGCTGGGTAGCCCAAGATGTTGCTGCCCTAAATTCCCAGGTGACCCTGGTGCTGTTGCCTGGCCTACCTGCTCGCCTACCAGGCTCGGCAGGCCAGGCTTTGCTGCCCCAAATACTTGGTTGACCCACCCATCTGCTGGCTGGCTGGACCCTCTAAGTTCAGGCCAGCATACCTAAGAGAGGTGGCATTCCCCTGGTCCACAATGGAACCTTCTTGGGACCACTGTCCCTCGAACCCCACGCCAGCAGATGGAGATTGCTGGGTATCGGAGGTGCCCCAATACTCCGTAGCCCCCAAGCACGTGCCCAAGGTGTCAGAGTCAGGAGTCGCCTGCATGGCAACCCCCCTTGCTATTGATCTTCTTTTGGGAGCAATTGCGGAATTTGGCAAGTGTTCCTGCTGGCATTCTTTTTCTCTTGTAGTTTGTGGGTTTTGTTGATACCCCCGGCCAGTCTCTCTGTCTGGAGCACTATCTGACATATATGAATACTGTGGATACCCCCAGTGTGACTCCCTGTCTGGAGTAATTATGGATGTGTGGGATGACCCCCTATCCTTTGAATTCCTGTTTGGAGCACTTGCGGAACCTTGGGATGAATCCCAAGTAGCCTCAGTATCGGCTAGTGATGGCCTGTTGGGCCGGTGAAACTGAGCCTCAGAATGCATGTTATGGTCCTCCCCCCCCCCCCCAGAGCAGAGTCAGGAGCAGAAGAGTCTCCAACGCAGTGGTCTATGTGTCTGCGCAGAACGCAGCCGTCTCCCAAGGCAGCTTCATATGACAACAGCCCAGAGACCTTGCAGACCACAGCTGTGATCCAGAGATGACCAGGCCCATAGTTCTGTGCCCAGACCAGATCGCCCACTTGGAGTCTCCTAGGTGCCCACAGTTGTGACACCTGTGAAGCCAACCTGTCCAGTTTAGTGATGAGGCGGTGACCCCAGTGGATTTCAGCAGGGCTCTTCCCTGTGGCAGTGCATGGTATGGTGCGGTATGCAAGAAGGAAATCTGTGATGCCAGTTACCATAAGTCAGTTTCTTGAGGGCATCTTTGGTGGTGCGCACCATTCTCTCTGCCAATCCGTTGGAGGATGGATGGAAGGGAGCCGAAGTTGCATGGTGGATCAGGTTGGCCTGAAGAAAAGCCTGGAACTCAGAAGAGGTAAATTGAAGACCGTTATCTGAAATCAGAACATCTGGAAGGCCATATGATGCAAAAATTCCTCTCAACACTTGGATGGTCCTGGCAGTAGTAGTGGAGGACACAGAACAACCTCTAGCCAGTTGGAATGGCTATCAACAACAACCAGGAAGAATTGCCCCTGAAAGGGCCCAGCGTAATCTATATGCACCCTAGACCATGGGGTTTGAGTTTCCTCCCACCTATGTACTGGGGCCTGATGCATTTCAGGCCAAGACTGTTGGTACACTTGGCACCTGTGCATCTGGGCCTAGATGGCTTTATCGAGGCCAGGCACCAAAGATGGCTGCGCGCAAGCGCTTTCATCCTGACTATGCCAGGATGTCCCTCATGCAGAGAGATCAAGATTTTAGACCTCAATGAGGTTGGGATCACTACCCTGCTACCCCATAACAGGCAACCCTTGAAAGTGGAAAGCTCATGCTTCTTGAGCCAGAAGCTTTGGAACTCAGTATCCGGGCACTTGTCAGGCCATCCTGACAACACCCATGTCAGCACGCATGTAAGCATGTGATCAGTGGCAGTTTCTGCAGCCACATCCTTAGCATTGAGGGGAGACTCAGGTAACTCCTGAATATTAATGGCTGGATCTGGATCTGGCTCTACTTGGTTTAGGGGTAGTCTGCTCAGGCCATCTGCATGACCCATTTCTTTTCCTGGTTTATGAACCAATGTGTAGTCATATGCTGACAGGAAAACAGACCACCTCAGCATACGAGGAGAAATGATATGTGGGGTCTGTTTGTTAGTGGTAAACAACCCCAGCAAAGGCTTATGGTCAGTATAGACAATGAAATGTCGGCCGTATAAGAAATCATGAAATTTCTTAATGCCAGCCACTATAGCCAATGCTTCTCTGTCAATTTGAGCGTAATTATGCTCTGCAGAAGACAGAGCCCTTGAATAATAGGCCACGGGGACCTGAGTCCCATCAGCCTTCAGATGGCTAAGTACAGCTCCCACCCCCTAAGGAGATGCATCGCAGGCAATGCAAACAGGCAGTTGCTCATTGAAATGTGCTAAAACAGCATTAGACGTGAGCAAGGCCTTAACCTCATTGAAACTCTTGTCATGGACTTTAGTCCACTGCCAAGGAGCCTGTTTGTCTAGGAGCCTGTGTAAAGGCTCTGCCACAGCAGCCTTATGTGGGAGAAAAGCATGATAAAAATTTAATAGCCCCAAGAAGGCTTGTAGCTTAGTCTTAGATTTGGGGCTTGGGGCCTAATGAATAGCTTGCAATTTAGTTTCAGCAGGGTGAATGCCTTGAGCATCTATTCTGAATCCTAAGAAGTCAATAGAAGTGACTCCTATCTTACATTTATCCTTCTTTAGTTTGAGGCCCGCTTTTCGAAAACGAAGCAAGACAGCCCTTAGTCTCTCTACTAAGTTTTGAGATGACTCTCCAGCAATGAGGACATGACACTTTGGAATATGCCAGGGGCTACATTTACTCCAAATTGCAGTCTCTTGACCTTGAAAGCCCCTCTGTGAGTTACAATAGTCTGGGCCTCAGCAGCTGCCTCATCAACAGGTAGCTGTTGATAGGCCTGTGCCAGGTCAAGCTTCACAAAAATGCACCCCCCTTTGAGGGAGGCCAGGATATGACTTACTACGGGTACTGGATAAGCATGCTGCTGCAGCGCCTTGTTCAGTGTACACTTGTAATCTGCACATATAGGTATGTCTCCATTAGCCTTTAGAGGCGTTACTATGGGGGTTTCCCATGGACTTGAGTCTACAAGTTCTAGAATGCCCTGCTGGAGCAATTTGCCTTCAGCATCAATCTTGCCTTTGAGGGCAAAAGGTACCCTCCTAGGCTTAACCCTGATGAGTGTGATGGTTGGGTCTAACCATAGTGAAACTGGAGGCCCCTTATAGGATCCAAGCTCTGAACTAAACACATCTGCAAACTCCTTGCAGACTTCTGCCAGGCTCAATGTTTGCAAATGGTGCAGCCCAGTGACCTGGATTCCCAGAGCCTCGAATCAATCAAGTCCAATAAGATTCGTGCGTTCACCCCCAACAACCACCACATCTAGGGGACCTTCAAAATCCTTGTGCTGTACCCTAAGAGTGGCCTCCCCCTTAACACATACCACAGAATTCTGAAAATCTGTGAGTATTATATTGAATGGCCTGAGTTTGGCTTGAAGGCCACTGCTGTTGCAAATCCTTTTGAATGTGTTAATGGAAATAATGGAGAGAGCAGATCCCATGTCCAACTCCATGGATAAAGGAACCCCTTGCAACCTTACTTTAATGGACAGTTTTTTCTTTAGGGGTTTATGTGTGCCTGTCCTCAAAATACTCCTGTGCGATGCGCAGAAACCCACCCTATGTTGGCTGGGGACCCTGGTACCTTTCAGAAGCAATTCTTCATGAGGTTGGACCTTCTGGTGACCCAAACAGATGGATGCAATGTGGCCTTGCCTGCCACACGCTCTGCAGATGGCGGAGCGGAACCTGCAGTGAGCTCGCTTGTGGCGTCCTCCACATCCGAAGCACTGAAGAGCTGCTGGGGCCTTGTCTGGACGTTCCTTCTGTCTCCTTTCAGCTGTCTGGTGAAGCCTATCCACCTCTTCTTCAGGATCTGCTTCTGAACCTTCTCGAGTGTTCTCTTGATGGACGGTGGCTGCCTCTGGAGGGCTCCTGGTGGGCCGCAAAGTCTTTACTGCCCTGCCTGCTGCTTCCTCAGCTGTCACCTCTCGTAGAGCATCTTGGAAAGAGACATCTTTTGCAAAAATCTTCTGCTGTATGTCTCTGTTTCTTAACCTGCATACAAAACGATCTCGCAGCCTCTCTTCCAGATCCTTGAACTCACACGGTCTGGCTGCTCGCCTTAAGGCTGCAATAAAATCCTTAACAGATTCATCTGCCCTCTTTGCTCAAACATGTGCCTCCAAGCAATAACAGACAACTTGGGCTGGAAATGTTCCTTCAGCAGTTTCTTCAAGTCAGTATACATTACTGACTCCAGAGGTGCAGGGGCCACCAGATTCTCTGCAATTTCAAAAGCTTCCAAAAGACACACAACAGGGTTGCAGCCTTCAAGCCATCTTCTCTAATCTGGTTTACCCTGAAGTAATTCTCTACCCTTGCAACGCAGGATTCCCATCTGTCTGGGTGTGAGACATCAAATTCAGATAAACGACCAATCTTCGCCATCCTGTAGTTTACAACCTTCACCACTCGCTCCTCTGCATCTTCTATTGGGGGAAGAGTCTTTCAGCTGAGCTCACCCTCCAGCGACGCTATACTGGCAGGCTGGGATGCTGATTCCAACACCCTCTTCCCCTCTTCAGGACTCCTTGGGTAAGTCTTTAAAGCTTTCTTTTCTTCAGCTTGTAAAGCATCCCACCTTCGTCGCCAGTGTTAAGTCCTTTGATCGTGGGTGTATGATGAAGACTCGTTGTGCAGTTAACAGCTCTTTATTCATTTAACAGCAACACCCTAACAACGAGCAACAGGCGCGCAGGCCTCTTTTAAGCTACCAGAGACCTGGACAATAACACAACAAAGTAGCAGGCATTTTCGCGCCTTGTGCCTGCACACAAGGCCGGCGCCACTCAGTCTGGTCCCGGGCAGCTTTTGGAATGCCTGGGACCAATGCAATGTCCCGAGCCTGCTTTTGCAGGCTCAGGACACAACAGTTAGGTTGACCTAACAAACTAAGCAAAAATCAAGCAAACCATACATCATGTGTGAATCAAACAATGTAAGTTCTTGGTGCCCCTTGAGCTTGGTGGTTTTCTTGCATACATTTCATTACCAAACTAGGTAACATCATCAGTGCATTGATGATGTTACCTAGTTTGGTAATGAAAGATATGCAAGAAAACCACCAAGCTCAGAGAGCCTCTAGGACCCAAGAGTTCAGCCCTGAGGTACAGATATTCTCTTCTATTGATGAATTAAATACAGTGATGGGATTCAGCTGGCTTACACCTGTTCATCAGAACCGATAGCTAAATTTTGTTGTGTTCGGAGAACCGGCTGAATGCACACTGCTTCCGGAAGTCTGTTCTGGGCCTGGGAGGCCTGGAAGAGGCCTCCCAGGCCTAGAACGGCCCACCAGAAGTGCAGGGATATCACCTCCGGAAGTCCGTTCTAGGCCTTGGAAGCCCAGGCCTGCATCCACGCAGAGAACCAGTTGTTTAGGGATTTGAATCCCACCACTGATCAAATAGTTATTCCTTTCAAGTCAAACTCAGCTCATGGCAACTTCATGCCATGCCCAAACAATTTTCTTGGAAACCAAATCAAAGTGGTTTGCCTTTACCCATTTCCCGGATTTTTTTTTTTTTTTTTTTTTTGTCAATCTCCCCATCTCTGGGATTTCCCTTGTAACAGCCTTGCAAGACCATGCTCAGGTCAGCTAAATGCTATCCCACGAGGAAACTATGCCATGATCCAGAGAGCAAGAACTTCAGATATCACAACTTGTCTTCTCAGGTTGCTCTTCCATTCACTTTTGATATTCCTTAAAGTCCTTTTTGTAATGAAGTACAAATAAAAAAAATGAATGGCATCCTAGTTCTATATATGTGTTATCTTTACCTAATTAAAAAAGGTAACACTTATGTATCTTTTTTATGAAAATAAATTGGGAATATCTATCTATCTGACCATCATGGAGGATATTTATTCATTTATGTGGTCACTAAGAGTTGACAATAACTTGATGGCACATAATAATCAATTAATGAATCTGAGATTCATGTGGCATGCACTTACATCATTCATAGATTACAAGTTACTGGGAAGTAAAGCAACTGATGCTTTGCATTTTCATAATGAGTAAATTGTTAACTTGCAATGCTTTATTTACTGATGATGATGGTGATGATGATAATGATGATGGTGATGATGATGATGACAGCAATACTGTGACAATTTATTGGGTTTCACTGTCACATCTCTGAATCTATCTATGGAATCTACCTTCTTTTACAAGCCATATTTATGGCCAATAATAGACAGGAGAATTTATTTGGGGAACTTGTGAATGGATGGATAGTAATTTTGGTGAAATGGGAGTTGTATAGAATTCCTCTCAAGGCTTCCTGCCAAGGCTCTTGTATTAGAGAACAAATTTGGGGAGATGGAACTGTTTTGTATTAGATTGTGACATGAGGCAGAGTTGGCACCAATTGACCACTGGTGTATAATATAGGGGGAAAATAAGATAGCCAATGGAAATGAGATATCAAGGGATGTGGAAGGAGCAAACTAGATATCCTAAATTAAAAGGATTTGGCCCTTGCTCACCTTTCATACCCCACCACCATTAACATTGGTGGAAAAGATAAAACTAGTCTTACTGGCATTCTGTGCAGTGTAGACCAGGGGTCCTCAACCTTGGCAACTTTAAGACTTATGGACTTCAACTCCTAGCTTTGCTGGCTGGGGAATTCTGGGAGTTGAAATCCATAAGTCTTAAAGTTGCCAAGGTTGAGGACCCCTGATGTAGACAATTGCCTACACCAGGAACTTGGCTCCTAAATGACCAAGGTCTTCAACTACTCCACATGTGTTAAGGAAGACATGGGAAGACACTGCCTGAACAAATCTATTAAGACTGCCCTGTCAAAGAAAATTAACATTTACTGAATAACAGAAACAAATGACATAAATAAAACAGCAATGCAACTTGCTGTTGAGTAGTAAATCTTCAGTAACTTGGAACAATTAATGAAGTTTCAGACATATTGAAGATTTAAACATGAGGCTGAAAGAGCTCCCACAGGAAGCCAACATATAAAATTATAAATAAGTAGTATTGCTTTACAAAGAAACACTGGGATATCTCATGGGCCATTTTAAACACTGTCTCATGAAGTTGATAAGAGGACAGATGGAAAAGCACAAGGCAAGGCCCATCCCTTTTTCTATACTGCACACCTATTCAAAGGAGATATGGATTGCAGCACAAAGCCCCACCTACCATCCTACCTCTGCCCAAAAACATAAGGGGGATTTAAAATAAGGGGCCAGAACCTATGTCTTTTCAGATATTACCAAACCACAATTCTCAGCAGCCTTCAGTATTGGCCAGCTAGCTGGAACTGCTTTGTAAGTCCATAAATTCCTTTTAATTGGGAATAATCTTTCTAGATCAGTGGTTCTCAACCTTTTTAATGCCGCGACCCTCAACCGGTCGTAAGTCGAGGACTACTCAACCGGTCGTAAGTCGAGGACTACTCAACTGGTGAAGCACCGTTTGCAGAAAGGGATTTTTGGCGGGCTCAGCAGGGCAGAGACAGCCTAGACAATTCCTATTGGCTTTTGAAAGCCAATAGAATTAGACTCTATTCAAGAGAGTCTATTCTATGGGCTTTCAAAAGCCAATAGAATAAAAGGGAGTAGCACAGCTAAGGAAAAGGGGGAAAAAATGGCGGACTGCTTTGTTTGGCGACCCCCGTGAAATGGTCATTCGACCCCAAATGGGGTCCCGACCCACAGGTTGAGAACCACTGATCTAGATGAAAGTACAGAGATCTATTCTTCAAATCACAAAGTAGTGCCAGTAACTTGTCTTTCAGTGAGCAGTTGATAGCTTCCTTATATGTTCTTATCTCATCTCCCTCTGTCTCTGCATGTGTATATATGTATGTATGTATGTATGTATTCAGCAAACATATTTAATGCTCTTCCCTCCTATTTTTCCTACAACAATGACCTTGTGAAATAGACTGGCTGAGAGAGAGTGATTGGCTCAAAGACACTCAGGGGCTTTCATGCCTAAGGGAAGCCTGGAATTCACAGTCTCCTGGTTTCTAGGCCAGTAGCTTGACCAATACGCCAAACTGGTTCTATAATCTTGTCCCACCTTTCATTTAGCCCCAGAGGAAAAACTTCAAGAGGAAAGCAGAGTTGGGGGGAGTGCAACTAGAAGATTGCAGAGTGAATGAAAAGCTGTGTAATAGAATACAGTAGCCATAATGGTACTCTTTGTCACATCATAATAAAGCAGACTTAAAAACACCGCCCAAACTATTATTAAAATATCCTGAGAATGAAATAATGAAGCAGAAGCTTTTTTTTTTTTTTTGCATGACATCATAAATGGACAAAGTTACTCACCTATGGCTGACTCCTCTGCTGATCTCTGATACGGTAACCAGATCCTCAACCATTGTGATAACTCCTAAATTATCCATGTGTCAGAGTGAAACCACCAGGAACAAATTTCTATTTAAAACAACGACTGTCAATAAAGGACCTCTTAGCCAAAGTCGGTCTTATCTTTCAAGGGTGGTTTATTCTTGTTGGCTCACCCTGCTTTTCTGAAACAGCAATCCTGCATAGGGCATAATAGCCATAGGTTTAAAAATGAGATGGGTGGCATAAACAAACAAACAAACAAAATAAAATAAACAAACAAGGATTCCAATACAGAAGAAGAAGTATCATAGCGTAAGAGTTTGAAAAGAATTGGAAATACTTTACAGAAACATTAGCTGTTATGTATCTATTTATTTTTTTTAGAAGAGAGAGAGAGAGAGCTCCAAAGCCTTGCCAGTGTCCCTACTTGTGCAGTATTTAGAATTTATTCACTCCACCTTTATTATTTTTACAAGTAATTCCATGCAGCAAACATACACCTTCTTCCTCCTATTTTCCTCACAACAATCACCCCTGTGAATTGGGTCAGGCTGAGAGTGACTAGCCGAAAGTCACCCGTGTGGCTTTCATGGCTAAGATGGGAATAGAACTCACTGTCTCCCAGTTTCTAGCTGGGGCCTTAACCATTAGACCAGTGTTCCCCAAACTTGACAATTTTAAGGCATGTGGACTTCAACTCCCAGAATTCCACAGCCAGCGTTGCTGGCTGTGGAATTCTGGGAGTTGAAGTCCTCATGCCTTAAAATTGTCAGGTTTGGGAAACACTGCATTAGACCTTGATATCTACAGTTGGAGAAGTTGTGATAAATCATGGCTGTATTTTCAAGTGGAATTAGAGGTCTTGAGAGATTGTTTATTTGTCGAATTTAGATAGCTGCCTGTCTACAATCCATGACTCTGGGCAGCTAATAATACTTATCAACAGAAAGAAAACAATAATGAAAACAAAATAATAAATTGCAGCTTAATAATGGCTTACAATACAAACTATGCCCAGTAAGGCTACTGAAAATTTCTCTCTAATACAATTGCATCACTGTGCATCTCAGCCCTGTAATTTTTGAGATTATACCTATGTAGGCACAATGCTGTGGTTCATAAATAAACCCCAGATATTTTAGGGTCTTCCAGATATGTACATTTCTGAGCATATTTATTTAGTCCAAAGCATTCGCTTAAGCTTATTATCAATTGTGAGCAATCTTTTAGATCTTCCTTCTAAGGAGTTCAACAGAGTTGGCTCCTGGGTAGGTAAGCAATTTACATTGATAAAATAAAAATATTCCATTTGTTTGCTTGTTCTATTTATATTATATACATATATCCTAAAGTTCCTTTTTCTCTGCTCTTGCTTCCACTGCTGGACCTAAGGCAAGTCCTATATAATTTTCAACCAAACAAGCTAGTTCCTAAAGCTGGGATATCGGTGCCCATCGGGATCCTATACAAACCCAAATAAAGCAGGACATGTGTCTTAAACCAGGGCTTTTCAATTTTTTTACCCATTGTACCACTTTTAGGATTTGGCAATATCCGAGTACCACCAGTCGCCTAGCGAGTGTCAAAAACCTGATGACCAAAAAAAAAAAATGAAAAAAGTGATAAAGTACAGGTAGTCCTCAACTTACAACAGTTTGCTTAGTGACTATTCGAAGTTACAATGGCACTGAAAAAAGTGCTCCCCAAGCCACAGCCGAGCAAGACATCTAGCAGCGCCCTTCCTCTTGTCCGAGGTTTTCATTGTTGTGAGCATTTCTGTTGAGGATTGGCAGTGGGAGTGGGGTGGTATTTGGTTTTTATCCCCCCCCCCCACATCTGCTGGGTGGCTGCAGCAGGTTTTGGTCACTTCATATGACCCTGGGACACTGTGACCGTCATAAATATGAATCAGTTGCCAAGCATCTGAATGTAAATCACAAGACCCTGGAGATGCTGCAATATTCCAGCTGATCGGCGCTTCTGGGCTCAGCAGAAGCGCCAGGATCAGCGCTGATCCTGGCACTTCCACTGAGCCCTGACAGCCCTGCAACTCCAGCCATCTCTCGCTCAGGCTTGTGCAGTGCTGCCACCGGCTCAGCTCATTCCCCTCCCCCGCTACCACTTTTCTAGGATGGTCGTGTACCACTTGCCAGGTGCCAATGTACCACAGGTGGTACCCGTACCACTGGTTGAAAAGCCCTGACTTAAACTACCCTCCCTTTCCACAAATCGGTAGATGTGCAACTGGTTGGTGGACAGAGAGGCAAAATAAAAGGCAAAACATGTGCAGGGAATGAAGGGGACAGTGCTGAGAGGGGGGGGGACCTAAAGGGAAGAAACTGACAACTGAAAAGTGTGTGGATGAATCTTGCCTAGAGCTCCATCAACTCTGGCAGTATCTCTGAAGCAGGATACTTCCTACCTATTGCTGCAAACAGACAACAGCTGCTTCTGCTATGGGAGGGAGGACTGTTCAGCATCTAGGTAGCTGTTGCCCCAGGCTGCATCCAGTTTTGTAAATAAACTTTCCCAATCTGCCTCAGTAAAATGAACCAATAATATATTGGTGCATGTGTAGAAATAATTGTCTTTTTTTTTTTTTTGCAATTGACTACTATAGTAGAGGACCATAACCAAGTGAACAGTGTGTTGATCAGTCTGCTAGCCAACATCTACTCAAGTTTGATGGGTATCTCACCATGGATTGTCTCTGTACTTCCTTCTTAAGGTTTGTATTTTTAAGAAAGGTTTCGACTAGATAGCACTTATACAGAATTCTCTTGTTTCCAAACCAGGAAAGATGTCCAATTGATGGTTATTTGACAGCCCCATTTTAATCCCGTATAGTAATAGATGACGTTTATGGAATGCAAGGCTTGAAAAATGAAGGAAAATATTGAAGGATAAAATCCATATAAGAAATAAATTCTAGTAGTTTGGTTTACATTTTCCAGGAATCTCCAGCAAGGCATAAGTGAGAGGGATGCTATATTGAATGATCCAGCAAATTCTGTTAACGGTTATGATCATGGTCATTACGATTTTTTATCTTTATGATTCTTCATCGTGACTTACGTGATCTGTACATGAGTTGCAACATTGTTATAAAAATTATATAATGTGGGGGCCTTAAAACCTTTAAAAAAAATATCAACATAGCTTTAATAGGCCAGTCCCTGAGAATGGGCTCCAGCATGATTCCAAAAGCTTGGAAGAATAAACCTCTAGTCCTGGTGACCAACTCAGAAGAGATGTAGCAACATTATCCTGGGACACATATATTTGCCTTCATTTGTGATAGCTTTAATACCTCAATATCAACTAGCAGTTGTCCGTCCATCCATCCATCCATCCATCCCTCTCTATCTATCTATCTATCTATCTATCTATCTATCTATCTATCTATCTATCTATCTATCTGATTTTTAACAGTCCAATAATGTGACTAACTGTAGGATCAATAAATAGAATAGATATTGTATTTTATTCTCTATGGTAAAACAATAAAAATAATAAAAAATAAATAGAATAGATAGATTTGGGTAGAGTGAAGCTGATTCCCCTTTATCTCTTAATTAGAAATACTGGTAACCTTGTAAACTACTGTTGCCATTTAAATTTGGTGACTCCCTAGCTCAGGGATCTTCAAACTTGGCCCTTTTATAACTTGTGGACTTCAACTCAGATCAGGCATGCTGGCTGAGGAATTCTGGGAGTTGAAGTCCACAAGTCATAAAAGGGCCAAGTTTGAAGACCCCTGAGCTAGGAAGTCACCAAATTAAAGGAAAATAGAATTCAGCTCCTGTTTGATTGTTTCCATTCTTTGATTTCCTCTGTGCTGACTGGTCACAACTACTGTAAGTATAAAACCTGATTACTCTTAAAAAATATTATTCTTAAAAAAAATAACTACCAGTAACCAGACTGATCTACCTTTGTGTTCCACCTTGTAGCTCTAGAAGGATGAATTTCTGCAATAACAACTACTGTACCTCTAAATCCCTCTTGGTATTTCCCAGTGTTTGTTTGAAAAGCCTGCTGTGATAAATGAAACTATAAACTTGCTGCTCAGAAGATGTATCCGGAGATGGATCCCAAGGCAGAAGCATATCTATGCCTTGCTGGTTATGAGAAGTATTTGGCAACTGCTATTTAGCCTATCGTTCAATTCATTAATTTCCTGAAAATAGGAAAAGTTACAACCGAGGCACAAATAATAAAATCCAAAAAGTGCTCATCTGGTAATGAAATTTTGCCCAAACTATGCCTTTCCTCTAAAACAGTGGTTCTCAACCTGTGGGTCGGGACCCCATTTGGGGTCAAATGACCATTTCACGGGGGTCGCCAAACCACGCTGTCTGCCATTTTTTCCCTTTTCCCTAGCTGTCCTACTCCCTCTTATTGGTGGCCACACCCACTTGGGGGTCACCACAACATGGGGAACTGTATTATGGGGTCACGGCATTAGAAAGGTTGAGAACCACTGCTCTAAAACTTTCCAAAAAATCCATCAAGGAAATGCTGCAAAGCATCATCCTTTATCTGGCATGCAGGTTTGAAGGCAGAGAGTTATCAGAAACGAGAACAAAGGCCCTGGCACTGTCCATCCAGAGTGCTAGCACCAAGGAGGGTGTTCATCAGAGGTGCTAAAAAATAATAATAATCAAGATGGTAGACTCAGCTGTGTAAATGAGGCCCCACCCATTTCTTATATATGTGAATATATGTAAGAAGAGGGCGGGATTTCAACTGTGCAGTCGTGGCTTCCGTCTTTTTTTTTATTTTCCTCCTTCTCCCCCTCCTTCTCTGTAGCATGAGGTAGAATTTTAGTATTTTAATTAGGACAGGTATTTCAAAAGATTACAGATATTAATGTATGCAGACAATAGGCAAATGCATGCCTATTTTCCAGTGGACCATCAGCTAACTTCAGCAACCACCAAAAGAAAGAATCCAGAACTAAGATGCCAAATCAAACCATACAATGGGGAGGACAAACAAGAAACTTCTGCTTTTCTGCCATTCGTTGCAACTTTGCAAATAAAATAACACTTCGTGGAACAGTGGAAAAACATAAGATCCGCTCTAGAACTGGTCTAACTATTGAGTTAATTTTAGATCTTTAGCAATTGCTAGTTCAAACTTTCTAGCCTCTGTCTCCTCCTGGTATTGCATGACTCCAAAACAGGCTAACTTTAGAGGCTGGTAAATGTGGCAGGAGGAAAATTTTGACCAGCCAATGGTCTCTAAGTTGCACTGCCAAGAACTATCAGATTGAAATTTTAAAAGAAAGAAAAATAAACACAGGAAGAGCAACACTTGCTGGATTTACTGTAATGAATGTTATGTGTTATGGCTAGTTGCACACCCAGCCAGATGTTTAGATTGGATTTGGTATTTGTATTCACCTATCAAGTCTTCCCAAGGACCTGGGATAGGTGGATGCCGTTTTTTTAATAATACTATAGGTGTCATCCCATGATATAAGTTGTTACAAACAAGGCTGCCTTTTGTAATTGATTGATGGTGGTTTTGTCAATGTCGATGGTATTCAACTGATGTTCCAGATGTTTTGGAATTATTATTATTACCATCATTCTACTTCCTCTTCTGCTGTTGTGGATTTCATTTGATCAGAGGGGAGTACTGTTTGTTTATTTTTAATTGACTGTAATTATGTTGTATGCCGCCTTGGAAATCAATTGTGGAAAAATGAGTTTTCAATAAGCAAGCAAGCAAGCAAGCAAGCAAGGAAACACGTATGCTGCTGCTGCTGCTGATTTCCAAAAAAAGGGCTGTGATTTATATACCCAGGCGGTAACTGATGTGATAAACATGCATTTTGTAATCAGGGATCTGAAGCTGAGTGCAAATCAGCTCTACAATGCTGCCTATAGTGAGTCTGCTGCAGCAGACTGTCAAAATCCTATTATTTAGGTAAGTGTGGGCCCTGGTTAGAACGATTCAGATCAGACTGAGTTCCATTCTACCTGGAACAATCAAAGCTCCCAGGAGCAAATTTTCTCTTTTAATGCCTACTCTTTTTTTGCAATGCTTCTGGGCCAAATGTCTCCTTTGCCAAAATATATGAACAAATAGAGGATTGTACTGTGTGTACAGAGGCACGGAAAAAATGATCTTTCTCACCTTTGAAAGTCTGAAACTTTGCAGTAAGTTTGCCAGTGGAAAGATTTAATTTATGTTTAATTGGCACCCAATTTCCTGGTATGTCTGAGAAAAGGAAGCTACCAGATTTGGGATGCAAACATCAGAGCAACCATGTGATGGCAGCAAAGGTTGAGTTTTCTGAATCTCTTTCCTAGCGCCATCTAGTGGGCACTAAGTTTTGTGCATTCCCCCAGATCTGCTAGCTTATAGGCAAACATTTTGCAGAAACCCTGGAGAGCGTCTGCCAAAATTGACTAGCAAGTCCAACAGTCAAACCCAGGATAAACTGTAGCTTCTTGTTTTCAACAAGAACGAGGTGCAGCTGGAGCCAATCTGCCAGTGCCACAATTGCATTTGCTCTGGGGGATGGGGGGGGTAAGCTGAAAGCAATGAGAGGATGGCTTGAAAGCTCTCTTGGCCCCCAACCCAATTTGCTATTACAGTACAGGACGATCTGTAAGGGGAAGACTAGCACTCAAGGTTCTTTATTGCCTGCGCTTGGCATGTTCATAATGTCGGCTACACCATGGCGGCTGCAATTTACTATTTAACTGGGAAACCATCCAGCCCAGGGATACCAGCTGGAGAGTAGCATTTATATCAATATTGGAAGCCAACGCTCTCCCTGGAGGAGCCCAGGGGCCCACTGTCAATTTCAGAGCAGACCAAGCTGTGCCAAGGATGAAAGAATTTTGCTGCAATTGTGAAGCTTGGGGGTGGTGTTTGCAGCAGCAACAGCAGTCCTGGTGGCAATCCAGCCTCGGAAAGCTACCCTGACACAGCTCCAGAGTGAGAGAATATCCCTAAAGTAGAAAAACGAGCCTGCTTGACTCAGAGTATCAAACCTAAAATGAACGATCATTGTGCCATTCAAACAAAACACCCAAAGGAAGGAGAAATACGGGCCCGACGGCTGCCAGATCAGACGGGGCTGCTTTAATGCCTGTGGTGCAAATGGAGGAATCGGCTAAGCCAGCCTCCATCTCGGTACATGGATAACTAAGCTGGCTTTGCTTCATTTGCCATTAAGAATGGAATCCCTTACCAGACCCCATCAAGAGCTGTTCCAAGAACTCAGGCAGACAGAAAGGAGAAAAATTGCCTGGGCAGGCAGAGTTCAATGATATATTCTACTAAATTGTAATCCCCAGGCACTCCAACGGGAATAGGAGGTAATAACATGCACCTGCACCTGGAGTGGACAAACTTGAGTCTCAGGCCATCTGGGTCTCCATCCCACCCATCCCCGGCGTCTTTTTCAAGACTTCCCCCCCTCCCCTGATTGCAGAACCTGGTAGCAAGCTTCTAAATCATAACAGCATGATTTTCTGAGATGTTGCAGCCAGGAAACAAACCAAGTAATCCCTAAAGTTCTCATAAGCTTAATGCATCCATTTTTACTAAAAAAAAAAAAGATAAATAAAAATGGTGATGAGGGTGCTGAAAATTCCATCATCTATTTAGGTTATCCTTCTCTTTATATCTCTTAGGGTCTGTGGTGGACTACAAGTTGAGCTAGAGGAGGAGGAAAGGGGGAGATGTCTTTCTGTCCTGGTTAAATAATTAAGAAAACGTCCTGTATAAAATGAGAGTGAGTTTGAAGCAGAAAAGTCCATCCCAAAAATTCAAGCAAAAAAGACATTTGTGAAATATGTAGGCTACTTCATTATGCTACTCATCATTTCTCAGAAGATGCCTGTTACCAAAAACTTCATTTTCCATCTGCTTTCACATGGCATTGTTTTAATTTGCTTTCACATGGCATTGTTTTAATTTGCAGGTCCTTTTGAATATATATATATATACTTGGGATCTATTTCATGTTATTTACTAATCCACAATACAGTAATGAGGATGGAGATCTGTATATTTCGGAAAAGTTGTGTTTATTATTTATTCCTCTTTATTCCTGCTTCAGAACTGCCAGTGTAGAGAGCAATTTGAATAGGACACACTGCTCCAAAGATGCTGTTGTTTAAAATTCAGCAAAAAGAAGGGGAGAAGGGAAATGGATGCGGGATTAAAAAGGGGAAGAGTATGTGAACAATTTAGCTGCACGCCTGAACTTTCCTTCAGGATTAATTATGGTAGGAATGGCAGCTAAGGGACTGGATTAAAAACTAAAAGCAAAAAATACCTGTGCTTTTGGAACTCGCCTTCCTGCTTGCTAAAACATCCTCTGACATATCCCACCAAAGGCTGCATGTCCACACTCAAACTGTTCACTGTCCCTATCACTTAGCTTGCAGTTACATCCAAGAATGACCTTAAGGAGGGATGCAAATATAAAGGGTAGGTTTTGAGGAAGGTTTTGTAGGAAGCAAGAACAGAAGATGAGGAGGCAGCTCCACACATCATCAGTAGAAGTGGGTACAGGGCAACCTTTTTGAAGGAAAAATCAGCTAGGGTGGAGGAGTTGGAGAAGCAAAGATCACAGATATGGGCTATGAAAAAGAAACAAAAAAGGCCTTGATAATAGGACAAGAAGCCACTAGAGCAGGAATTAAGGGGTAGGTAGCAAGATAGGGGCATCCGTGAAGAGGGTGAGGTCAAAAAAAGTGAAGATCAAAGCCCTGCCCTTTTGAAAATATGTGATGCACATTAAAAAGGAGTGGGGGTTTGAACATGTGGTTAAATCTATCTCATGACCTAATTAACTCCCTCCACCAATAGACACCTTGATAGGGGCCGAAAGAGGAAAGATTAAAAACTAGAGTGGCTCGGAGCTTTTAATTCAGATCTTGGTGAACCGAACCCTGGCCCCAGATCTATCACTATATATTATTTACCAAAGGGAACACCTCCCACTGCAGTGATGCTTGTCTGAAATAAGAAGCATAAATGCTGTGGACCTGATAGAACAGATGAAGCTTTTGTGGGTAACTTCATTCTCCCCTTGTGATTTTGATACAGAATCTTCATATTATCTTCAGTGGCTGGATGGTTAGGGAGACAGAAGAGGAGAATAAATGAAGGGCAGATCAGCAGTATCTGATCTGTTTTATTGTCCTCATTAACAGGAGAAAATTCCGGGCCATTGAGCTCGTTTGATTTTGATAAGGTTTGTTAAAATCCACATCCACTTACAGCTTTCTCTTCCATGCTACATTGCTGCTTGTGACTTGGTTTCTAGTCTAGATGATACGGTAAAAACTATTTTTTTTTTCCGCTCTAGCACAAGTCTCCCCTCATTCTTGCTTCAATTTACATTTCCCTAATGGAGGTAATTTCTGTATGATTTTGTACCTAAGCTTTTGAAATGCTACATTCTTTTCCAAATACACTTTTCCTCCATTATGGTTTGTTTTTTCAAAAAAGGGAAGCACTTACAGGTTTTCTATCTCACCAAAGAAAAATAGGAACTAACAGACTTCATGCTGCAGCAAAATTTTATAAATTTGCTTCTACACAGAAATCTGTGACATATTTCTTTTACATCTCTGGGGAACATTGACAAATAAGATGGTCTAAGCTTGTTTGGATATTTCCTTCCTTCCTTCCTTCCTTCCTTCCTTCCTTCCTTCCTTCCTTCCTTCCTTCCTTCCTTCCTTCCTTCCTTCCTTCCTTCCTTCCTTCCTTCCTTCGCCATAAAACATAAAAGTATTACAATAGATTTCCCTCCTCCCCAGTTAGTAGAGCAAAAGGGACGCATTTCAGAGAAAGCACTAACAAAACCAAATGCACAAGCAGGGCCCTGACAGCAGACTGACCCAAGCAGCTGATCCCTCCGGTCTATGTGATTAATGGTCAATGTCCAGAGCCTAATTGGTCTGCTTGCTTGTGTTCATGGAAATTAAATCCCTTGGCTATAATGCTGAGAATAAACCAAAAGGAAAATAAAAACAATACTGGAACTGACTTTATGTCTGGATGTAATAGGGCCACCAGGCTAGGCTGCAGAAAATGAGATAACCACAAGATGGGAGCAGAAATGTTTTAATTTTCTTTTCTTTTTTTGCTCCCAGATATGGTCACCTGGATTTTTATAGCCCAGATCTGGTACTCTTGGATGTCAGAAATAGGATCCTGCAACTGTGATGTTCTTCAGGTTTTCCAGCAAAGAGATTTAATAGCAGGATAATAATGAACCAACCAGGCAACCGATGATTAAAAGAAGCAACCAGGTTCTTGTTTTAATTAGGTGGCAACATTATATCCAAGTAGGATCACCTCATAGGTTTGCATAAAACCACTACAATACTACTATTTTTATTTGTAATTCCATTCCTAATTTTATTTTACAATACTGATTTTGATTTAATTGCTAAACTTATACAGTATCCAGTGATGATCATGGTAGTCATTTGGCTTTTTTTTTTTCTATCATCGTCAGTTCAGACTCCTCTTAGTAAGTAGACAAATGGCATTTGCAATGCTCTAATTCAGTGGTTCTCAACCTTTCTAATGCCGTGACCCCATAATAAAGTTCCCCTTGTTGTGGTGACCCCCCAAGTGGGTGTAGCCACCAATAAGAGGGAGTAGGACAGCTAGGGAAAAGGGGAAAAAATGGCGGACAGCGTGGTTTGGCGACCCCCATGAAATGGTCATTTGACCCCAAATGGGGTCCCGACCCACAGGTTGAGAACCACTGCTCTAATTCCTGCTTCTCAACTTGGGCAACATCCCAATGCACATACTTCAGCTCTCAAAATTCCACAATCACCATGGTGATTTCCCAAGCAGCCGGTCCACATACCTGGACATTGCCCAAGTTGAAAAACATTAAGTCTTTATTTACCCCAATGCCCATCACTTCTTTTCTCCTCCTGTTGCTGCTGTAGCTGTTACACCGGGAACTCTGTTTATAGGTGTGTGTTTTTTCCCTTTCAGTCATTGTTGTTGCCTGTCAACTACCTGGACAAGTCCTGCCATTTTCTTGGCAAGATTTCAGAGTGGTTTGCCATGGCCTTCTTCTTCCTAGGGCTGAGTGAGTGATTGGCCCAAGATCACCCAGCTGGCTTGGCACCTAAGGTGGGACTAGAAGTCACAATCTCCAATTTCTAGCCAGGTGCCTTCATCATTAGACCAAACTAGTTCTCCCAGAAATCTTATACGACCAGGAACTCAAGCTAGTTCATTCCACCTTCCCTCCATGTCCAAATTTCTGGTTTTATCTTCCAACTGACCCTGCAGTTCATAGCTCAAAATATTCAGTTCTCCCTAAGCTATTTTAGGTTTCTGCCCTTTGTTGTTGTTTTTCCCAATCCCTTATGTTATTATTCTGTCCTCTTTGCATATCTTGGGTTCATCAGAACAGGCTTCTATTCCCCATTAATCTCTGAGGTCTCTTTCTGGCTCTATTGCCTGTGAGGATTCACAACCTGACTTTGCAATTCAAGAGAGTAATTGAGCCATTCATTCCTGATGTCACCTTTATTATGGTCATTAGGAAATGGACCCAAAGGGACTGACCGTGTGTCATTTCCCTGCAGAAAGGACCCAGACTCTGCCCTTTTAGACATACTGAACAGGAACCTTAGTTGTAGGACTTAGTTGTAGGACTAATCAGTCCATCCTACAATAAAATAAGGAGACCAGAAATGATATATCGATGAGTATGCTCTTCCCTAGCCAGGATGTTACTATTCAGTAATTTAGAACAGGGGTCTCCAAACTTGGCAACTTTAAGACTTCTGAATTTCAGATCTCAGAATTCTCCAGCCAATGTGGCTGGCTGAGGAATTCTGGTAGTTGAAGCCCATATGTCTTAAAGTTGCCATGTTTGGAGACACCTGATTAGATAATAAGCTGTGCCTTCTACAAACCAGAGCGAGAGAACTATGATCTTCCCATCTTGCTAACTGATTGACTGATCATATTTGTATAGCTACCCATCTTTTGTTGTGACTCTGGGCTGCATACAAAACAATTCAAAGTTAAAATTAAAACTAAGTTTTAGTTTTAAAAAACAGAATAGCAGCAAAGCATACGAAGGGGGCATCCAGTTAACTATCATACAGCAACCTAGCAGGCTCCACTCTGTCAGGTTTGCTGGCACAAGCATTGTTTTGAAAGCCTTCCAGAAGACCAACCAGGTTGGGATCAGCTTCATCTCATGGAGAAGGATGTTTCACAGGTTGGGGGAGGGTCACAGCAGAAAAGGCCTTCCTTCTCGCCCCACCCAACAAAACTCCCTTGTTGACAACAGCTGTAACATGCCTTCTTGCTGGACCCGATAGGACAGTGATGGTGAACCTTTTAGAGACCGGGTGCCCAAACCACAACCCAAAACCCACTTATTTATCATAAAGTGCCAGGGCCGCATCAGCATTGTGGTGCCCTCAGGGGGGGGGCGTGGGCGTGGCCCACTGGGTGTGCATGGGTGTGCTGGTCATGGCAGACTGAGTGAGCGTGGCTGGGATGGGTGTGGCTGCCTTGATGTTGCTGGTGGGGGGGACTCCTGTGGGGGCTGGGCAGGATTGGGGGAGATCCAGGGGGTCTCTGGTGGGTGGGGCAGTGGTCAGGAGGCTCGTTCTGCAGAGTGAGGCAGGGGTGCCATTGCTGTGGGGCAAGGTGAGGCAGGGGCGGCTGCTGCCTGATACCCTCAGCCCCCGAACACAGAGGCCAGTAAGCGCATGGGGGCGCGCTCTACCACCTCTACTCGAGCTTGCTAGCCAGCTGCTTCGCCTCCTTTGTGCTGGGTGGGGCTACCGCTCCAGGCACCAGCGATGGCCTAATAGACCTGCATGAGCTGGCGGTGGTGGCAGGTGTGCCCACAGATAGGGCTCTGAGTGCTGCCTCTAACATGCGTGCCATAGGTTCGCCATCACTGCAATAGGATGTGTAGTTGTAACTAGTGGTCCCAGAAGCTTTAACCAGTGATTACACAGTAGTTTAACTAGCATATCCAATACTAAAAGATGCTGGTAGTTGTAGTAAATCCACTTTTGGAATCTGCACATCCCATGTATCTGTTACAAGTTTTTACTGCTAATTATAACATCCCATGTCTATAGACCCCGTCCAATCATGTGGTATCTTCCAGATATTTTGGATTTTGACTTCCATCAATCCCAATCCAGTTTGGTCAATAGTGAAAGGATATGGGAGTTGTAGCCTATCTGTCTTTCTAGCACCAAATGTTTTACGCCCAAGTACTGCTAATGAAGTTACACCACTGAGCCATGGTGGCACAGTGGCTAGAATGCAGTATTGCAGGCTAATTCTGCTGACAGTCAGCAATTCGATTCTCACTGAGTCAAGGTTGACTCAGCCTTCCATCCTTCCAAGGTCGGTAAAATGAGGACCCAGATTGTTGGGGGCAATAGGCTGACTCTGTAAACTGCTTAGAGCAGTGGTTCTCAACCTGTGGGTCAGGACCCCATTTGGGGTCAAACGACCATTTCACGGGGGTCGCCAAACAACGCAGGCCGCCATTTTTTCCCCCTTTTCCTTAGCTGTGCTACTCCCTTTTATTCTATTGGCTTTTGAAAGCCAATAGAATAGACTCTCTTGAATAGAGTCTAATTCTATTGGCTTTCAAAAGCCAATAGGAATTATCCAGGCTGTCTCTGCCCTGCTGAGCCTGCCAAAAGTCCCATTCTGCAAATGGTGCTGCACCAGTTGAGTAGTCCTCGGCTTACGACCGATTGAGTAGTCCTTGACTTACGACCGGTTGGGGGTCACGGCATTAAAAAGGTTGAGAACCACTGGCTTAGAGAGTGCTGTAAAACACAATGAGGCAGTATAATAGCTGTTGCTATTGCTACATTTCTAGTTACCTTCTGAATTCTCCTTATCTAAAATCTTCAACATATGAGCCCACAGATACTCAGAATTCTATTGGACACACTGGCTGAGAACCCTGGGAGATGTAATCCAGCACTTGGAGGGCACCAGGTTGGCAGGTTATTCTGCATTAATTCAAAAGAGACATGTTTTCCCCTCCCCTTGCACCAAGCTGCAAGAGACAGGTTTAGATGGCGGTTTTTAAAATGCAGCAGAACCTAATTAATTCAGACAGCTTTGTGGGCTTTCAAAACATTCAAGCAATCAATGGTTCAGCTAAATGAGACTGTTATTTATATCATGCCACATTGACCTGGGGCTACAAGAGAAGAGGAACACACTTGATGAATTAAATATCTACAGGATTGTGGAGATGTTAACACTGGGATAGGCCAAATGTCCATGGGGTAGCGAGAATGTTTCTTCGTTTTCCTGCAAGCATTCAACATCATTACAGAAAGAACTCATTTGCATGCAGAATGTAATAGCCTTTAAAGTCTGGGTAATGACATGTTGGCGAAGGTAGGGCTACCTTAACTCATTCGTCCCCCCTCCCCCCTTTGCATTATATATAACAGCTGTGAATTCTTCTTAGAATGTCTGGAAGAAGAAGATATTTGCATGTGTGTCTGAAGAAGGTTTATGCTTATGCAGGATCTGCTTGTATGCAAAATCTGCTTCCATTTGTTTTGTTTTTTTTTCTTTTTAATTTATACGTTATCTATTGATGTGGTTGCTAAGAGCTGACATTGACTTAATGGAACATAATCAATCAACCGTTGTACGTCTGTTGGTTTAAGGATGGCCAGCAGTAGCCAGTTTCAGGTGAGCTATCCCTCAACATGTATCTTCTTGCCTGACCATGGGTCAAATTTATCAACGGGCCAGAGGAATAGGCATTATCATTTCCAGAATATTGGATGTTCTGCTCCACTGGGCCATTGTGAGAATATCAAAAGGCTGGGCATTTCAAAAGTATTTTATGGAAACCGTGTGCAATTTTCATGCATTGCTATTGCCTTCCATTGAACCAGTAAGGGGGGGGGGTTCCATTTGGGGCAGATAACAGTTGTGGAGTCCTTGGTGTTCCCTGAGCTTGCTTGTTTGTTTGCAGGCATTTCATTACCTGACTAGGTAACATCATCAGTGCAAGTGAGTGTGAGATTTGCTCCTTTTTCTTTACAGCAGCTTGCCGTGCCAGTGTTAGTGGGAGTATAGTTGATGATGGTACCTAGTCAGGCAATGAAATGTTTGCAAGTAAACAGCCAAACTCAGAGAGCATCAAGGGCTAGATATATTCCCTTCTATTGGAGACAATAGTTGGCATTTTCCCAAAGATTTCTCTTGCCTCTGTGTAATTTTTACCATAGGTTAGAGTGAATCTTTCTAAAAAAAAAAAAAGTGGCTATTCAGTAGCCATTTGCCTCCCAAATATCTACCCTGATGTAACGTCTATGAAATTGTTAGGTGAATACTGAAGAGTAAAAAAACAGAATAGCATTTAACTGTAACAGGTAACCATGCTGAAACTGAAACTAACTCAATGCAAACCATTCAAATGTCAAGTCTGCTGGCTGCCAGCTAACTTTCTCAGATCTAGATTTGGTACAACTGACTCTACAGTGTGTACAGTAATTGCTTCAGGACATGCACCATCTTGCTGTAGAAGATGGGGAAGCAATCTCATAGCCTTTGCTCCTCACACACTGGAACTTGTCATTCCCTGTTGTTGACAAGGCGTTCTTGAGCTGACACCTTGATAGAGCCATATTCAATGTTGTCAGATTGATGCCTAGCTAATAGTCCGGCTACTAAGCTGATGGTTGATCAGTAAGACATCACTGTTTTTTAGAATTAAATACAAAGCGCACGTGCTGTGTGAGGACGATCTGTGTCTTCTTGCTTTTCCGTATTTAATTTTTAATCTCTCCCCCTCCCTTTTTTTAATGACTAACTAACTGATTTTCATTCCCAGGAGCTAATAATAAAAAGAAATGAGTTGTGGTCTGGTATAGTTAGGTTGTTGTGGGGATACAAGTGAAGAAAGGAGTCTTCTGTATACATTAAGACATGTGATATAAATCAAACACAGAGATGCAGCTTCTTTTTGTTTTATCTCTTCCCTTTTCAACCGGAGGAACCGTCGTGACTATTTTGTGTCACCTACCCTTCCTATCCAGCGTCTACCAGCAACTGCCGACTGATTTAGGCAGAATAAATCTAAGATAAATAGGTCAATAATTGTCTCCATGTGGGGGTTCCAGCTAGCCATGGTAACTAATACCCCCATTGGTATGTTGGCCTCAGAGAAGTCATTGCATTTCTGCCTTATGCCACCTGCTTGCTTTCCTCCACATTTCAGTTTAAGGACCATTTTTTTAAATTTCTACAAAGCCTTTATTCCCATTCTCTATTGCTCCTGTTCTGTTGCACCTCAGCCTGTAAATGGCGCCTAAATGCCTGCAATTGAAGCAACCCATGTCTCTCCTTTCCCTTTTCATCCCATCTCTCTCTCTTTTTCTTTTATCCCTTCTCATTTTCCTTGTGTTGAACTAAAAACTGTATGCTACTTGGGGTGTGATTCATGCACCCTGGTAGCACAACATATGTGATAATAAATAATGATAATAATTTTGTAGGATAATAATCAGATCACAGTGGAGATAAGACTGAAATTTCCTGTTGTTTTATATTCAACCTGAGGTAAATAAGGTTAGTGCAGCTTTTCATCTTTAATGGCTGTGTTTGCTGCAGAACCAAAAATTTCACTTTTAATAACGTTCTTGGAAGCTTTGTCCAATTGAACCTCATACCACATAAGTATTAAATATTTTTTTGGTTTGTTCATTCTTCTGTAGTCTCCCTAATGGGTGACTTTTTTTTTTAAATAAAATGCCAATAGCTATTATGTTTCTTCTTTGTCTCTTATGCTACTTCTAGGGTGTTCAGCTCCTCTCTCGTTTGCGTCTATAATGTATCTGTCCATCTGAACCCATTTATGACTGGATATCCAGGTATATGCATGCTTATACCTTTTTTTTTCATCTTCAATTAGCATTTTTAATGAAAAGTTAAGCTATGGCCCTTAAGAAGCAAATGAAGTCGATTCGCAGCTAATTAATTATTCAAGTTGCATCCTGTTCTATACCCAAACTCCTTTTTTGTCCAAACTGCCATGTGGTGCGACACTGTTCTAAGCAGGTTTACTTGGAAAGAATTCAATGGGTTTAATGGGAGCTTGCCCAGAATAAATTGGAACTGCAGTTCTACAATACGTTAATAATTACGTTGATAATTTGATTATTGAAGAAATGGGCCTGTACATTTGTGTCTGTATGTCTATATAGGTAGTCCTTGATTTATAACTATTCGTTCGGTGACCGTTCAGAGTTACAATAATGCTGAAAAAAAAGTCACCGTTTCTCACTCTTGCAACCATCACAGCATCCCTTTGGTCTCACAATCAAAATTCAGGCACTTTGTCACCGGCATGTATTTATGATAGTTACAGCATCCTGGGTCATGTGATCTCCATTTGTGACCTTCCCAGCTGGTTTATGACAGACAAGCAAAGTCAATGAGAAAAGGCAGATTCATTTAACAACCTCACGATTCATTTAACCACCGCAGAGTTTCGCTTAACAACCGTGACCAAAAAAGTCATAAAATTGGGCACCTAACAACCGCCTTGCTTATCAATAGAAACTGTGTTCCCAATAGCAACAGCAAATAACCCTTAGACTTATATACTGCTTCCCAGTGCTTTACAGCCCTCCCTAAGCAGTTTACAGAGTCAGCACATTGCCCCAAACAATCTGGGCTCTCATTTTACCAACCTCGGAAGGATGGAAGGCTGAGTTAACCCTGAGCTGGTGAGACTCGAACTGCCGAACTGCTGGCAGCCGGGAGTCAGCAGAATTAGCCTGCAGTACTGCATTCTAACCACTGCGCCACAACGGCTCTTAATTATGGTCACAAGTCAAGGACTGCCTGTACACAAATGCATCACCATCAGAAAACAGATAAGAGAGTGTGCAGAATTATTGAGCAGAGTTCCAGAAGCACCGTGTCATTTGATTGGTTACAGGAGGTAGCTTAGGCTTCTGTTTCACTTTGCAGTTATAGAGCAAAGTGGTTTGGGTATTGCATATCAGCTAGCTTCTTAGAACTCAATAAAATGAAACTTAATAGAGCACGGTAAGGCCATTAGCCTCTACCATGGTCCAATAGCATATCCTGGTAAGTTAATATTCATTATACTATCTCCAGTGGGTTTCTGCCCATTCTGCTAAATCTGGCAGAGTGGGCATACTCCAGTTAGTCTGAGGGAAACAGGGTCTCCGTCATGACACCTTTGTTATTAGAGATAAGGAGGGTCCAATCTTGTTGGCCTTCATGTAAGCACTAGGCTGCAATACTGATGAAGCCAGCATAGTAAGGTTGATGCCAGTTTTATTGGGGCCTCAATGTTATTTTAATCGGCTTTTTAATGTTTTAATTAAGTTGTAGTTTTAGCTCTTGTTTGCCACCCAGGGTTCCTTCTGGTAAATAGGAGGCTATAAGTTTGTTTCCTAAATAAATAAAATACATAATATTTCTTTGCTTTTTGGTCCTCTAGTTGCCAATAATGTGGACCACTAACCTGGCAAGCAGAGATTTTGAAATCTTACCGATTGCAGTGTTTATCATTTATAATATGGTGGCTGGCACCAAAAAGCCAATTGTGTCCCTTTGAGGACACACACACAAACACTTACTTTCTGGCAAGAGTTTACTAAAGTTCCAGGCTTGCTTACATAAATTATCATTGACTTAATTTTTATGCATCACGCAGAAGCTTTTAACTGGCTCTAGAAGATTAAAATCAGCCATTTGTACATGTGGAAGACAGAATGCCTCTCCTGTACAATTGGGTTATCTAGAAGGAAATTTGGTTGAATGTTTTCTTATGTTGCTTTCCTCCCCCATATAATATTGGGGGAATGATGAAAGTCATAATATCACCTTTCCCTTCTAAAATAAATGGTACATTTTAATGAAATGTTATCGGTTATTTCTTGATCAAAAACATTCAGTGCTGTAGTTTAATATATATCCAAAATAGATAACTTATAGAGATCTCAAATATTTTAGTTAACATTCACACTAAATGCAAATGTAGTAATCCTTTAATTAAACATCTGCAGAGAAGCAGGTACCATATTAAGCCATAGCTCAATTGTACTTTGACTTGCAAGCCAACATTATTATGGATGACTAGGATTATAATCAAGTAGGCAGAATCTATGAAAAACAATATTATAAGTATTGGAGAAAGGCAAGACATATGAATTACATGGCTTACACATGTAAGGATCATTTTAAACTTCTATAATCATTCTCTATACACAACTGTGAGTCTTCCTAACCTAGGTATCTATATATCAGGTAACTCTTTGCTTTGATGTTCACACATTCAGCATCCAGTTCCATAGTTAGGGAACTTTCATGTATTCCTATTTCTATAGAAGCTTGCACACAATACACATTATACCCATCCACCCTACAGATGCATGGAAAGTATTTGGAAGAGATACCTGCCAGGTGTGACATCGAGAGACAACTGTTTTATATAGCATTTAGACAATTTCAGCCTCACCTAGAAAGAGTTTCTACCTGTGTATTTCCTGTTGCCTCCAAATCTGTGTATTGGTAGAAGAAGAAGAATGTGATTGCAGAAATACATCAATTCAAAAGGGAGGAAGTATTAACCAAAGAGAATCAAAGTGAATGCAGAGCCACACAGAAGATGCCATTTGTATAAGTGCATCAGATGATGAGCTAATGATAGCATTCAAACAGCTCAGCTCAGCTAGGGTTGATTTTTTTTTTTTACTATTTTTTAAAATACTTTTGTGGTTTAGGCCAGGGTGTGGCATAAACCACGTCCACCAGGGGTTTTAGTGATGGCTTTTTAGTATTGCACATGCCCATAACAATTGATTAGTTCAATTATATTAGGTATATTATGTAAACTGGGCTTATATGTATAAATACACATTTGGAAACAATGGATAAAATTTAAATAGAAATATGTCTGACCACGATGACAAAGATTATAAATTTGTGTCTCATTTGTCCTGGACTATTCACTGTTGATATGCAATTTCAGGAATCCTTCCCCCCCCCATTTTTCTAAATTTTGTACTACTAGACAATGATTTAAACAGAGTGGTGTTTTTCTGCATCTCTTTGAATCGAAGACTATCCTCTGTGACAGAGGACTATAAGACCTCCAAGGTCCCTTCCAGTTCTATTCTATTCTATTCTATTCTATTCTATTCTATTCTATTCTATTCTATTCTATTCTATTCTATTCTATTCTACTCTACTCTACTCTAAATCAAGAGATTTCAGAAAGATCTTAGCAAAGAATCCAAAAAGGTTTGCCAAGATCTTGCTTTTGGGAGTCATCATCCATAGGCATTTTGTTTTTTAAAAAATGCCTTCTACAAGTATTATCTGCATTCTCTTTCTCTAAGAAACATATCTATAACCAATTCATCTCAAGTCTGGGAATGTAGCCCCAGCTTAGAAAGCCATCCATTAGGGTGCAAAACTGGAAAGTTATTCAGATCCCTAAAGATCCTCTTAAAGCAGGGGTAAGGAATTATGGACCTTTTATGACTTGTGGACTTCAACCCCCAGAATCCCTGAAATATGCTGGCTCAGGAGTTCTGGGAATCCTACCTTTGTCTTAAAGGATAGATGAGCACTTCCTCCTTTGTCCATCTAGGAAAATGCATAAAGAAACATTAGCCTATTTACAGGAAATTATGTGAGTAATATTTTTTTAAAAAAATTCCTACCAGGATTAAAATGTAGTAGGAGCTATCGGTGATTACAAAAACATGCCTCAGAGTAGGCAAACACTTTCACTGAACCACTCAATCATCAATTCATGAAGTGTGTATATATAGCATCTACAGAGAGTAATGGAAATTTAGTTTCTTTCAGAAGATGTATAGAATGCATTTTAATGGCTGCAGAAATAGCCAAGTTATATGAATTAGGCAGATTTCCAAATGGGTTTTTTTTTTTATTTTCTCTGCCGCTGCAGATGGGGAGAGGCCAGCTTTCTTCAGATGTTTTTAAAAATATAACACTGGTCAGAGCTTAAGCTCTATTAAATTGAACAGAGCTTACTTCACATAGACATGTACAAAATTGAGCCACGAGGTTACATATGTGCTGGTTACAACATACCAGATTAGTGTTTCTCAATCTCGAGCATGGCTGGCTCGGGAATTCTAAGACTTGAACTCCAGACGTCTTCAGACTGGCAAGGTTGAGAAACACTGCATTAGACCATGCAAAAATGGATTGGGTGTATTGTGTTTTGGTGTGCTGCAGGATTCTAGCCACTGTCTTAGCATGCTATATGAACCAAGTCATCATACTGAGCCCACATATGGTTTGCTTGGGGAATCACTGCATATGAACGCCACAACTGTGTTTGCTAATCTGGTTTGGAATTAGCAAATTGTAAGAAGGCAGTTTTGAGATATCTTGGATTACTTCAATTAATCTTTCAAGAAAATACTTCCAGTATTAGAATTCTTCCTTATAAACTGGTTGAAGTGCTATTCCTCCATCCTTGAGCTGCAGACAATTAAATGGACATATCTGCTCTCACAGATGCTCCCTATCCTGTCACAGATGTTACCTTGGCAAATAGTGCTACCCATATTTATGGGGCACAAGATGCTCTAAGGCAGGGATAGGCAACCTTGGCTCTTTTATGACTCATGGACTTCAATTCCCAGAATTCCTGAGTCAGCTATGCTGACTCAGGAATTCTGGGAGTTGAAGTCCATGAATCATAAAAGAGCCGAGGTTGCCTACCCCTGCTCTAAGGTTAGGGATTAAGTGGATTCTTTCTACTTTATTTCCCTCTGTTTCCATCAATTGTCACCAGCCAGTGGGAAAACATTCACTCATCATTTGTCTTTAACATCATTTGGAGCTATTGCTAGAGAAGGAAACTACTATTAACAGTTGCCGTGATAAGTGAATAAATGCTTTTTTACCAAAATTCATTTGCACCAGGCCAAGTATCTTTGGTTTTGTACATTGGGGAGTGTGAAAATAGTGTCATTCCCAACAATCCGCTACTATCAGTTTATAGTTGGGCTGCCTTTGAGTGCCCTCACCCAAAACACCAAACCAGAACTGATTGTGGGGATGCTTTTAACTCTAATCTGTAAGAGCACTAAACCCATGTTCAAAACAGCCTGAACAACTACTGACAAGTACAAAATGAGTTGTGTTGTGAAATGTCATAAAATTGAGTGAAAATCAAGATGCACTAATAAATAGATGGGCAAAGTAAGCACAGCTCCTTCCCCAGCTAGGAGTGGCTTGAAATCCAGATGGGTAAAGGGGGACTGATTAGTTTCAAAGAACTGGACTACCCTGTTGTTGTCCCAACTAGAAGACAATGTCCAGATGATTGAGGACGTTTCTGTACCAGCTTAAAGTAACCAATAATGTGGCTTGACTTTCTCCCTAACGGTCACTTGACTGTACAATGTGCTGCACAATGTGCAGCTGGAAGTGGAAAGGATAAATGGAATGTGGGACCAAAAAGACCATATGTCTCTTTAGAAGGAAGTCTAATTGTGTCAAATACATTTATTCTCATTCGACCAAATGAGCATAAAGAAAGAGAGAGTGCAAGTTTGGTCTGGTGGTGAAGGCACCACTAGGCTAGAAAGCGGGAGGCCGTGAGTTCAAGTCCCGCCTCAGCCATGAAATCCAGCTGGGCCAGTCACTCTCTCTCAACCCAATCCACCTCACACACTTTTTGTGGGGAAAAGAGGAGGAAGAAGGTGTGTTGTATAAGTTCGCCACCTTGAGTTATTTGTAAAATAATAAAGGTGGAATAATAAAAATAAATAAATAAATAAGTATGCCTGTCTAGGAAGAAGCCTCATTGAATCCAGTCTGACTGACAATATATGTATGCTATAACATCAGAAATCTATGGCTGAATTCTTATTTTCTTAAAAGACTTATTAGGCAGCTTTGGACAAATCACTCACCTTACCCCCCGCCGCCCGCCATTCTATAATATGAGGAGATGACAACACTATTGATCTACCTTACCGACTGTATTAAAAAGTTCTGGGATAATGCATTAATGAATTACTAGGAATTGCTGGCCTTAATACACTTGAGGAAAAATTGAATATAAATGCTGCTATCAGACAGAAAGTCTGCATGTTTGGCTGCAAGACGTCACATGACAGAACATCAAATGAAGCTGCTAGGAAATTTTTGTGAACGCAGAAGTGATGCTCCAATTCTAAAATAAAAATATATTTGTGCAGTATTGCAGCATGTCAGAATCAGCCCTCTACCATTTCCCTACGAAAACACTATAGAACTGCCAAAAACATCATGTTTGACTAGGTTTTTCTTAGGCATAGGAAAGGGGTAGATATACAGATGTTATTAATTACAATAATTATCCTTGGCTGGGCTGGTTTATGGGAATCAGAGGAGAGATAATAAGGATATATGTCTAATGCATCCTAGGAAGAATTATTCTACCACATTTATAATTTAGAACCTGGTGCTTGCATCCAGATGCTACAAAAAGATCTGCCTAATCTTCAGGAATTATTTTTTAAAAAAATAGGTAGAAACTCAGATCAGTAGCCACTGAAATGGTGAAATGGTGGGTCCATTTAAAATATGTTTCCATACATCTGTGATGGCAATCAAAAGTTATTCAGTCTGATCTTTGACTGCTTCACCAATATTTTACTGAAACACAGCACTTCTTTCTCTGCCCAACATTTACTGACAATTACATTCACAAAGGAAATGGCAGGTTTCCCAAACAAAGAATAATACTTCACACCTTGTCTTACATCCATCTTTGAGATTTGTATTGGAGCATAGATTTGTACTGCAAGGCCCTTGTGGCTTGGCAAGGCTGATTCTTGGCAATTCAGAATCTGATCACAACCAACACAGTTACTTTGTGCTGCAAAATATGCTCCTGGTTTCTTGAGCACTATCTGGAGAATAGTACAGCCACTGAAACTATCAAAGGTGGCCATTCCTTCTGTGAACGATTTATGACCTATCATCTTTCTAGAACAGGCATCACAAAAGCAAAATGTGTAGATTAAACCTAGACTGTTCTATCTCACTTCCTGAGTAAGGAGACAATGCCAGTTCCAGGCACATAAGAACATTTTCCAACTGAAAGTGGTACTCAAAACTCTGCAAATGCCTTCCAAACATGAACCGTGGCTATTCTATAAAGTGTGTGTTTGATTTATGGAGTGTTCTCACCAATATTTTCTGCAGAACACCACACATTGTTCTCTTTAATCAAAATTCCAATAACAAAGGGTAAATCTGCCAGAGAACTAAACTTGCTTTCCAAATATAGTGAATTTTTCTGTCCCATAAAGGAATTTTGTCCCATTTTCCCTTTGACCTTACCTACTCTGAGATGACCACAGGAATCAAGACTAGTTCTTAAGAAAGCACACAATCTATTGGTAATCCAGGTACAAAAAAAAAAAATCTCATCATACGAATGTAGAATTTTCTATTCTAAGGTAGTGCCTCTTTGTCAATTTAATCCACTGGTGAGAAATTATAGTTAATAATAAATGCACGTTAATAGCTCAAAGTGCATTGAAGCTCTGTGGACAGTAAATGGAAAAAGACAATGTTGATTCTTGCCAACTATCAAGTATCATGCTTGATTATTAGCAGAGTTGCAGAATATATTAACATGAATATACCTCTGCATTGATCCATCACACTGTTAGCTTCTAGTTGTCCAATTCCAGAGGAAGCTGATAAATCAGAATTTAAAAACAAAAATTATGAGCACCTGTTCTCCTATAACTTTCCATCTAATCTCTAGTTTGAATCCATCTGAAATCCCTAATCTCAGGCCAGCTTGGAATGGCCTGACCTGTCTTCAGCCTCCAGCAAAAATACAAGAAGAAAGGATGGCAGATTGGCCAACACGTATCTTAAGAGTTTTCTCATTTCTTGCCTAAGTGTAAAGGCTTACTTTTCACACCAACAAAATGAAATTCAGTGATGAGAAAAGTAAGGTTTTATATTTAAGCAAGAAAAACCAAATGTGGTATAGAATAGGTGGAACCTGGCTCCATAGCAGTAACTGAGAGTGGGATGTAGGAGTCCTAATGGACAATCACTGAAGTATGAGCAGCAGTAGACTGCAGCCACCAAAAAAGCCAATGCACTCCTAGGCTGCAATAACAGAGGGATAGAATCAAGATCACGTGAAGTATTAATACCACTTTACAATGCCTTGGTAAGGTCACACTTAGAATATTGTATCCAGTTTGGTATACAAAAGATGTTGAGAATCTAGAAAGAGTACAGAGAAGAACAACTAAGATGATTATAGTGGACTGGGGGCTAAAACATATGAAGAACAGTTGCAGGAATCAGCTATGTCCAGTTTAATGAAAAGAATGAATAAATTGGAGAGACAGCTTGGTGTAGTGATTAAGGCACCAAGCTAGGAACCAGGAGACTGTGAGTTCTAGTTCCTACCTTAGGCACAAAGCCAGCTGCATGGTCTTGGGCTGGTCATAATCTCTCAGCCCTAGGAAGAAGTCAGTGGCAAACCACCTTCAAAAACATTGCCAAGAAAACAGCAGTCACCAAGAGTTAACAGTGACTCAAAGGGACAACAACATTAATAAATTTGATAAATAAATCATCATCACTATTCATGTTTAAAGAAAACTGCTTTTTTTAAAGGGCACACAATTCTATCCTACCTTCTTTAACTGCATATCAGGGATTGTGCACAGGATAATGCTCTTTTATTGATATTGTGGTTTAGCCTAAGGCCACCTAGTGAACATCATGGCTAAACAAGAATTTAAAGCCAGACTTTTATGTTCTAATCTTAAAGAGATGTGACAGCTTTGCTAGAATATCATAGATAGCCCGAAGCCATATCATTTGGTTACAGGTAATATACAGTGAAATCAGAGGATATAACAAGAAGGAATGACGAGAGGGGAAAAGTCACTTCTGTTTGTCGGTTTGGAAAGGCTTTGTTTTTCCAGATGCTGTTTTTAATTTGGCACAGAATGAATGTCAGGGATTTAGATTTCAATGGGGAGATGCTCAGGGACACAACTGCCTCTTTTTCACCGAACAATATCCAGGATTACAAACTTCCTCAAAAGGTCTTTCTGCTCAAGATCCAAGCCAGGCCTGATCTGTTCCACTGCTAATGCCATGAATTAAATTAAGCAACCAATATTTTACAGCAGAAATGGAGGGGAGGGCGAGGTACTTACATTTGCAACCAGTCTTTACTAGAGCTATATTTTTTGTTGTCTCTCCCTTTAATTCAGGGTAGAATTGATATCAACAGAAAAGACTTAGCCACTGATGGATACTCTGCAATAGACTAAATGTGATGTAGAAGGCCTCTTGCTGCATATCCAATTTCCTATTTTCTCACTTGCTAAATGCTTAATGCCAGGTCAGAGCAGAGCTTGTCTGCAAAAGCTTATTGGCATCAACACCTGCTAATTTGAATCTCCCATTTTGATGCTCGGAGTGGCTGAAAATGCAAATGGATGCAACCAGAGAGGCAGTGCATGGATTCTATCATTTCTTGCAGGATGAGGACCTCAGGGAGATGAAGACCTCACGGAAAAGGAGAGTCACCTCATTATGGGAGGCTCTCCTGTCCATTCTGAGGGAGACATGAAATGGGCTTCCCATCACCCCACCCCAATTCCCTTCTCTCTGTCCAAATAAAGACAGGAGGCTCTGTACAATAGGACACCAAATGTGTCCAAATGCTCACATGAGGATCTGCCAAATAGCTCTAAACCACAAGCCACATCAATTCAGGCTTTATGGCTTCTCTTTGCTACTCTGAGACAAGAAACTCTGTGTGTGTGTGTGTGTGTGTGTGTACACACACACCAAGACACCAAGACACTTCCAATTTTACGTGGGAGAAAACCCAAATAACATATATACATATATACATATATATATATACATATATATACATATATATACATACATATACTTATACCTATACATACATACATACATACATACATACATACATACATACATATATATATATATATATATATATATATATATATATATATATATATATATATTGCTGCTGTTAACACTCCTACTGGAATTTCACAAAACCCACTTTTCTTTCTCATGAGAAATAAAAGGATTGATTTGTAAGAAGCATCCATATTGTCAACTCACCTATAACCCAGTCCTGGTCACTGAGAATAATAAGGAAAAGAAAAAAGAAAATGGCGAGGACTCACAATTTTAGAGGATTAATAGATAAAAAATAATTAAGATTTTAACTGGGCAATGTGCAAAAACATTGATGGATGAAGTTGTTTACAGTCTCCTCCTCTTGATCTACAGGAGTTGTTATTGTTGTTATTTTTATTTTAAATGCTGTCCTTCTTGCATTTCCTTTCCCATTAATTCTTTTATTCCATCTCTTTCTCATTGGCAGTGAGATGAGGAATATATATATACATACAGTAGATACTGAGGGAAGCATAGATCAGAGTGTTTGTTGGAAGCTGTATCATTTTGTCCCAGATTTTAGATTTCTAAAAAAAGACAAGAAATTACAGTATAGATGTGGCAACTGCTCTGAATGTTACGGTATTCAGTGCTTCTATTTCGTGACCTACACAGCTGGCTGTGCATATCTCCAGTATATTCCATGCAAAGTTTCTTCCCCTCCTCCTACAGTAGGGATTTAGTCAGTAAATGCTCCATAGCTTGACTGTAATTTTTAGTTCAATTTTTTAAAATGTTTTTAAATCATGGAGTTTATGCTAACCAGATGCAGCCTGCCTTTTAGATATGAATGGTACCTTTTCAACAATGTCAACATCAGCCCTTACAGCATGAATGTCAGAATAAAAGGAAAGATTTCATATACATCCCAAACTGTAATTTTTGTTTTATTTTGAAACTTCTGCTGCTGATTTCAATGGACTTCATCCCCAGCTGAAAATGCTCAAGATGGCACCTCTATTTAATATTTAGGGAGTGATTCATTTGTATGCCAAAATGACCAGAGCAGAGATGGAGAGGTGAGAAAAATGCATTAGCAGAAATCTAGACCACCATTAAACAGCAGCAAAAAGAGTCCCTTGGCTATCAGTTGGTGGTCATCAATATTTTTGCATCCCACATTTGGTATCTCTAGAGCAGCGGTCTTCAAACTTGGCCCTTTTATGACTTGTGGACTTCAACTCCCAGAATTCCTCAGCCAGGCACGCTGGCTGAGGAATTCTGGGAGTTGAAGTCCACAAGTCATAAAAGGGCCAAGTTTGAAGACCCCTGCTCTAGAGTGAGAGTTACTCAACAATTAATCCCTCTGTTCCTTGTGACTATTCTAGGGCAGGGGTCCCCAATCCCAGGCTGTGGACTGGTACCGGTCCGTGGCCTGTTAGGAACTGGGCCGTGCAAGCATATGATGACCATGGGCTTATTTCTTCTTTCCTTTATGGCTTTGATGATTTTACTATTTATACAAGTATTTCTTGTTGGGTTTTTCTTCCCTTCCACATCACTTTTTTTCTTCATTACCTCAACTGTGTCCTTAATTAGAATATTATGGGTTTGCTCGATGAGGAATTTCTGTTCCACTTCTCAACTTAAAAGACTCCCAGAACAGTAATATACAAGCAATCCCAGCCTGCAGGTTACAGTTTTAAAGTATGGTCTTCTGTTAAAAGATTGTACATTCTTCCCCCAACATTCTACCCAGAAGTGAGTAGCAGCCATTTGTTTTTATGAGGTAAACCAAGAGGGTAGACTTTTTTTTAAAAAAAATCACTGGGAGAGGAGTATAAGCCAGTGTTATAACACAGCAGAATTTGGGGAGCAATTTGGAGGACTTTGCCGGGAGAATTGTCAAGAGGGGTACCAGATGCAAAAAGAAAAAAAAAAAAGCCAGATCTCTCTGCCTACAGCAAAATCAATGGCTGCCCCTCAAGATTATTAGCTGCCAGCTTTGTTCCTACAAGCCCCTGGAAAACAAACCACACTGTCTTTCATTGGTATCGAAGGTAGGACTTTCAGCTGAGAAATGAATACAGCAGTGAGGAGCTATGAACATCGTACCAAGAAAAATAAATATTTGCACGCACAACCATTTACATGCACGCAATTGAATAAATACATAAATAAATAAAATATGTGAGTTATGTCAGTTTGGTGTAGTGGTTAAGGAGCAAAGGCTAGAAATGGGGAGACAGTGAGTTCTAGTCTTGCCTTAGGCACAAAGTCAGGTCAGTGATCTTGAACAGTCCCTCTCATATATACTATACATACATATATTTGAGTCAGTGTTGATTTTTAGTGATTGCCTGGAGATGGATAGATAGATAGATAGATAGATAGATAGATAGATAGATAGATAGATAATGAAATAGATAGATGATAGATGATGGATAGATAGATAGATAGTGAAATAGATGGATAGATAGATAATGAAATAAATAGATGATAGATAGATGGATAGATGGAGAGAGAGAGAGAACTTTTATTCATGGAAATACTGTAATAGATAAAATTATTGAATACAGATTCTTAAAATATTTGTATTCTTGAAAATTATACATGTATTCTTAACTAATATTCTCAATTAATTTTTTTTTTAAAAAAATAGTCTATATTTTTTATTTTTTTTTCAGTTCAGTATCAGTATCTGCAGTTTTGCTCTCTGGATATTTACTGCATAAATAATACTATGTTTAAAAAGAAGTGAAACAATACATGTTGCCATTCACAGCAAGTGGAGGAGTAACATGATATAACCTAAAGTCACAAATAATCTAGCTCAGTGGTTCTCAACCTTTTTAATACCGCGACCCCCAACCGGTCGTAAGCCGAGGACTACTCAACCAGTCGTAAGTCGAGGACTACTCAACTGGTGCAGCACTGTTTGCAGAATGGGACTTTTGGCGGGCTCAGCAGGGCAGAGACAGCCTGGACAATTCCTATTGGCTTTTGAAAGCCAATAGAATTAGACTCTATTCAAGAGAGTCTATTCTATTGGCTTTCAAAAGCCAATAGAATAAAAGGGAGTAGCACAGCTAAGGAAAAGGGGGAAAAATGGCGGACTGCATTGTTTGGCAACCCCCGTGAAATGGGGTACCGACCCACAGGTTGAGAACCACTGATCTAGCTGCACTGCTACCCCCAAATTAGACAATTGGTGAGATCTAGTTAAGCTCGACTCTTGGTGACTGAGTGGACAAGGCTCATATGCTCCAGAAACAGGTTGGCTCCATAACAGAATAACAGAGTTGGCTGGGACCTTGGAGATCTTCTAAACCAACTACATCTCTAGAAAATTAACCTTTACCTCAATGTTTATCCCAGACTTCGATTTTTGTCCCTTACAGTTTATGGAAGACACTCAAAGCTGTGGTGCCTTTCTTCAGCAATGCCTACTTTCTGGTTTCTGAATCCTGCTTTAACCTTGGACAATATCTTTTTTCTTTGCCACAATGTTCTTCTCTTCTCCTCCATTAAAAGAGTTCAGAATTGTCTAAGTGCTCCCCACTGCATACAATTATTGTTATAAGGTAAAGTGAAGGAGAATGAATGGCTGAATACAGCTGAATGGACATTTGCATTGAGCCTTCATACTCCTTATCAGAAGTGTTAAGACAAGTGTTAAGTGTCTATTTGTCCCAAACAAATAGAAAAATAAACAAAGGTGGGCAACCCTCAGCTCCAGGTTTGGTGATGCCCCCAAATTCATTTTATAGCCTCTAGTCAGCCAAGCTGACACTTTTTAGAACAGCGATTACAGTGAACTGATATTTTAGGTGGAAACTGCAAAAAGACTTTATCACAGTTAAAAAAGGACGAAAGATGAAAGATCCTCCAAAACTGGTCTATAATGAAACTGGAAAAAAAACAACAGCCCCCCAAATTCTTGACTCTGTCCATATGGATAAACTAGTCTCGCCTCCTTTTTGTCAGGGGCCTGTCCATTGCTGCTCTCAGTCTTCCTGAGATGGAGGCTGGAAAGTTGCCCACTCTGAATTACTCCAGTATGAATTAACAGCTCAGGACCTAGGCAAGCCATTAATCATACATCAAGAGTTGCTTGGTAATGGAAGTCTTGATTTAGGCAAGGATCATATCCCTAGATAATGTCAATTATGGTAGTTTTGCATAGGAAAAATACTACAGAAGGGAAAAAAATGCCGCAAATCTACCTAGCAGGAGTGGAATAAAAGTTCTGTTATGTTGAAGATCTTCTTTCATGTTCAGCCGGTCAGATGCTAAGCCAGGCTTTTCACAAATAGTATTACATTTAGCATTATTTATCCAATTTTCAACCCATTTAAAAACTATTAAGATTCTAATTTACAAGGAGAAAACCAATCCCCCGTCTTTAAAAAAGGACACCTTTGAACAGATGATCAAGGTGAGAAGCTCTTATGAAGTGAGAATGCAGCCCAGGATTAGAAGGAAGGAAGGAAGGAAGGAAGGAAGGAAGGAAGGAAGGAAGGAAGGAAGGAAGGAAGGAAGGAAGGAAGGAAGGAAGGAAGGAAGGAAGGAACTTTTTGCTCAAGGAACCTAAATTCTACAGTCCGAACCTTTCTTCTTATTCACTTATATCTACACTGCATGATTAATTTCCTATGCAGATACATTCCAGCAGATATTTCTGCTTGACATTGTACCTGAAATTTTTGCTGCAGTGTTGAAAACAGCAGCAGCTGCCTTAGTTAGGGACAACATCTGGCTAGTTGAGTAATTATTTCCAGACCAGACAGAGTCTAGAAATCCCAAAAAGGACAGTCAGGGTGTCTTTAGGACTGGGATGAGAAGAGACTTGAAATTCTTTCCACCTCTTCCTCCTATGGCTTTTGTGGCGAATGTCAGAAGCCTTGAGAAACATCAGAGAGATTCCCCTTTTAGCGAGAGCCTCAAATAATGCCATTTAATCCTTTTGTAAGACACTGATTCATTGGCAGATAAAAACATTTCAAACCAATAGTAAGTATGATCCTGACTCAGATTTGGAGAATTATTTCTGTCAAAGCAGTCCTATGCAGGGATGCAATAGAATGGCATTAACTCAACCTTCTCCATTTGGTGTCTCCAGATGGGATGAACTAAAAGTTCTCAGATTTTGCCAGGCAGCCAGGCCAATAGCTGTCCACTTATCTGTAAGGCTGCATGAACCCAAACTAAAATGTATGGACTTTCTTTTACACATGCATCTACATGACTTGGACCCTTATACAAGACACTTGCAAACCAGATAACTAGCCCAGCCACTTGTTTTTCATTTAGGAGGAAAGAATAGGCTAGATGCAAAACCTAAACATATAACTTCGTTTTGCAACGAAGATTCGTTCAATCGTACTTCCTCCATCTCCTCTGCCACCCTTGACAATGGGAGCAAAACCAACAAAATTCAAGAGCAGATTTGCCATCTGTGAGTTTATCATCTGGCAGACATCCATTCCAGAATGTGCCCTTCTCTTCTTCCTCTCTGCAAGTCTAGATCGTAGGAACCAAACGGGCCAAATATTCCTTTAATATCCTTTGGTAGTTCAGATCTTTTGGAACATGATTTTTTTAATTGATTGATTGATTGATTGATTTCCCTCCTCTTGGTGCATTAAAATGTTGTCTGCTCCATATTCCCCCCTGTCTGTGTTTTCATGGTTGAACAATAAAGAGCCACTGTACTTTGCAAGCCTCAGACACTACATTGTATTTAACCAATTGCATTGCATTAATTATTGCTTTCAAAGGAGACATAGGCAAAACGGAGCCTGACCTTAAAATGGGGAACAGCCATAGGACTTTGCTGGATCCTTACATTCCTTTAGACTGACGGCTATAAATACCTGAGATTTTGTAATATTTTCTGAACCTGTTATACTGAAATGATGCCAAGCTCAGTAGGAAATTCGCAAAGAAACTACAACAAATGACTTCTCCCCTGGCTAATGCAAACAGATGTTGAAAAATGGCAAAGGCTTTAGAGGTAATAATTGGCAACAATCTGTCACTTCATCCCATCATTTTTTTCTGCTCGTTAACATGAAGGGTTGGTAGTTAAGAAGGTTACTGACCTTCATGTAATATCTAATATACGTTTCATGCTATATGCTCATTTAGTTTATATATGACTAGGTTAAACACAAAGGAAGCTGCCTTCTACAGAGGAAAGCCATGGGTCTATCTATCTAACTCAATCCTGTCCTCTCTGATTGATAGCAGCTCTCCCAGCTCTGCTTGAAAGCAGAAAGGGCTGAACGTGCAACCTTGTGCACTCAAAGCATGTATGTCAGCTCTGAAGCTCTGAGCCAGCACCCATTCTGAAACTCTGTATTGACAATCAATATTTTTACAAGGACCTAGACTGAATGTTAGCAGGTTGTTTTGGTCTATTGCAAAAAAAGGAAGGGGAGGGGAAAAAAAGCCTCCAGAAGAGAAAACTGAGAACAAAAAAATTCAGATAACAACAGCGTCTTTAACTGATGTTTCAGATAAGAGGGATTCAGTTTTATACTCAGTTCAAAGTGGTGGGATTCAGCTGGTTCGCACCACATTGGCAGAACTGGTAGCTAATTTTTTGTTGCTCAGGCCCAGAATGGACTTCCAGAAGCGGCATCCACACAGAGAATCCCACCACTGGCTGTGCAGGAAGGGTAGGTTGCTAACAATTAAATCTGAGGGAACTGAAATGAAAGAAACAGTTTGGATTGTAGTTCTTGCCCATAGCACATATGGATTAGGAGCTGGGCAACCTTTTTGGAATCAGTTCCTAAAAGGTGTTAAGGAGCAAGCAACAAACACAGTATGTCCCCTATTTGGATCATGGGCAATATTTTTCAAACTTGGCAACTTTAAAATGTTTGGACTTCAACTCCCAGAATTTCCCAGCCAACATCTCATATTCATTCTGTTTTATCTTATACTGAACAAAATCAAGGCAGATGGTTTTTTAGTTTCTTTCTGACATTTTCCTGTTTTTCTAGAACCAGGTAATCATTTCTGAAAGGTTTCCTTCCCCTTACTTTCCTCAGGTAAGTCCTTGACTTATGTTGGTTGAGGGACTGAAAAATGTGATTTATGTCCGCTTTTCACACTTACGACCTTTGTAGTAGGCCCACAATCATGTGATCAAAATTCAGTTGCTTGGCAACTGGTTCATATTTATCACTGTTGCTGTGTCCCGGGGTCACATGATCCCCTTTTACAACAAGCCAAGTCAACGGGGAAGCCAGATTCACTTTAACAACCATGCTACTAACCCTACCAACTGCAGCGATTCACTTAACAACCGTGGCAAGAAAGGTCGCAAAATGGGACAAGACTCCCTTTACACATGTCTCGCTTAACACCAGAGATTTTTTAACTCAGTTGGGGTCCTAAGTCGAAAACTACCCATATAGCAAAGACAAAGATTAAATCACATGGAAAATCTTCAAGTGGTCAATAGAAAGAAGGAGCTACCAGCCCCTTTGGGAAAGATGTGGCTCTTGATAGGAATTCTACAAACCACGAAATAAAAAATGGTCAGTGTCTTTTTAAAAGGGTTCCTTTTTTTTTTTTTGGTCTGCCTTTTCCTTTAGTCCCACATTTGCTCCCTCGAGTTCTGTGTAAGCTTAGACAGCGAGCCCTTTTTAAATACCAAATGTTGCCAGCAGCCTAAAGTCCGTATAGAAATGTCACTCATGATGCTAGCTCTGTGATCTTACCTTTCTTCTTCAAATAATAATATTGCAAGGTAAATTACAGAACAGGCAAAAAAATGTTACGCTGACCTTGAGAGAGCTTTTCTTTTCAAATATACTTGAGGATGCTGGCATTGTTGTTCCACCTTAATATCCTTCTGCAGAGTCACCCAGGATTCTCAAGGTAAGTGACTGATGGACATATTACGAGGCCAGCTCTATCATTAGGCAAGGGAAATTATAGACTTGGTGGGTGATTCTACTACCAGGAAATTGTAGAATTTGCAGGGAGGACGGGAAATGAATGTGATTCTCTCTGCTCCAGGGGCTGATGTCACTTGAGCTACCACGGGGGCTAAGCACTAGCGGTGGTGGTGGTGGTGGTGGGAAATGGGTGGCATACCTTACATTGCTGAGAGAATATACATTCATAGCTTACACAGAGAGAAAACATACGATCAGAACAGCCATGCATTACTCATGCCAGTGAGGGACGGTAGCTATGTCTTCTTCCCTGTTACTTATTTATTTGTCTATTAAATTTATAGGCTATCCATCTCACTAATTTCATTGACTCTGGCAGGCTTACAATAGTATAAAAGCATAGGTAGAAAACCAGTAAAACATTAAAGTTTAATAACAATTAATTAAAGCCCCTCTGTGATGGAGATAGGCAGTTCAAAAATGTAAAAAAATAAAATAAAATAATAAAATAAAATAAAATATTTAAAACCAAGAGCATAGACGATACGCGAACATGAACATCTGTCTCTCACTCTGAGACAATTGTTAAAATGCCAATTTTGAAAATGTAAAATTTGATTTTTTTTAAAAAAAACTCTGCATTATTTTTTTTTTTTTATAAAGGAACATTCACATTTTCAATCTCCTACCTGCATTTGGAATTTTTTTCAGGTTCTGCAAGAGATTCAATAGTTGTGTGTGTTGATTGCTAGTTTAGTTCTAAGTTCCCTTCTGCAGAATCATGCGGACAGAGAATGGCTGACTCTGGTTTTAAGTGGAAAAGAATCCCTGGATGAGTCTCCAGTTAGATATGAATCACGTTCCTCTCCTGCGTAGTTAGGACAAACCAGGCCAGAAAAGATGGATGCAATAATCCACGTCTTTCCATATGTACAGCAATAGCAATACAGCTATTTCTAACTAACAGTAGGTGACCCCACATGCTACTCTCTCTAAATAATAATGTGTAATGGAGAAAAACATTTGTAAATGGAAATAGGTTAGAACATGGGGTCACTGATGTTATTTTCAGATCTAACTTGAACACTAATGCCAATTTTGTAAAGAAAGCTTACTGGGCAGCCAGTTTTGCATCTAGATCACATTTCCACATTTATATGGTTGGCATATAAATTATGAAAAGGCAAGGAAAAGGAAACGATATTGAAATTACAAGAGTGAGATACTGCATTAATGGATAATGCACCTACACAAAAAGCATTGCATCAATATTGTGCCAACTTATATAAAAGAAGTGACATCTCGCTGGAGGAAATAGGTGAATATCTAAAGAAAACAAAAACTCACTGAGGATTACAGAGGAACAGAGAGAGATTATGAATGGACCCATAACAATAAGGGAAGGTTCAGAAATTATAAAAAAAAAATATTAAACCAGGAAAAGTGGCTGGACCAGACAGACTGTCAGATTCTTATCATAAATGTCCTGAGGACGAAATTTTGCAACCTTTATAAAACACAGCGAATTCTATCTTACAGAGAAGAAAACCATCTGAGAGTTGGAAAGAGGTCAATATCCACCCCCCACCCCACCCAAAAGGGAGAAGATTTGACTTTGACAAGTAATTTCAGGTTGGTATCATTACTTAATACTGTAATTACTGCAAGTTATTTACAGTGATTCTAGTTGATAGTATGAAAATAATTTTGCAAGAATTTGTTCACGAGGATCAATGTGGCTTTGGGCATCTTTTAAATGTATGAAACAGTTTTTGTGGCCGAGTCAGTTTGTAGGACATTCAATCAAACTGATTCAAAGCAATTTGCCTTGGAAATTATTTGCAGAAATTTGAAAGTGATTTGCAAATCTTACGACATTTTGGACTTACAAAACGGCGTGATGGGCTCTCTAATACTGTTGTGAGTAGCCAACCAATAAATCTTAACAAATTGGATCTATCCAGTGCTGCTGTCTCACTCTTTTTCTCCCATTTTCTTTCCACGAGGCTCATTGGAGGAAGAGAAAAAAAAACAGGACTTAGGTATATTCACTGCTTGAGTGGAACTGAAATAGTATAACCTATTCCATAAACTATACAGATTGTTTCTTTACATCATCGTGTTTTATATTCATGGTAGTAATCCGATGAGTATGCTTTTCAGATTTCTTCTTTTTTCAAAAAATTGTTGCTTAAGCAACACAAAATAAGTTATTCCCAGAAGAGGCTAACCTTCTCAATAACCTTTCTCAACAAGACTGTCAACCTTTATCTTTAATACAGGCTTATTTTAAATACTGTTCTGGGGGAAAAAATAAGTCGGAGTAAGACCTTTTCTGCATTAATTCTTTAGAGATGCTTGGTTTTACAATTTGGAGGTTGTGCTGGTAGTGGGTCTCTCCCCCCCCCCTTGCCCCCCGCTCCTCATTTCTGTTATCATTGCTTCAAAAGAAGTGAAAGGAAACAGTTTTTAAAAATGATGGTGGAAAAAATCCTTGAATCTGGTTCAACGTCCTCTAAAGCATCTTTTTAAATTTTTGTTTTCCTCTCAGAATCCTTCCCACTTTTAAACAATATGGGGGACCCCAAAAGAGCTTTTGCTTATATGGGATATATTTACTGCTGTTTACTGTATTAAAAATACATTTTTGTATTTTTGCCACAGCTACCACTTCTCACGATTGTTTGATGGGGTTTTAATAGAGTATTATTTTTCAACATAGCCTGGCAAATAATTTTGGTTTTGTGGATCTCGGAGAGGGTCTTGTGGATTCCCCCAGAGGTGTGTGCACCACACTTTGAGAAACACTGCTCTAAAGGATCTATCATTTCTCCTGTCTTGATCCCAGTATGCAGAAGGAAGGAAGGAAGGAAGGAAGGAAGGAAGGAAGGAAGGAAGGAAGGAAGGAAGGAAGGAAGGAAGGAAGGACTATATACAGGCATTTTCATGCTTCTGTATCATAGTCTGTTTACTGAGGTTTTCCTTAGATCTTGAATTTTGTTAGATAACTTTGAGATACTTTAGACTCCAATCTACCTTGATAGTCTGTCTATGATGCTTTATTCCAGCATGCTTTATGCTGTGTGCTAAACTTTGGTTTTTAACAGTAGTATCTTAAATAATCCATAATTGTCTGATTCACACATTGCACCAAGACACTAGCTCTGCTCGATAAAACACAAGGTTGGCCTCAGACAATATGTTAAATCAAAACCAAACTACTTTATGGTTTAGCATAGCGAGTTACCCCATCAGGAGTGTTTACTAGTAAATAATTCAGTGGGATATATGTGGAGGCTAATGTATATAAGACTGCAAGCTTATGCATAAGCACATAAAAAGCATACTGGTCCAAGAACAAAAGAAAACCTCAGTCTACAGTTGCTTTCCTTGCAAAACCCTCGAGAGTCTTCAAAGTGATGCCTGTTTCTTGGATCAAATGGGACAAGGACTGATTGTAGAGCCACAAAACAAATGAATTGGCTCAAATCCAGAAGGATGACAGAGGTGTTAGCTGTGGCTTGTCTTCCTCCCTACTAGCTAACATCATCCCTATTTGCTTCTTCCCAAAACAGAGGGTGGAAAGCATAGACATCTATAAAATGTGCATAAGTGTATTCATCTGCCTAGAGCAGTGGTTCTCAACCTCTGGGTTGGGACCCCATTTGGGGTCGAACAACCATTTCACGGGGGTCGCCAAACAACGCAGTCCGCTATTTTTTTCCCCTTTTCCTTAGCTGTACTACTCCCTTTTATTCTTGAATAGAGTCTAATTCTATTGGCTTTCAAAAGCCAATAGGAATTGTCCAGGCTGTCTCTGCCCTGCTGAGCCTGCCAAAAGTCCCATTCTGCAAACGGTGCTGCACCAGTTGAGTAGTCCTCAACTTACGACCGGTTGGGGGTCGCAGCATTAAAAAGGTTGAGAACCACTGGCCTAGAGGTACACTTACAATAAATACTACAAATGACTTGCAACAGTTCATTTAGTGACGGGTCACAATTGAAAAAGGTGACTTATGACCTGTGTTCACACCTACGGTCGTTGCAGCATCCCCATGGTCACATGATCAAAATTCCGACACTTGACAACTCACTCATATTTAGGGCGGTTGCAGCGCCTCAGGGTCATGTGACCATCTTTTGCCATCTTCTGACAAGCAAAGACAATGGGAAAGCCAGATTCACTTAACCATCACGTTACTGACTTAACAACTGCAGTGATTCATTTAACAATTGTGGCAAAAAAAAGGTTGTAAAATGGGGCAAAACTCACTTAAGAAATGTTTCACTCAGCAATAGAAATTTTGATCTCAATTGCAGTCATAAATATCAATATAGTACAGCTCACCATTAAGGGGGGGAGAATATTATCAAACAGTCCATTTGCTTCAAAACACATGCCTGGTGTTAACTCTGGGTGGGCCATTTCTAGGACCCCCGCCCAGGTATCTTTAGTACCTACCAATTTTGAGTATAAAAAGATGGGACTCAAGAAGATTCCCATTTCCTTTGTATCCAGTGATACCGGTATCTACAAGCTGCTTCCATTTTCCTAGAGCTTCCCCCCTCCCCCCCCAAAAAAGGAGATTGAATGAAGCACTATCCACCGAATTTTGGTGATTTTGTCAGAGGGACAAAGCAACCCCATGGCACAACAGCTCGAGCAATGCCCTTTGCTTTTTTTTTGTTTTGTTTTCCTTTTATGCAATTGAATTGAAGATTTTTCCGGCATAGGTGTGATGTTGTAATGCACGTATAAAAGAGGGTGGCACTTGCATTGCAACATATAAGACTAAAACATATAAGGAACGGTTGCTGGAATTGGGTATGTCTAGTTTAACAAAGAGAAGGACGAGGGGGGACATGATAGCAGTGTTCCAATATCTCAGGGGCTGCCACAAAGAAGAGGGAGTCAAGCTATTTTCCAAGGAGCCTGAAGGCAGGACAAGAAGCAACAATGGAAACTAATCAAGGAGAGAAGCAACCTAGAACTAAGGAGAAACTTCCTGACAGTTAGAACAATTAACCAGTGGAACAATCTGCCTCCAGAAGCGGTGAATGCTCCAACACTGGAAGTTTTTAAGAAGAGACTGGACAGCCATTTCTCCAAAATGGTATAGGGTTTCCTGCCTGAGCAGGGGGTTGGACTAGATGACCTCCAAGGTCCCTTCCAACTTTATTATTATTATTATTATTATTATTATTATTATTATTATTATTATTATTATTACTATTATTACATGGGTGCTGCTTTCGTCAATCTGATTCCTCCTTGCCTCCACCATGGATGGGTTGGAAATCTCAGCTTCCCAAAGTAAGATGGCATTTATCCAATGCATCAATGCTTTCTGCATTCTACATTCTACTATATTCCTTTATTTCTAAATGATACATACGTTCTGTTTTCTTAATAGAAACTGGGGCTCCTTGGCATAAACTCCCCCCCCCCCTTTTTCAAATCCTTCTCCCTGGTGAAAGCATCTGCTTTTTTTAAAATCAGAATTAATCAGAGAAATATAATACATTGAGAGCATGGTGAAGTGAAGCCCATTCTTCTGAGTCAGGTTGAACAGCCCATATTGAACCTGTGTCGCAAAGCAGTATACAAAACTTCTAGAGATAAATCAAGATATCTCAGAATAAAATTAAAAAATCAATGTAGATTGATCGTGGCTCTCCTTCCTCTAATATAAACAAAGCGATTAAAATAATAAAAAAGAACTTGCTGAATGACCTGCCCCCCTCACAGATACATGCATTTTTAAAAAATTGGCACAGGGTGGAAATTAGACTATATTTCATATAATTATGTTCCCTTATCATCTATATTTTAACTGACATCATTATGCATTTGCTTTGGGCAGGAATACTAGCAAGAGAGCTTCTTGTTTTTGCAAGTTGCCCATAGGGATTGTACCATCTTGGTCTAGTTTGTGATCTCTAGTTTGTTCTAGAGATCGAGACTCTAGATTTGATATTCTCAATCCCTGAAGCAATTTTTAACAATATAGAAAGTTTGCCCCTATGAAATATACATGATTTACTAGCACAAGTGTTTACTGACAAAAGCGCCTCTTTAATTCTACTGAATCTCAGCTTATATGGATGTGTATTTTTGTGTCAGATAAAGAAATACACAACTTTACTGTGTTTATTACATTTGTGTATTGTTGCTACTTTGGAGGAAGATAACTACCATAGTAACAACAATAGTTTTGCTTAATGAAAGAGGGAAAAAAACTGAACCCAACGCTCAATCAAGCCGATGTAAACAAGGAACGACTTGTCGAATGGAAACAATTAAGAAATCAGTTCTGCTCCTCTTCATTTTCCAAAATTTTAAAATTTATAAATGAAAGCAGGTAGCTGTAATATATATTATGGTGACATCAGAGCGGGACTTAAGAGGCAGAAAAGCAGGACGTCTTTCAGCAAAAGGCGAAGGCATTTTTTTTAAAATATATATATTTTGAAATATGGTAATATACGGTATCGTTTAACAGCACCTCCTTGACCATTAAATCTAGAGTTTAAAATGAATAAATGGCATAACTGAGAAAACATTCAGTCCCTGCACAGATGAACTCCCACCTAAGGATTAAATTATGGTGATCAGAAATCAGCACTCCCAAAGAAAACAGGCAGCATAAGAAGCCTGCTTTCCTTTGTGGTTCACTTCCATTTCTATTTGGTCTCTTTGCTTGTTAGCCATGACAACTGGGTAATCACCCCTTCCTTACATGAGGGCCAAGAATCTACAATAGAACAAAACACAGATAACAAAGAATTTTTCTTTCTAAACAGGAAGAGTTAAGATACATATGACTCCTGTATTCTCCATCTGCATTTCCAACCAATCCATTTAGGATTTTCAATATTAAACACCCACAAAACACCCACATCCACACACCCACACACTCTCAAACAACCCAAAGGCAATGGCACTGAAAGTTTAGTTAGGTCTCTTAACACTAAGGGGTACCGTATCAGAGTTACCAAATGGCTGATAATCAGAGATGACAGCAAAGAGACCCAGGAAACTATCTATGCTGCCACCTAGTGGGTGTCTAGAGTTTTGCAGCTTGGTTGCGTTAGCGCTAGCTGAAACATTCTTTCTTCTTTTTCTTTGCCAACGCTTCTTTACCGTGAGCTTTTGAAAACCAGAGATGAAGAAAACCTGCACTTGTTGAAAGCCAGACTGCAACCTGCATTTTAATACTGATGGTTGAAGAACATTCAGCTAAGGACATTTTATGGCTGGAGTTGTTTCACAAGTCATGTGAAAAGAAAGCAAATATTTCTAATTCATGTGTGCATCGAGGCAATACAGTAACACTCTCTCTCTCTCTCTCTCTCTCTCTCTCTCTCTCTCTCTCTCTCTCTGTGTGTGTGTGTGTGTGTGTGTGTGTGTGAAAGATAAGCAGCATTTCCTCTTTCCCTCTCCCTTTTGTGGGCCATTATTTACTTCCATTGCTATGGACAAAACAGTAAGAAATGGCCGACACATGAATAAAACAGCAGGTGCTCAACTGTATCATTTTAGATTTAAAGGCTGCTTGTTACAAATAGCAACTGGGGAGATCATGCTGCTGTTCCATGGGCTCAGCATAATTCTATGATCGTTTATTTCTTTTTAAAATATAATTAGTCTGCATTACCATTTTAGATGCCGAACGATGACACATTTATGGAGCCTTAGCAACTTGCACCACACGTACCCACTGCTATTGAACCCTCCCTCCACCCTCTCCCGTCTTAAGCCGCGCATTGTTTGAAAGTTGAAAATTTCCATCAAAAAATCTTGTTTTGCTCATCGATTGAAAGGAAAGGAACAGAAATGCATTCTTAAAAGGGGCATTCCATTCTGGTAATAATAACAGTGTGACATGAGTCACACTCTTTCTCAGTATCTAGTGCAAATATTCACAGATGATACAATTTGATGCTTCCTCTTCCTGAGCCATACCTGGCAGGGTGTCATTTCACCAACATTGAGCTTTTGACCCTTGTGGAAACACAAATTCACCCCAGTGGTGGGATTCAAATATGTGAACCACCGGTTCTCTGTGTGGATGCCACTTCCGGAAGTCCATTCTGGGCCTGGGCAACAAAAAATTAGCTACCGGTTCTGCCAAAGTGGTGCAAACTGGCTGAATCCCACCACTGATTCACCCCTTGTGAAAGTCTTATGTTCAGGATGTGTATTCTACTTGGGCATGTCACTGGCTAACTCTCCATTTGCTCCTTCACAATATGGTACTATATATTATTAATTTTTTGGAGGGGGGGGAGATCATTGGAAATGGTTCAACCTTGTGGCCTGCTTGTATTTACACAACTGCTAGCAAGGATTGCATTCCCCCCCCCCTCTTTCCCACTAATGTTCATACAGCACTATGGATTTTATGAATAGACCGTGGATTTAAATTTCATTATGTTCTATATATTATTTTTCTCTGATATACAGTTCCGGAATCTTCCAGGCATCTTTCAAAGAGCAAGTTTTAATTACTTTTTTTTTTTTTACTGACTTCTCTAGGACTGATTGGATCTTCAGGTGAACAAAAGGCCTGTGCTTTCCCCCCCCTCTTTTCTTATCTTGGTAAAAGGACATCAAATTTTCCCACCAAGATCATGAGTTAGCATCTTTTTTAAAAAAAATAATAAATCAAAGGAAATTCATTTTTGGCATTTCAATATACATGTCAAAATCGACTATTTCCGGAATATACACGGCATTTCTTTAGAAATACAGAACCATGTAGCCATAATTTAAGATGGGGAAAAATAAAGATTTGCTAGCAATTAGCTTTGAAGGGGAAATGAGAAGTCAAAAGCAGAAATGGATTTTCTACGGTGAGCCTCAAATACATTTACTACAAAACCTTTTATGTATTTATTTAAAGCCCAATATGGGTTTACTGTCTGTCTTATTCTCTCTGAAAACACAAATACTGGCAATGGCATAGAATCACTTTGAGCTCATGGGAAGTTATTCTACAAGAATAGAAATATTAAGGAATTAGAATATCCAGAGTTTGGTCTTTAATCCTGAATAGGATTATTTTCTGCCATACATTTTAGTACATTACAACTACATTTTTGTGGGAAACCTCTACAAACTATGGATGGCTGGGCAGTACCACTTGTGGGGGAGTGGAGGGTGGAATTTATCTGTTAGATGATACCCACATATTGCAAGTTGATAGCATCACTCTTTTTTGAAATTTAACTTCCTATCTACATTTCTCTCCCTTCTCTAAGCCAATCCCCTTGAGGAAAAGAAATGCTGTAGTTAAATTAGCAGCAAAATGTATGATTAAGTCACAGATAAAAATTTCATTTTAAGCATATTAGAACACAAGACAGGAAACCTAGTTTCACTGAGTGCAAAGTCACTGGATGACTCAACGCTGTCTTTCCTCTGTTTCTTTTTCGGTCTTATTTCTGTTCCCCCTTCTTTAGGCTATGAACATATACTTACGGGTATTCACAATACAAAACACAGAATGGATTTGCTTAATAAAGGAATCCTTTAAAAAGCAATGTGTACAAATACAATACGTGTGCTTCCATGCTCAGCCACATAATTTGTTCTTAGTGGTTTCCTAATAACCCAGTTCTTGATCTTCCAACCAAGCTCAACTTTCATGAACCATATCCTTTCCTCCCTTTTAATCTGATTTGCTATTCCAGGATGTTATTTCTTTTCAATTTTTTCCTTTTACTATAAAGAAAATGCAATAATTTTTCATTTTCTTAGTAGACTTTACATCTCATGAATCCTGGCCCTCATGACCAATCCAGACATTGCTGGTTGTCAGTTCCAGGCATCTCCAATCAGTCATGCTGGTGAAGGTAGCCCAAGACTTGAGGAGAGGACATAGATAATCCATACAATCTGTTCCCAATTGTAAGGAAAACCAGAGATACTTGATAGGTTTGGACATAACCATGGTATCAATGGGATTATAATGCAGTAAAATAAAGATAGTCCTCGTCTTATGACCCAGAGTTGTGATTGTAAATCATTACAGTTGTAAGTTGAGGTCCCACGTGACCAGACTCAATTTTATGATGGCCTTTTAAGTGAGTCACTGCAGTTTTTAAGCAAACCACAAGGTTGTAAGTGCAAAATCATTTTATCCAATGTTTGTCGTTGGTTTTTTCCTGGAAAACAGCAAAAAAGTTCACAAAACAAAAACAAATGTGGCTATGCAACACTGCAACAGGTCATAAAGACAAATGCCAAGAGCCCAAAATGCAACCATGCGACCATATATATGTTTGGGTAGGGCAGTCCTAACTTTGAAGATGGATCATAAGTAACTTTTTTAGGTCTGTCTTAATGCTGACCCTCTACACAACTGGTTGTAAATCAAGGACTACATGTAGTTTAGTCAACAGATTGCGACAGATTCCATCTTTGCAACAAATCAGACCTTTCTCTTTTTTTGTTGTTGTTGTTACTGCTGCACTACAATTCTTTTCTTTGTCCTTTGAGTGGTCTGTTCTGTAAGCCTGGCTTGGCAGGGCAGAAGATATCAAATTCCAACCCATTGACTCCTAACACAAAAAGGAATGTGTCACAAGTCCCTGCACTCAAAGCAATTTTTATCAATCCTTCATCTTTGATATTAGAGGGACTATCAGCACAAATATTAGACTGGCCAAGTGTAACATTTACGTTATGCCTCAGTATAAATGGGGAAAATCTGTCAAAGAAACTCACAAGTCATTTGTCAGGGCCTTGAGTGGCTGCATATTGTGAATGTAGTGATTTTAACAGCTTGGAATAGCTGGAGCCAACTTGATACTCTCCAGATGTTTGGGGTTTTCACTCCCATCAGTTCTTGCTGATGTGGAAAAAGGCAGAGGATTGTGGGTACTGTAGTTCAAAATATCTGGAGGACACCATGGGATCTACCTCTCAGAGACAGCTTGTCTATTTAGTCATGTAGCATGACTGTAGTATTATTATTCTTCTTATAATCTTCTTTACTACCCCGTTATCGGTATGATGATGAAGAAGAAGAAGAAGAAGAAGAAGAAGAAGAAGAAGAAGAAGAAGAAGAAGAAGAAGAAGAAGAAGAAGAAGAAGAAGAAGAAGAAGAAGAAGAAGAAGAAGAAGAAGAAGAAGAAGAAGAAGAAGAAGAAGAAGAAGAAGAAGAAGAAGAAGAAGAAGAAGAAGAAGAAGAAGAAGAAGAAGAAGAAGAAGAAGCAGAAGAAGAAGAAGAAGACAATGACAATGATCATTCTATTGCTTTGAATGTTCACTGAGAGTTTCTGTACTGGAGACAAATTCCTTGCATGTCCAATCACACAACAAATAAAGTAATTCTATTCTATTCTATTCTATTCTATTCTATTCTATTCTATTCTATTCTATTCTATTCTATTCTATTCTATTCTTCTAAGCAAAGTTATTTTCAAAAACTGCAGCAAATGGCCTTCATGAAATTCATGAAGTTCAGGCTGGGAGCAAAGACAATCTAGAAGTGATTTGGAAGAGATAATCTCTACAGCTCCATCACAAAACACTAAAACTGCTGGAATTGCCATTTTGAAACAAAGAACAAATTCACTCCTCGCGTCTCTGCAAAAGCAGCAAAAAAAAAAAAGAAAAGAAAAAAAGCCCAGAAAATGAAGATCAGCTGTTATAAAAGCATTTTGCAGCAAAACTAAAAATGATCATTACTCATCCTCTGCCCCCATAACTTTCCAAGGGAGATGTGCGGGAAATGTTCAAGCATGGGACATTTTACTAACATACCTTAGTAAACCTTTTTCACTTAGCAATCCATTTTTGAGGCTCTATTAAGTGTGATCGTTTCTGGAAAGGGGAAGGGGGACATTTTGCAGAACATTAACTTTAAAATAAAATCAGAAGTTGATCTTTGCCATTCCTGAAAAAAAGATACATACTAGGAGACACACACACACACATACACACAAAAAAATCCCCTACCCAGTTCAATAATGTAGAAACTATTTGATATAGCTCAGAAGATATCCTATCTTGTTTTGGATGCCATCACCCAACACAGTAATATTTGCTGGGTAGGCAAAAAGTTAGAATCTGTATAATCTATTGTGGAGGGAAGGGGTGATTGAAAACAACGCAAAGCAACAGCAAAAGCATTTAGAACTATGAGTCCTTATGCCACAAAATAAAAAATATTACAAAGAAACGTAGCCTAATTAAGAAAATCATCAAGTTTTCCTGTTAGTTTCTACCCGTCATGGTTTCCACCAATCTTTGTCAAGATCCAGTCATCAAGAAAAATACAGCTGGGATGGGTTCAAATTCTCAACAGACAAGCTTTAGAAGTTTCATCAAACAGCGGTTTGAGAGCCTATTTCTTTCTTATTCTGAAGGATTTTCACATAAAATAAGAGTTTAAAAAAAAGTATTGAAAACCATCTATTAAATCCTTTGGACCAGCCATACTGCTAAATTAAATATACCTGCAGTTCTTGATTTACGGCAATTGGGCTCAAAATTTCTGTTGCTAAGCAAAACATTTGTTCAGTGAGTTTCACCCCATTTTATGACCTTTCTTGCCACTAAATCAGTCCTTGCAGTTCTTAAATTAGGAACACAGTTGTTAATTGAATCTAGCTTCCCCATTGACTCTACTTGTTAGAAGGTTGCAAAAGGTGATCACATGACCTGGGACACTATCAATGTCATAAATATGAGTCAATGGCCAAAAATCTGAATTTTGATCACATAACCACAAGAATGCTACAATGGTCATAAGTGTCATAAGTCACTTTTTTCAGCACGGTTGTAACTTCAAATAGTCACCAAGCGAAGTGTTATAAGTTGAGGACTACCTGTATTTATCATGCCTCTTGGGCTACTTTAATGTTGTTGTCATTAATGTTCCAAAGGAAAACTATGAAACTCCTCAAAATTGTAAGAGGAATTATGGTCTTAACTGATCAACAACATCCTGGGCATATTATGGCAGTTTATGATAACATTTTGTTCATTGTTTGAAATAGGAAGCTTGAATCTAGACTCAAGCTAAACAAAGGGAAGTATAAAAGGAGAAACCACGGGACGAAAACATTGTCCAATGAAAGCAGATGCCACCAAAAAGCTGAAAGCATTAACCAACACTTGGGAAAGATGGACAACATGAACATTGATCATGCTTTCCAAAGAACCTAATGTTACAGTGGCAAAGATATATTTTGATGTCAAAACCACAGATTCAGTACCAATTCAAACAATTATGAAATAGGTAAAATTATGCCAAAACTCTATACCTCCCTTTATATGTCATAGATATCCATAAAAGATTTACATGACCTTATCTTTGCAAGTTCGCTGACTAGTTGTCTAGAGATGTAATCTCTTTTATAGATACACTATATTTACACTTCCACTAAGTCTTCTTATGGAACCACAAATCCTTCTTTGAATCTCTAGCAAACATTTACAATAAAAACCAAGATTCTTATGGCATCTTCCTTAACCAAATTAATGGAATGGTGCAAATGGAATTGGTGGCTACAGAAATATTAGCAGCTGGACAGTGACACTTTATAACCCAATTTATCACTAAATTCATTAAAGCAGAACTTTTTTGATTCTCTTGCTAACTGCTTATTGATGTACCAAGGAAGCGACTAGCCATTTTCATCATAAAGGGGAAAATGTGCAGATAATCTGCCCTTGCAGTATTTTGCAAATTCTCTTTCCCAGGTTGAGAAGCTCATAATATATTGGTTACCTTAAAAGACAATTCAGAACATGCATTGTGCCACTGCCAATGAGACAGTCAAATAAACTGTAGGAAACAGGACACAATTTGATTTGAATACTCACAATTAAAGAAAGAGTGAATACTCACAAAGAAAGATTGGACATACTTTATAAGCTCCAAATTGCTATTCATAGAAATATAGAACTTCACAAATCCATACACTAATTAAGATCAGATTGCCTAAAGTTCTTAACAATGTTGCAGACGTGATTTTAAAGTACTGACAGATAACTGAGTGGAAGGTCTAATAATAAAGAGATTCGTATTATTTTAGTACAATCTATTAAGAAAGTCCTATATATATGAAAGTTAGCCTCCCATCATCTTATTATTCTTTATAAATATTGGACATCAACTCCCATCATTTACAACCAAATCATCAAACTATGATAATGCAATTGTGCAAAATGATAGAAGCACAAATAAATATAAGCTGATACTGAAAGAATCAGTAAACATTTTACCCTAGATCAACGGCAGAAGAAACAGGAAGGAAACTTAATCATACTGTTCAGGGGTGTGTGTCTGAAAAGTCTATTAATATGTGAATTTGGGGATCAATACAGTTTAGGTTTTGTGACCACTATTCCAAATGCTTTGAGGTATTACTTTTTTTCTTGTATCATCTGTTGTCCTGTTACTGTCTAATACAATTTATGGCTAGAGAAATTATTCTAGGCATTATACAAATATTGTCACGTTATGGTAAATTATACTCAAGAATATCTTGAGACAAAATGACCCACAGGTTGCTTTTTTTTTAAAATTTACAAATCAACATCATCAATAGTTTCTTGATATAACCAAGATTGGGGGGCGGGGGGAGAAAACTGGCAACTACTTGGAAGACAATTATAAATACGTTTCTAATGCAAGAGAAGAGTTATGTACTGGAAAAATGGTATCAGATTAACAAACTAAGAAAGGTTAAAATTACCACATTTAGCCCCAAAGTTGGTAGAGAAAAGGCACAACATGATCTCAATACAGCAAAATGAAACAAAACGACCATCCAAAATATATTCATTGGGACCAAACTCAGACTGTTTAATAACAACTGACAATCTTCTAGACCTGAAATATATCATTAAAAACCAATCTAGAATGTAAAAATCTAATATAGTCTACGAAGACCTTGCTTTACAAAATTAATAACATTTAGAACTCAGATCTTCGCTTTTTCCTGACATGTCAGTCAGAAGCCTTCAAGGCTAGAAACAAACAACAGAATATCTCAACTACCAAATGTTCACCTCAAGTGCTTTAATGGAGAGAAGAGAGACATGGACACTGTCTTTATAGAAGGCACACACTAGATGGCGCTTGAGATTCTTGTTACAATTATTTAAAAACCATAATGACATCTTGTTTCCTGACTCATGTTGTTTTCCAAGCATTTCATTAGCAAGCTCTAGAAGATTCTTAAAATGTGCCTTGTGATCTAAAGAAACAACATGGTTATCAGTGACTCAGATAGCCAGAGCAGTTTCTGAATATTAACTGGTAGATTATGAACATCAGTTATAGCCTGATAAAGAGAGTAGATCTCAGTTGTCTGATGCCTACAGAATTGTACAATTGTATGATTTACAAACATCAGAATCATAACTACAATTTTTAGCTGAAACTGATAATTGCTTCCAAGAAAGCTCATTTAAGTCTTATTTCAAATAAGGCTTGAGATAAAACAGACTGAAGTATCATATTTACTCATCCGGACTAATCTTTGATATATGGTAGCAATCTGCAACATGAGAAGTGGATTTTTTTAACACACTTTCTAAACAGATAATGAAGAAAAAAACATAAAATCTTTATACTAATTTTTTTTCCCCGAGAATACAATATTTTATTTAAAATACATTGGCAAAGAAGGACCCTACAACACCAATTCTTCCATAGCTGATACTTAGATGTAATAGATAACTACGCTTGAGAGAGAAAAAATGCAGTCTCATTTTTATCTAAAGTACATAGATTAAACTGCACAAATTCTTTCTATTCCTTAGTTTAGTTTGAAATAAGTCCACCCTCAGTAACCATCTCCACTATTACAGCTTCGTTAAATCTTCTACTGCCTGAATATGAAAATCTACCATATTTTCCGACGTATAAGACGACTTTCTAAAGCATGGAAATCGGTGCCAAAGTCGGGGGTCATCTTATACGCCGAGTCGTCTTACACACCGGAAATTATGGTAGTTTCCAGCGTATAAGATGACTTTCTAGGCATGGAAATCAGCGCCGAAGTCGGGGGTCGTCTTATATGCTGAGTCGTCCTATATGCCGGAAAATACGGTGCTTTAAACATGGTCTAATGACAAGACTATTTCACACAATGCAAAAGAAGCTGTTTTAGATCTGCCCTTGAAATATGCAGCTCATGTTGGCTCTCTAATAATTGGATGAAAGACATTCTAAAACATCAATTGGTCTCCTTCATCCTTTATATTGAAATCCTATGCATACATCTTAAATCTGTAAACAATTTCTGATTTATTTGAAAAGCCCAAGGTGACACCAAAATAATCAGAAATTTGGCTGTATGTATGGGTTCTTATTAAGGAAACCATACAACACAGACAGAGATTTTAGATTAGCAATATGCAGCATCAAATATATCTCTGCCTTTAATAACAATTCCCAATCATTCTAACATTTTGTTGTTTTGAATGTTATACTTCCACTTCTACTTCTCAAGTTTCCTTTGAACCATTCTTATCTGAATTCATTTTTTGATCGAATTGGAGACGAATGGTTACATTAGGAAACAAATACTGTTTGGCTTTCCTGATATGTCTGCCTTTACAGAATATCTTTTAGTTTTATTGAATGTAGTAAAGAGAAATTGGATTTAACAAACCAAATGTTCCCTTCGAAAAAGAACAACATTTCACAATGAATTAGAAGGGCACCCTTGCCCTTGGTTTCTCAAAGTGCAACCCTTTGCACACTTACCCTGAACCAGAACAAGGATAAATTTGGAGCGAGAATTTAATAGGATTCATTCTCAAGAAAATGTGCAGAGAACGGCAATCCAACCTGTATAATTAGGTATCAGATGTTAGCCGTTAAAAACTGCAAGTGTGAGTTTTATGGGCATTTGACATAGAGGCCACTCTGTTGTTGTTTGTCTGCCATGTAATAAACAATGTAGGCAGGGAGGGAGATAGTGGCTGTCCCTTCTCCTTCCACCCCCACCCGCAAAGAAAAATTATTGTCCCCTCGTCAGTGTCAGGAACAGTTTATTACCAAAATGGGCTTCTGTACAAAAGCAGAATGTAAGCATTTGGTTCAAGCTAAATATCTCCCTTTTGCAATCAACTGAAAGGGCTATCCGATTTCCCCGCCTCCTCCAAAGCAAAATACCGTCTTTGCGCCCAACTATATCGCTAGGTAACGTATGCTTCTGGTGTTTGTGACAAATTTACACTTGAAACAGGGGGGCCAATTGACTATGGATGGTCTGGTTTTGCCGCCTTACGTCAGAGAGAAGAGTGCCTAAACTGAGATTTTTAAAAAAATATAGTGAAATAGAACAAGCCGGGAGCGACATATTCTTAAGGATAAACCAGTCAATGTCATGTTTGTCCATTGTTGTTTTAATTGTATTATGAATAAAAATATTTTTTAAAAAAAGGATAAGCCAGTCGCCCAGTTTAGTCCAACATTGCTTTGTTGTTGATGGTAGTGGTAGTGTTATGATCCAGGGAGACCATCCCAACTCATGTGACTGCAGGAACCAGTCTGTGCAGTTATCTTGGCAAGCTCATAGGGCTAATTTGTCACAAAGCAGAGAGCCTAGTTTGCACTGAAATGCAACCCAACTGTAAAATTACAAAAGGACGGATTCTGCCAATATTTAACAATAGATGCTGCTCCTCTTTATTATGACAAGATTTCCTATCTGTACAGAAATTCATTGCCTGCCTTATGGAATTGTTTCCCCCTGCGTTTTACTACACAAACATGCACTTTGAGCAGAATTTCCAAGACTGAAATCAAAAAATTAATAGGGATGTTTAGCCTTGGAGACAGAATCATATATTGTATATATGGGGTCACACCAAATACATTAAGAAAAAGCTCCTAAGCACCAGCAGGATCTAATGAGTAATAATAATAATAATAATAATAATAATAATAATAATAATAATAATAATAATAATAATAATAATAATAATAATAATAATGAAGTTGGAAGGTACCTTGGAGGTCATTTAGTCTAACCCCCTGCTCAGGCAGGAAACCCTTTACCATTTCAGACAAATAGCTGTCCAGTCTCTTCTTAAAAACTTCCAGTGTTGGAGCATTCACAGCTTCTAGAGGCAGGTTGTTCCACTGGTTAATTGTTCTCACTGTCAGGAAGTTTCTCCTTAGTTCTAGGTTGCTTCTCTTCCTGCTTAGTTTCCACCCATTGTTTCTTGTCCTGCCTTCAGGCACTTTGGAAAATAGCTTGACTCCCTCTTCTTTGTGGCAGCCCCTGAGATACTGGAACACTGCTATCATATCCCCCCTCATCCTTCTCTTCATTAGACTAGACATACCCAATTCCAGCAACCGTTCCTTATATATTTTAGCCTCCAGTCCCCTAATCATCTTTGTTGCTCTTCTCTGTACTCTTTCTAGAGCAGTGGTTCTCAACCTTTTTAATGCCGCGACCCCCAACCGGTCGTAAGTCGAGGACTACTCAACCGGTCGTAAGTCGAGGACTACTCAACCGGTCGTAAGTAGAGGACTACTCAACTGGTGCAGCACCGTTTGCAGAATGGGACTTTTGGCGGGCTCAGCAGGACAGAGACAACCTGGACAATTCCTATTGGCTTTCAAAAGCCAATAGAATAAAAGGGAATAGCACAGCTAAGGAAAAGGGGGAAAAAATGGCGGACTGCGTTGTTTGGCGACCCCCGTGAAATGGTTGTTCGACCCCAAATGGGGTCCCAACCCACAGATTGAGAAACCACTGTTCTAGAGTCTCAACATCTTTTTTACATCGTGGTGACCAAAACTGGATGCAGTATTCCAAGTGTGGCCTTATCAAGGCATTGTAAAGTGGTATTAATACTTCACGTGATCTTGATTCTATCCCTCTGTTAATGCAGTAGATAAATTACTTCCATTTAAACCTTGTTTATAGGTATTAGAGAAGAAAGACTATAGTTCTGTGTAGGCAGGAATATTTTTTTAAAAATGTGCATCATAAATGGAACTAGTCTTGTGTGTAATAGAAAGGGTTGGATATATCCTTCTAATTGATATGTATATATTATACAAGGCTGCTTATTTTGCCAAATAGAGCAATCCATTTTTATTCAAAGTGCAGCCTTACCAGGGCACTCACCCAATTCAGCATGTGTAGGATTCAAATCGAACTACAGATATGCTGATCAAGGCGTCCAAATAAATAATATTTTGAAGGAGACCTGAACCATAAACCTTGTTCTTGTTTAAAATTATTCTTCAATTTTACAGCAACGCCTACAGTATTCTTTAGGGGTAAACTGGGATGCTTGTTCTTTAATTCATAATTAATTAATGTTGAACTTTAGATAGCTTCCTGTTAATAAAATGATTAATAATAAAATAATTTGCCACACTTAAAATGCAGCACCTTAATTTAGAGAGCCTTAGATAGAAATCAGGTCTTTTGGAAATTGGCTCAGAAGAAAGGAATGGCAACATTTCCATGTTGTTTTTCCATAAGACGAATAGATCTACTTTATTTGGAAACACCCTCATCAAAACCCATTCTTTTTTCCCTCTCTCCACCTTCAACATTGGCACAATTGAACTTGAAATCATGAGTCACACATTTCAAGACATGACTCATAACCTTGTTTTCTAAGTAACCCTGTCCAATAAACGATCTAAAACGGTTTTCTTGTCTCCTGAGCATCGTTTTTGGGAGAATTTCATGAGTAGGTAAAATGAACTCAAGAGATCTAGATTCAAATTCTCACATGCACATGGAACAAATGGGTGAGCCACACCCTAATCATTGTTATAGATAAATCACAGTACACTAGATGTGCCACTTATTCCACTGTTCCTTCTGAAAAAAATAGGAGGTAGCAGTTGGTAGAAATAACAATTATTGGAAGGTTGAGAATTTAAGTTGCTTTAGGCTATTGGATCATCAATATATTTCCCTACTCTAGAAAAGAATTTGTGCTATTCAAATGAGCAAGGTGTTTACAATAGGAGAAGGAATTTTAATGTATTTTGACACAGTGATATAGGTTTCCTTAAAGTCTGTGGTCCTTAGTGTATTAGTTGGGATAATAACAGATTATTTTCTATTGACTGACTCAAGTAGCGATATACAAATAATTCTCGACTTACAACCATTTTAACTAATGGTTGTAAGTCGAGAATTATTTGTATATCGCTACTTGACCATTTGAAGTTACAAGAGTGCTGACTTATGACCACTTTTCATGACTATCGCAGCATCCCCGTGGTCACATGATCAAATTTGGGTTTGCCTGGCAACTGGCATGTATTTATGATGGCTGCAGTGTGCCGGGGTCATGTGATTACCTTTTGTGACCTTCTGACAAGCAAAGTCAACAAGGAAGCCAAATTCCCTTAACGACTGCAGTGATTCACTTAACAACTGTGGCAAGAAAGGTTGTAAACTGGGGCAAAACTCACTTAACAAATGCAACAGAACTGTTGGACTCAATTGTGCTCGTAAGTCGAGGACTATCTGTATACTGGCTAGGTTCATACAACATCCATGAACATTGGAGCCATGAAGATACTCCAAGCTCTTTTTTTGAATGTTTGTCTTTCACGTCACTTAAAACATAAGCCATAATGGTTAAGGGTGTTAGACTAGGATTGGGGAAATCCATATTCAAGTTCACTCTCAACGATGGAAGCTCAACGGATGTCTTTGGACCATTCTGTCTTGCTCCAAGTTTTCTGACAATGTTTGGGAAAATGTGGAGAAGGGAGTGCTATTAATGACACCTTGAACTCACTGAGAAACCTCAAGATACGAATCTAAGGAGTAAGGAATACAAGGACAATAAAGTGTACTCTTCGAGTAAAACAAAGTAAAATCTGTCCTACTTAATTCCAGTGAATGTCTGTTAAGGACAGTGCATTCATCATATACCAATAGCAGGTCTCATTTTGTTGTGGTTCCACAGTAAATTAAATTTTAATTACAACCATTAGATAGCTAGCATTTAAAGAAACTTTGGATGTTTGGATGCTACTTATTATCATATCTGGTGGTCATGTAAAAATATAAAAGCTTTTTGGATTAAGATATGGTGGAATATTCAAAAAATTTTTAGAAGAAGGGTAAAATTTACTCCACAACTGTTTTTGTTTTTGTTTTTGTTAGGTATTGTTTCTGATTGTGATACTAAAGAGACTATATTGATGTTAAATTTAATCACAGCGGCAAGGTTGTTAGTAGGGCAATGTTGGAAGAAGGAATCTTTGCCTACCTTGCAAGAGTGGTTTTTTAAAGTTTCTTATTTGGCGGAAATGGCAAAGATTTCGGCTTTCTTGAAAGACCAATCGCAAGAGAAGTATTTTTTGGTATGGAAAAAATGGATAGACTTTATACAATATAAGTTGGATATAAAAAAATATTATTTAGCTTTTCAATAACTTATACTTAAAATTTAAGATATTTTATAGACTTTTTTCCTTTTTCTTTCTTCCTATTTTCTCGTATTTCCTTGTATTTTTGTTTTTTTTATACATATATTATTGTTAACTAGTTTACAATTGCTTTAATTAATGTATTTAGATTTGTTTATGGTTTATATTTGTTTTAAGGCTTTTTGAAAAAATATTAATTAAGCCTGTATTCAGCTCTGGGAAGGTCGGGGGAGGGCATGGGAGGGTTTGGGGGGTTTGGGGAAGGGAACCGTATTGTTTTGTAAAATTTAAAAATTTTCAATAAAAAGAAAAAAGAAACTTTGTTTCATTGTGCTTTCACTGGGTTCTTACTATCTACTCCAATAAGAAACATATCACTAATCATTCTGTGATTTGGATCTCACTCAGATATCAGCAGGCAACTTTTTTTGTCTTTCCAATCTTCCTCACAGAGTTTCTTGGGCATGAAGATATAATCCCATAAACGCCATTTGTATAGTCACAAATATTTTGCACAGAAACAATTTGCACCAAGAAGTTCTAGATTCCTGAGAGATCAATTCTCCAAGTTCAGTACTATATCTAGATGTCAGATCTCAGAAGAGAAGTAGGCAATTTGCTAAGAACAATTGTCACATGACACCACTGCAAAGATGCAAGTAGTCCCCGACTTACAACAGCTTGTTTAGTGACCGCTCAAAGTTACAACGGTACTGAAAAATGTGACTTATGATTGTTATGACCTTTGCAGCATCCTCACGAACAGGTGAGCAACATTCAGATGCTTGGCAACTGGTTCATATTTATGAGCGTTGCTGTGTCCCGGGGTCGGGTGACCCCCTTTTGCGACCTTCAGATGAGCAAAGTCAATGAGGAAGCCAGATTCACTTAACAAATGAGTTACTAACTTATCAGCTGCAGTGATTCACTTAACAACTGTGGCAAGAAAGGTCGTAAAATGGGGGCAAAACTCCCTTAACAAATGTCACACTTAACACCAGAAATTTTGGGCTCAGTTTTGGTCGTGAGTCGAGGACTACCTGTGCTCATTGCTACCTTTGCAACATGAAGCAGATCTGAACACTTTATATTTCTGAGCAAGGCATAATATAAAACAAAATGCCAGAAGAAGAAGAAAGAAAGAAACCCATGGCCATCAACATGTTAATTTTTGACAATGATAGTATTTAAAGATATTGAAATGCATCGGACATTATCCTTGTATAATAATGATGATAATCATCATCATCATTATGGCTCTACTGGAGCAGTTTTTAAAATTCCAAACTAAAAAGAAAGTCACAGCCAGAAATACGGGTTGAAAGCAATATTTAACCAAACTTAAAACACCAATAGCCAAAAAAAAAAAAGTCCATAAACCGATCAGATTGACAATCCTGTAATAAATCCAAGCATTTCAATCAAAGAGAACCTTTCTGATCCATTCTACAGATTTGATCACATAGACATTTGAGTTAGAGCAGTGTTTCTCAACCTTGACAATTTTAAGGCATGTGGACTTCAACTCCCAGAATTCCACAGCCAGCAATGCTGGCTGTGGAATTCTGGGAGTTGAAGTCCACATGCCTTAAAATTGTCAGGGTTGAGAAACACTGAGTTAGATCTTTCCAAATTGCCTGGAATTTTCTTCAGTTTTTCATTTGTGCAGATCTAGAGGACTATTATTGAATGCATGGCTTAAAACATAGCCCTGGATGTTAAGTCCTATTGCACTTAACAAGACTTACTTTGGCAACTAGGTAGACATAAGTAAGATTACCTGGTATAATGTGGCTTGGATTAAAATGGTCAACATTAAGAATGTGGCATTTTTAAAATGTAAAATGGATTTTTTAAAAAATAAAATAAAAGTAGAATTCTTTAATAAAGTCATTGAAGAAGGAACATTAAGATCACAGAAAGGGGGAAAGGAAACCGTATTGTAGTCGTAATGGAATACAACACAGAAAGATGTTTCTCTTCAGAAACATAAAAAGATGCCTGCTTTGCTAGTTCACACTTTCTGAGAGGGAAGAAAAAAGAGAGGGGGCAACTTTTTTTCCCCCCAAGATCATCATTACTCTTTTCAAAGGTATTTTAGAGAAGAGAAGGCTTTTAACCGACTACATAAATCTGGGCAACAATGAAAGGAAGCAGAGCTAAAGGATCTCTTTGAAATTATGAAACGCAATTCAGGTAATTATTTCAGATCCAGATATCTGGATCTAAAAAGAAAAGAAAAGAAGCTAATTTATTTAACCTAGCACTCTGTGTAGGCTGCCACAACTAGTTGCCACTGATTTTTTTTCCTTCCTTGTATATTTTAAAATGCTGCATCATTCAACCCAGTCAATATTAAAACAAATACATATCCATGACATCTCTGCATTAAAAAAAAAAATCCCAGAAAACCTGTTAGTAAAAATTAGACAATGAGGCACATATTATATTATTAATGGGAAATAATAATAATTTCATGGTAGTGACAGAAAGAAAGGAAGAGGTGTCCATGGTAATTGTCCTCTATCTACAGTTAAACTGAGAGGCAAGGGTGTGGTCCATAAGACTCTGCCCCCCTTCCCAACAGCATGGTCATGTCTACACAACATGATTAACCCTTCCCGGTTTACCTTCAATTTGAATCTGACGCTTGAAACTCTGTCTAAGGTTAACCAAACAGAATTGCTGTGTTCACATCCAAACAAAGCCACCCTTTTATGTCTTAACGTGGTGATCTGGTTCACATAACATTCAAAGGCAGTGTCTTGAGTTTGCTACAATATATTCAACCACAAATAACCCATCCCAGATGATCAAACATCTAGTGGGAATCCAGCCTATATGTTGTGCTGTCTTTTATTGCTCAAATTCCATGGGAAAAAAATTTGAATGTTTACACTTGGCTGGGAGCACCAACTCATCCGGTTTTTAATCAATGACAATATAAATTCTTGTGGCTGCAACTTAATAGAGGAGAACCTCCTGCTATTTCTTCTATGGTTTTTGTGTGTATGTTTATCATGCCTTGAATGCAGAACATTAACTATAACTAGGGCTCAGTATCTAATAGAACTTGCTTATTTTTGAATCTTTTTTTCTGTTGTCAAGATTTATCCCATTTCCTTAGTAGCAACTCATAGTGTATTCATAGCTTTAACCAGCCATCACTGAAATGATATAAAGCTTGTCCTCATTACTATTACTCTGGCAAAACCATGGCTGGATAACTACTGAATTTACAATAAGTCACCAGTGGGCAAATGACCCTAGAAGGGAAACATCTTGAATTTAGGAATCTGATTTTTCTTTATCAATGTCATGCACAGAGATATAATATGAATAGTACTAGTGGTTCTCTACTTGAATGAAAAAAAAAACCTATTTTGTATTCCTCTGCTAACATTTTACAATTTGAGCTTGATTTTATATTTTTTATATCCTCTTGATAGATTTCTACAACTAAGAGAAGCTATAAATATTCTAAACCAAGCCATAAATATCAAAGTCCATTGTGTCCAGCATTCTTTCTCTACTGCAGATGCCACTGAAAAATATTGCAAAGAAGGTTCAGTGGCAATTGCATTCCCCTGATGTTCAGCACCATCTGTTAATCAGAGGTATGCTGGCATCTTATATTCATTTGTAAACTGCCCCAGAATTTTTTTTTTTTTAAGGAGGGCTATATAAAAAACAGCAAAAGACAAAAAAATCCGGACGATTTCCATACTAACAGAGCCCTATGACTATGATATTATCAATTATTCCCCTGTCTGCTCCTCAGATGCTTTTCGTCTTGGCTGATGAAAGAAATGGAAGGCTATTCTAAAGACATCCAATGTACTGTGAGCCTTTTTTTTAAGGGTGGGGCTAACCCAGTCCACCTTAGTCACCAACTTTAAATGAATCCAAGGGCTGATGATTTTCGATCCTTCAGTGGACTTTCAGTTGCATATGTTGAGTGCCTTACAACTTCAAGGGCTTTAAAAGCACATTATCCTTCAATTAAAATATAAAATCACAGGAGGGAAAGAGGATTCAAATGAATTCACAGGGTTTAAGAAGAGGCCCACACCAATCAGAACAAAAAGGCAACATCCCTTAACCAGATGTTCTTCAAACCACAAGCCAGCCAGGTTTGGAGGCTGTTGACATCCAGCCAATCTCAACACTCATTATCAGGATGTCCCACCTTTCCAACTTTATAAATTGGTGTTGGGACGTTCAAATGCCCACTTTGAGCTTTCATTAGCATCCTCGCTAACATTTTGCTAAGAATATTCTGGATTTAACTCTGACCCTTTCTGGTGGTCTTAGGACATTTAATTGCATCTGATTCTGAAGGTGTGAAACATACAAACATACAAACACACAAACACACTGACACATACATGCACACAGGTGAACGGGATGAGCAAGAAGGATTCCTATAAAAAAGCAAACTTTTAAGTATTTCAGCCAATGATAAACTCATTCAAGTTTCTTCCATGGGGGTACCATCTTTCAAGGGAAATTAGACACACACACCAGGGCCCAAGACCACCTGTATTAAGCTTAACCTGCTCCTAAAGGCTGGCTTAGATTATAGGAGTTTGGCTCCATTGGATAAAGATCAGTCAATCCACCATATTTCACCAATCACTACACAGGCAGAGAGGATGAGGATTGGGTGAAATCAGCACTATCTCTTCAATGTCCACAAGTTCAGATGAACATAAATCAGATCTCTGGACAGAGAAAAGCCTGTTTGTTCAGTTCCTCATCGGTTTTCCCTACTTTCTTTCTCTTTCTTGACCTTTAAGTCACATTTGATTAAATTCTATTATTGGGACAATCAGTTGTGGCTTCCTATGGCTGTTCAAACCTTTACTTTTCTCTGCCTTCAGGAAATACATATTCTCCTATTTGCTAAAGTGTCCCATTTAAAGAAAGGCGTTTCACTCTGCGAAACTTTAGGGCGTGGCACCACCTCAATGGGCCTACGCAATTCTTCAAACCCTTGGGCGGAATTGACGTCACAGGCAGGCATGTGCCTGTAAAATTGGCGGGCCTGAAGCTCTCTAAAACCGACCTGTTGGTGTCTTGTTCTCCTGGCTAGGAGACTGCACCTCGCAATACCTCAAGGGCAAGGCCAGAGAAGAGTCGCTGCCTCAGACAACTTTTTAAATGTGTGTACAAACGCGCACGGGGGGGGGGGTTATACTCTATAAATTGCGACTAGCTGGGTGTGTTAAGGGTTACACTTAAGGGAAAGGGTTCTCTTAGAAAAGCGTCCAAAATTGCTGCGGGATTTTTGGGAGACAGATCAATTTTTTCTCTCAAAGGCATCTGAGGAGAGACGGGCAGGGTTTGTAGAGCACAGACTGGAGGAAAACAGGGACCGAAGACTCAGAGATGATTGGGCCTAGATTTTAATCCATGGGAGAAACTGGCTTTGCTAGGACCTGGTTAAAAGGGGAGTCCAAAGAGTGTTTTTAGAAATGATGGGCGAGTCTTCCAACATTCTTACATTCTCTCCAATCTCTCTCTCCAGCCCTTCCTTCTTTCTTTCTTTCTTTCTTTCTTTCTTTCTTTCTTTCTTTCTTTCTCTCTCTCTCTCTCTCTCTCTCTCTCTCTCTCTCTCTCTCTTTCTTTCTTTCTCCCCCTGAAAACTGCGCTCCTCTCCGAAGCGATGGAAATGAATTTGGAATTTATTGGGCGCTGCGATTTTAAAAATGGCTACTGATGCCAAGACATGCCTTGTGGGACCTGGCTTAAGCCACTGCTTTGTCTTTTCACCAGGCAATGCTGGACACGAAGGGAAATTCCTGCCTTTGCTATTTCAGTTTGAAGTAAGTATTTCCGTACTGTCTTACTCCCTTCAATTCAAGCGCCGTTCAAACTTGGGGGAAGGTGGCTTCTAAAAGTTTCTTGCTGCACATGCCCTGTGCTCAGAATGCGGGGCGGAAGGAGGGAGCCTAAGTCCTTTGCCCCAATCACACCGCAGCTGTGCGTCTTCCTTTCACACATTTTCGGCTAGGCAAGAAAGCAGCAAAGCTGCGAAGATGCTTCCGCCAAGCTGCCGTCTCAACTTGAAAGTTAAGCATCCCAGAAAGGCGCAAGGCACAAGTAACTCATCTCCCCCACCTCGGTAAATGAAGTTGATATATAAGCTGCCCCACCAAAGGGCAATTGCGGCTCTTTGACTCAAGAAAGCTGGTTGCCTATGGCTAAGCTATGGGTCTGCTTCCAGTACCGCCGCAATCCCAATTCTTTCTGGAACACCTAATTCAACTTCCCAAGAAAATGTGTTTAGAAACGCAGGCTAGCTTCTGAATAAAGCTTGTTGTATACACTTGGCTTTATTTCTCAGCAAACACACACAGTCTAGGCATGTATTATACTTCCTTTCAAGTCCTTTGAGCTTGCTCCCAGGTGAATATATTTAGCATCCATTACTCAAACCCCAACAGAAATGTATGGGAGCAGCTGGTCAGATCTCTAGCTTCTTCGATGGGAAGCAGGAAGGCTCCCCCAGGCATCAGGGCTAAATCAAATAGAGATGGGCAGGCGACAAGGAATGTCAAAATCCAAAGGAGGTCGCCCGCGCTCACTTATGCTTTGCTCTCAGCCAACACACCATGTGCCTCCCCCCCCAAAATCTCTCATCCAAAATCAAAATGCAGAGATAGAGCAAGACTAATCATAGTAAGTGGGGGTTGGTAACCAGGATACAGTTAACCTAGCGACTACAGTGGCACTCTTAGTCCGCTAGTCCTCGCCGAGGTCTACTTCAATTTCCATCTTCTCTTTACCTACTCAAACCACTCGTTTCCTCAGACAAATTGCTGCGGCCGCCAGCTTCTGCCCTCCCCATCGCTTAACGCAGATTAGACTTCCCCCTTGGCAAGGCTTGGAAGCCTTCCGTTCTGATTGTACCCATTGATCTGGGGTTCGATATAATCCGCATTAAGCGAGTAGACAAGGCAAAGGCAGGACTTCGCGGGCTTTCCCCCCTCCCTTCTCCGCAGTCTTGGAGTGGGAAGCTGCAATGAGACAACCCCGCCCCGGTTGAGGGGTGGAGGGGGGGGGAGAGAGAGATCTTATACAGCCGGAGGTTGCGAGGTACCACAAAAAGAGAAGAAGAGGACCAAAAGAAAAAAAAGGAAAAGAAGAGAAAATGATGCGCTACCTTGGCAACTAGAGCCGTTTAAAGGAACCAATGGGGGTGGGGGCGGTCGCCCCCCGCCTGCCGCGAGTACTCTCCTCGACTACGCGTATTCTTAAGCAATAACAACGTAATCCGTATTATCCACCCAAGAATACCCGTCACCGAAGAGAGTCAGAAAGCTGCTGCTGGTGGCGGCGGCGGAGGAGGAAGAGGAGGAAGAAGAGGCGGCGGCGGCAGCAGCGGCGAAGAGGCGGTTGGAGCTGCCCGCACCGTGGCAATAAATCCACAACTGTACGTCCCGTGGCCCGTAGGAAAGGAGGAAGGAACAGGAGAATCCAACAGAGAAGCGCCGGCGAGCGGTGATCTCAAATCCATGCAAGGCTGCTGGGCTCCCCACGGCCTGGCAAGGCAAAGGAGAAGAGGGAGCCGTCAAGGGTCGGCTCGAGGCAGTCCCTGGGAAGCGATCGGCGGGGCAGAGAGGCTGAGGCACACAGGAGAGCCGGAGGCAGGCAAACGCCGCACGCAGTCCGCAGGCAGGGAGGCAGGCAGGCAGGCAGGCAGGCAGGCCGCCGAATTCAGGACCCTGGCCAGCGCGGACGCCCGTCACATCACAGGCACATGCGGGCTCCTGGACCGTGTGGCAGCTTGGAAGTCAACGCAAGACTCACACACGCGCGGAGGGGGGGGGGGTTGACGGGCGCCGCACCAAGCCTGTCTTCCACCAAAGCCACAGGCGTGCATGGCTACTCCCGTCGGAGGACATCTGGGATGGAGCTGAGGAACGAACTCCGCGGCCAGCGGTGGGTCATTCATTCACACTCACGCGCGCGCACTCACACCGTACGGAGTTCATAGGAACCCACGCAGGCTGAATCTTCGCCCGGAACGCGTCAGTGAGCGCGAGGAGGACAGCCTCTGCATGCAAAAACGAAAACGAAAACAAAACAACAAAAAAAAAAAAACCACCGGCCACGCATGCAGCCTTCTGCATACCTCCTAACCGCGTTAGACCCATTCGCTTCTCCAGCATACCTCCAAGCCAACTTCCGACTTCTTCCCTCGGCTTTGCTCGCCATCCGCTTCGCTCTCGGAGATCCTCCCTAGGCTGCGTTGAGCGGCTGGGAGCGGCAGCCAGCGCGGGGGGGGGGGTTCTGTAGAAGAGAGGCACAGTTAAGCACACAAATGTAAACCCAGCTTGTTTGCTTAGGTGAGCTGGGGGAGAAAGCGGAGAAGTGAAAAAAAAAAAATCTGATTAAGGAAACCAGGCACGCCTGGGAGAATTTCAGCGAGTCGCTTGGAGAGGTCCCGGCTCAGAGGAAAACAAATAACTCTCAGCTGTTGCCACTTAGTGAAAAGCTCCCACGGAGCCGCCGGAGGAAATACCACTAGCGCTTCTCTGCTTCAGGCCTTGTTCCCAGAAGCTAGGCTCCGGGGACAGCAGCCCTTCCGAGTGAGGAGCGTGCCTGACTTTGTAGGAAGGGTGCATTTTTTTTTCATTTTTCTTTTCTTTTTTCTTTTTCCTTTTTCCCACCTGCCTCTAAGAGCTCTTGGTATCTCCGTAAGACAGCGCTTTGGAAATCGCCTGTCAAACGAGTGGTAGCACATCCGAGATGTGCTCCCCATGCCTTCCCATCTGGCCAACATGTCTTCAAAGAGCACGCTTAACCAAGCAGTCCACCCCACCCCAAAATCTCTCTCTCTCTCTCTCTCTCTCTCCCCTCTCTCTCTCTCACCAATTCTCTATATTCTAAAGGATCCACCCAGATTTCTTTTTTTGTAAAAAAAAAGTTTTATTTCCTTGCAGTGCCTTCGTTGTCAAAATGGTTTGCATCCTCCACAATCAAGCCCTGGAGTGGTGGCCGTAGTAGAAACGTCTTTGTTTGTAAAACCCATTGTGGTCGGTGCCCCAGTAAGAATGCATTGTTTCATTCTCCCTAAAGGAGAAAAAAAAATAAAATAAAAAATCAACCCCACAGAGTCCTAACTTTGGACTGTATCTATTCCTTAGTGGGTGTCAAATACAAGGAAGCACTAAGAAACTGGGTGTGGGTCCTGCCCTCGTCCCTTAAGCAAGAGTCATTGCAACGCCTCTGCCTAACCAACCAGCTTGGCTACAGTCGAGCTTGTAGACCAGATTGTAAGGAACATTCACACAGCATGTTAACATTAATTCCATCCAGATTCTCTACCGTTTGTAACCGCTTCTGCCTTAATATCAATTCATTACAAGGAGCCGAACCAGAAGAGGTGCTGTTGAAATGTACACCTCCAACGCCCAAACGATCTCTAAAACACACTCCCCCAAATGGAAAAACCACTCACATGTCACAGAAAATAACTTCCACATTTCCCCCCTCACCATGTCCAGCCACATTGCTCATCCTCTTTTCCAGCCATAGAAAGAAGTCTTGTGCCTGACTTACAAAAATGTCAGCTGTAAGAAAAACCTCACCGGTTCATGCAGATTCTTTTTTTTTCCCGCTTCCTAAAACGGGAGGTTGACACTGCTGACCAGAGAGCTTAAACCGAGGTGAGAAAAGGATAGAAGCAACCTGCCCCTTCCTCTCACATCCACAAAAGAGAAGTCCGCGCTTTTCTCATTTGTGCACATAACTCAAGTGTTTTCTCGCTATCCCAAATTTGGAAATCAACCCACCCCAAAAATATATTTTGGGGGCGGGGGGGGTTAGGGAGAAAGAAAGAAAGAAAGAAAAGTGGAGAGGGAACTAAAGGCTAAGTGGAAACACCCAAACTTTTCCTAATAGTATTATTGTTATCCTGGTGCTAAATAAAATACACACAGAGACGCTCACAGCAGCCCAGGTTCTGGACTACAGAGGAACTTTGCCAATTCTCCCCCCCCCCCCGTTTCCAAAACAGCTCTTGCTATCCACCAGTGCTCGGTAAAGTGCCTGTTCCAAACTTGCTTACCCAGTCGTGCCTGGCTTCTCGTTTCAATGCAGCGATGACCAGGCATGGCTCTCCTGCCCGAGAGCGCCTACCAAAATGGTCGCGCACAGTTCAGCACCGGGGCGAATGGACAGCGCCGTCCTTGGAGACTCCCTTTCCCTGCCGCAACTAGCCAGCGCTCTGCTAAAGCCAACAAGCGCGGTAGCTCCTTCAGCAGGGCAGGATGACTTACGAGAACGCGCTATCCTATCAGACTGCTTGCCTCTGGGCGCATATTCAATTCAAACCTGCTTAAACTGTCGGCTCCTTCTCCACCCCACCCCACCCCTCAACTCTCACCCCAGACACACTCACGCACATATCACACCACGCCAACCCCACGGTAAGAACGAACCATCTCCGGCGCTTTTGTTGCTCCGTCTCTACCTTTTGCAGCTTTGTGGTGCCCGGAGCGACGCTCAGCTTCAGCATTAACTACCTTTGTTCATCGAAAGCCATGTTGATTAGAATCTTCCTCCCTCCTACCGTAATAACTGGAGGGATTGAGCCCTTCGAAAGCTCCTGATTGTCATCGAAATGGGAAAGGAAAGCTTCCACTTAAAATGTCAAAGGCGTCTCTGTGCCGATTTGGGGCGGCATGGGGTAGGAGGGGAAAAAAAAACCGTAAACCATTGTCAGCATCGAAGAATGAAGCTTGAGCATTGCATATGGGGTTGTCACTCAAAAAAAAGAAAGGCTAGGAATAGAAGTCACCAACACTACGGACTTATAGGAACTCTGGAGCACACAGAATAGGATGGAAGTGCACGGAGGTGGTTAATCAAAAGGATATTTATCTTGCTTAAAGTGCTGCCTCCTTTTCAGGAGCCGGGTCACTCCTCGCCACTTCCTCCCCATGCAGCTCCCAGAAATCCACCTCTACTGAGGCGCTTACCCTTTAAGTCCCGGTTTCAAGCTGAACTCCAACTGTGTACAAAACCCAGGGAGGCATCTGATGACCTAGGGAAGTAGGCTCTGGGCAGTGGAAAGCTGATTTTCTTTTCTCTTCCCTCCTGGCGCCGGATTATAGTGTTAACAAACCCTGGGAAAGAGACCTCAGCGCCTCTTGGCTGGCTTTGTGTGCTCTGCTGCTTTCCCACCACGGCAGATGCTGGTGTTCTCCAAGTCCCCGGTGATCGCCTTTCAGATGCTGCGGGTTTCCAGAAAAGAAGTGATGGTGGAGGTGAGAGGGAGAAGAGAGAGAGAGAGAAGAGGGGGGAGAGAGGGGGAGAGAGAGAGAGAGAGAGAAGGGGGGGGCATCGTCTAATGCAATCAAATCGATCTGATCTACACCATCTGTCGCCTGCCACTACATACAAATGTTAAAATAAGGAAAAACGGGAGTCACTGACAGCTCGGGAAAGGTTGCTCTTGCCGAGTTCATTCTGAGCTGTGCTTAATTGGGAATGGCCAGCACATAGTTTCTCAAACTGCTGCTGTTAAACCATCAAGCACTAGATCCCAAAAGTGCTAATGGTGGATTAATTGAGGAAGATTTGACGTGCAGTCTTCACAAGGCACTTCCCAATGGGAGAGGGCCACTGCCGGGTGGTGCCATATAAGCGTGCAGTCCCAAAAACAAGCTAAGAAAAATGGCTCGCGGTTCTCTGCCTCCCCCTCTGAGAACAAACATGTGCAAGCAGAACCGTTTAACAGGATGTGTGTGTGTGTGTGTGTGCGAGAGAGAGAGAGAGAGAGAGAGAGAGAGAGAGAGAGAGAGATTTGACTCTCTCTATATATAAAATCACCCTCTTTCTCTTGCATACACACTCATACACTATACATGTCCGGTGTGTTCTCTGTAAATCAGCTTGTTTCAGATTCTGTTTATTTTTTAAAAATAATTAAGGTCCCTTGGATTCATATCATTTTTTTTCTTTACAAAAAGATCTGTGTGTGAACAAAGTACATGCAGATGATGTCTTCAGCAACGCAGTGCTATTAATATCACTGGGATCAATGGAAAGTCAGTTTTATGCCAACAGACTTTTAGACTTTTTTCCCCATCCCGCCCCCACCAACACCCCAGGGGAATGGTTTTTGGAAAGGACATTTCTGCTCATTGAAATTTGGACAAAGATTCATTAAATGTGAGTTTTCCATCTTCTTATTGAGACAGAGGTATAAGAGGGAGGTGAAGGAACCGTGTGTCCGCGTGTATATGTGTGTGTGTGTGTGTGTGCGTGTGCGTGTGCACGCGCCCGCGTATGTGCATGTGTTTTAAGACTGCATTTACTCCAGCTGCCAACAACACCCATACACACACATGCGCGCGCGCGCGCGCACGCATACACACACAAACAGACACAAACAAACAGACACTCGACTTTGCTTCCGGCTTTCGGTCCGTCCTGGGTGGATGTCTAAATGTATAAAAGATGCAGGAAAAAAAAGTGAGGCGGACTAAGCAGTCTGCTGTTGTTGTTTTTCCTTCTCTCCAATAAACAGGTTATAAATGGGGAGTGGGTTGTGTTTCCGCAACCTAGCCATGCATTCATCCGAAGAGTCTTTTCAGAAACACACGGCACAAACGTATTTTCGTGTGAACGCATTTCTTCGCAGAGGAAAACACAGGGAAGCGGGAAGCGGCATGCAAATAAGCAAGTCGCTGTCCACCACGATGGTGCTGAACGGCAAAGATGAACCCAGCGAAAAACAGACAATAGCCGGACAGAAAGTGAACTGCAAATTTATTGCCAAAAAGTGGAACATGGTCCGTGATGTTCTTTTCTTTTCTCTTTGTTGGGGAGGGAGGGGGGAGTGTACCCTTCTTATATAAAGTCTACATGATTCTCTTGTCAATAGCTGAAGTAATTAAAATTCTTGTCATTTTTTTTCACTCAGCCCTATTTGATTTGCAGAGAATTAAAGTGGGGGGGGGGGAAATCCAATGGATGAAGTTTAAATGTTCCCGTAAACAATGAAGTGTTTAGGATAATTTTAGAGTTAACTGGATGTGTCTCCTGAAAGTTTAGGTTAATCTTTTTAGAAAAACCTTACAGTTATGAATCAGATTAGCCATTGAAAATGAAGCCTAAAGGCAAACATCCCTCCCATCCCAATCTTTTGTTTCAATATCCATTAATTAAGCACTGCTGCCTACCTACGCAGCAGTCCGGGGTCTGAACCACGTGTCTGAGCCTAATCTCCCCAGCTACATTTGTTATCATTCGTGTCCAACGATTGCCCTCTGCAGGTCAGCCTTGAGTCCTCCCAGGCAAGGCTGCTGCAAAAGGTATGGCAAAGAGACTGGTGGCAGGGTTTACAGGCAAAAGAAAACTTTGCAAATGTTATTGGAGGATGATGAGCACAGGGATTTCCAAACATTTGTTTAGTAAGGTGTTCTTTCTCTGGCAGGCAGAGTTCTTTGGTGTCTTCGGGAACATCTCCATTTCCTCCTGTTTTAAAGTTAGATTCCTTCTTTCATTTGCATTAATCAGGAAGTTGTGTGTTAAGCATATTCTGCACAACGCTGAGGCATTCCTTGCAGAATACTCCTTTCCTGGAGATCAGTATGGAGAACAACCGTTAGCTTGCCCATCCCTCACACAAGCCACGAGTTTCTTTTCCTAATCACAAGATGGGAAATTTAACCCAGAGCTAAATCAAATTTAAATTAAGGGGGATTATTTGTCAGTCTCAGAGGAAGAAAAATCTGTTGGATCATCCAGGAAAGGGGCTCAGATTAGACATTTCTTATTTTGAATTGCACAGGAAATACTGCTTGCAATGGTTTATTAATTTTAATGCATGGTAAGTCTCTCTCTCACACACTGTCTATATTGCTTTCATTTTCTTTCAGACAACTGCCAGGCTTTTTAGAATTACTCTGGGCAGGAGGTGGAGATCCCAGCCTTGTTAGTAATTACAGGGAACAGGAGTGGCATTTTTTTTTCTAGATAAATTATCCCAGGGAAAAGGATATATCAAGATATATGTGCATGTTTATAAAGTCGAACCTTTAAGCTGGAAGTGATAAGCTGTGTAGAGACATATCAACGCAATGGAGAGTTAGAAAGTGAAATACCCCCCCCCCCAAAAAAAAACTGTTTATTGCTTCTTGGTCAGGATTCTTTTATATTTCTGTAAGGAAGATAGTAAAGTTTGATTCTCTGTCAGTATGATTCCTGCAGTGATAGTTGGGCACACTTAATATAGTGCAAGGGAAGAGTTAATCAATAATATGCAAAATGACCCGTTAGTAGATACCAAGAAAGACTAATTATTAATCACTAGCATAAAGGTAATTGGAGAGTATTTGATTTGTCCTGTTTAAAAACATTAAAGGGGCTAAAGCAAGAGGAATGTTCATAGGAAGCTCTTTCTTTACTGTGGAATTATGTATTTTGGTTATATAGTTCAGGAATCAATTATTTCTTTTGAGAAAGGGAAAAAGGAAGCCATTTGGAACAAGCAATGCATTCACACCCTATAAAAAGCCATAAAATTTGAGGATTTTCTGTTGCATGAGTGTCTCAGAACGTAATTGCCAAACAGCCTTTAAAAGAAAAAAATCTAGAATAGTGAAATCCCTCATGTCACCTGATCTTGCACTAGTGCTTTAGAGTGCTTTAGAAAAAGCAACAATCCCTGGTATTGCATTGGGTGGCTTAATTAGAAAATACACAGTTGAAGATTTGCCATGAACTTGGCACCTTCCCTTTAATGATCTCCATAGGTTCCAAGAAGTTGGATGCCTGTCTGAGAAAACAACTATGCATATATGCATCTAATGTAAATTTAGGTAAAGTTTCGCTGGGAGTAATCCTAGCAGGTTTTTTTTCCTTCCTTTTTTTTTTTTTTTCAAATGTTGAAAGGGCAGCAACCCAAACTGTCCTGCCTTTCAAAAGAATGTTGAAGTATCTATAAATTGATACTTACATCTGCTGGGAAATGGAGGATTAGCCAGACTACGAGAGCAAGATTTGCAAGATTAGCAATGACTTACGCTCTTCTGATGATGTTAATTACCCTGGCATGATGAAATAGAGTGAGTTCCATCTGGTGACCATGTAGGTTTTTAAAGTTATTTTATATTATTTTGGAGCTAGGTAAAAGTGATTTACTGGTTTTTCTTCCAGATTTTTTTTTTTTTTAATTCTCCATCCAGTCTAGTCCCTGGAGTTTTCTTCTGGTCTCCAATCCAGAAATAATCATGTCAGCACGGGTGCTGCCATCTGCTGATAGACAGGCTAATGTTCTCTCTTAATTGGAAGGATTGTGATTTCTACAAATTGTTAGATGGAGAAGTACCCATCTCAAGCTTGTCTACCAATCTAGGCCCTCCCGAGCTACATGTGAAATCTGACTATTTTGTGATTACAGTATTCTCACAAGAAGAAGAAGAAGAAACCCCAAGCCAGAACTCTTTGTGTGCTCAGGAACATCCTTTTAATTTTAATATTCAATCAGCTGCCCTGACCAGGTTTCATCTTGAAACTGAGTATAAGCAAGTCCTCTTTCTAACAACAACAACAAAACAATCTGAATAAAGGCCGAAATTGTAAGCGTGTGGAGGGACAGGTAGGAAGCCAAATCCAGATCCAAAGTCCAGTCCGCAGCTCTGGGCGTCTGATCCCCAAAAGCAGGCCCTTCCGCAGGGAGGCCAAGCTCTTGGTAAGAGATGGGCGTCGACGGCATCTCATTGGCCGGAGACTCTCGGACCAGCGAGAGGCCAGACGCTGGAGGCCAGCCCTGCGCCTCCACAGCCGCATGGCGGGCGGAGCTGAGGCTGAGGGGAAGGGAAGGGGAGCGAGTCTGCAAAGGAGAGGCGACACTGTCGGGCGTGGTGGGGAGAAAAAATCCCCCCCTTTTTCTCATGAACACACACGCATGCAGACACACACCTACACACAAACACACTGTGTGTGTGTGTGTGTGTGTGTGTGTGTATGTGCATTCGCCGTCTGGCAATGAAAAGCCTTGTTTTGAGGGTCCCTCTCTTTGCATTTTAAGGTTCGGCACATGGTTTTAAGCCTTTGTCTTGTTTTCCAGTGGTTGCCTTTGCCTTCGGACGGACACGCACGCACGCACGCGCGCGCGCACACACACACACACACACACACACACACAAAACAAACAAACAAACCCAGGCCTTGTCAGTTCTTCCCTGCCAGTTTCGGACTAAGCAAGCGCTGCCTTCTTAGGCCGGTCAGCAGCGAGCAGAATTCTCCCCGTGTAAGGGGTGACGTGTGGAAAGACCCGCGGGCGCAGACTACGGCTGTCTATGCCCCGCACGCTTAACCCGATTGTCCCTCCGTCTTCCGGCCGTGTCCCCGAGATTCTAAACCCCTCGTAAAGTTAACCCAGCTTAGATTTGGTTCAAGCGTGCACAACTGAGTTGGTGAAGCGTGTTAACAGCACGTGGCTGGAGCCAAATCCTCGCGTCCACTTCGCGGTGAATCTGGAAAGAGTCCGGATTTTTTAGTTCCACTTTTTTATATATATAAGTCACAGTTTTTGCAAGTGTTGTTGTGGTTGCTGAATGTTACTCTTGTAACCTACACAGCCTTTCCCAACCTTGCGCCCTGCAGTTTTCCTGCAGTGGGTACTACGTGAAGGCTAGATATTGCATAAAGAGGTTGGGAAAATCTAGGTACCACAAAAGGCTAGATAGTACCTAAAGAACATAATTTCACTTAAAGTGGGCGAATAAATCACTGGTGCGCGGTTATAAGTCGAAGTGACACAGCTGCCGAAGCTCTTGGGGAATGGCGCTTTGATGTGCGCGATGGAATAAACCGCCTTTCCACTTGCCCGGCTGCTTCCCTTTCCTCTTTTCCTCCCAGTGTCAACAGACACCTGTTTATTCACATGTATATATTAGGTGCGTGTTGAATTGGCAACTTTCCACCCTGTTCCTCCCGAGCCGGGCTGCGATTAACTTAACACCCAGCTCGTCGTTGGGGAGGGCGACCCGCCCAGTAGCCAACCCCTGGGGGGTGTGTGTGAAGGGGATCATAGCAACCGGCAGGGGCAGCTGAACCCCTTGAGAAGCGGAGCAAAGCTTCTTGCTGGCGGAAAACTCGCGGGGGAGCGGCGCCCTCCCTCCTTTCCCTCGCGCGGGGAGGCGACCACTTCTATTTGACTTCCCACGTCTCGCTTCCAATCCCAGCGGCGCTCTCCCCCCCCCCCCCCGCCAGGCCTTGCGCCCACGCGGAACTTCGTTCGACAGGGCGAAGGAGCCCCCTGCTGGTCAGACCGTGGCAAAGGCGCATCGCAGCCACCTCTCCCCAAAAAGGGTCCAAAGAGTTAAAAGTGGAGAAACTGGGATCCGGGAATCCACGGAAGTCTGCAGCTTCTGAAAGTAGGTCCGGCTTAACAGACGCCTAGGTTTGATTCGTTGAGGTGGGCGAATCGGTAGGAGATCGTGAGCGGGATCTTGGAGTAGACCGGATGTTGCATTTCTGCCCCTTCTCATTTTCCACAATGAAACATTTCCCGGGCTCACTACATTCCAGGCCACGTTGTTATTGTTGTCGTTATTATCGCAGAACTTTAGTTTTTATGTATATTTCAATATAAAATGTGTGTTCCTTTTCGGTGAATTCCTTTTCTGCCTTTAAAAACTGCCCATACATAGAATTTTTCAACAGACTTGTAAATATTTACCTATGATGAGACAGATGTTGACAGAACAGCACTGTGGGCAATGAAGGGGAAGGCTGCATGTTCTCCCAGATGCTGGATTACAATTCCCATCATCCCTCCTTATTGCCCATGTTAGAGTAGATGAGCGTTTGAGGTGAAATATCTTGGGAGTAAGACACATGTTGTTTTTCTCTGGCAAATGGATACACTATGTGGGTTCTAGCTTTGATTTCAAACACACAGTATTTATTTTTGAAGTAGTTGTTGAAAAATGCCTGGGGAAAGTAGAGTTGTCTCACATTTAGCCCGGATATGGGAGACCACAAGTTCGAGTCCCACCTGAGCCCCCAAAAAGCCAACTGTGTGATTTTGGGCCGGTAACTTTCCCTCGGCTCACCTCACCTCACAGGCTTGTTGTTGTGGGCAAAATGTGAGGAGGAAGGTGTGTTGGATAAGTTCATCACCTTGAGTTATTTGTAATAAATCAATAATAAAATAAACGATAGATAGACAGACAGACAGACAGAGACGGACGGACGGACGGACAGACAGACAGACAGACAGATAGATACAGTAGATACTATTGCTGAAAGTGTCACTGGCATCAGAGCTAAACTTACTGATGTGTAATCCTTCTGACACAGCCAGTTTGGTATTATGTTTGTGGGAAAAAGGGCCTATTGTTTTTACAGAAACTGCAGAAGGCATGCTAGTCTGTGAAGAAAATGCATTGCGTATATTTCTAATTTGATGAGTCTAGCTCAGCGATGGCGAACCTTTTAGAGACCGAGTGCCCAAACTGCAACCCAAAACCAACTTATGTATCATCGGGTGCCAGGTGGGCGTGGCCCATTGGGTGTGCGTGGCCCGTTGGGTGGGCATGGCTTCGATGGTAACGGAAGACTGTGTGGGACTAAAAAGTTCAATCAATCAATTCCAACTTTGCGAGATTTTTTTTTTTTCCCATGAGAAGTTGAAATTGATTGAACTTTTTTTTTTTTGCACATGGCGGCGGAGGCCTAAAACAGGACTTTTCAACCTTTTTACCCATTGTACCATTTTTAGGATATGGCAACATCCGAGTACCACCAGCAAGGTGTCAAAAACTTGATGACCAAAAAAACCCCACCCCCATCTACTGGGTGGTTGCAGCAGGTTTTGGTCACTTCACATGCTTCCCAAAGAAGCGCCGATCAGCTGGAAAGCGGCACCAATCCTGGTGCTTCCGCTGAGCCCTGACAGCCCTGCAGCTCCAGCCATCTCTCACTCAGGCTTGTGCGGTGCTTCCACCGCTTCAGCTCATTCCCCTCCCCCGCTACCACTTTTCTAGGATGGTCGCCAATGTACCACAGGTGGTACCCATACCACTGGTTGAAAAGCCTTGGCCTAAAGCAAAAAGGTTTTATAAAATCCAGCTGAAGGCCTAGGACTGGGGCAAGAGTGCACATGCCCACAGAGAGGGCTCTGCCTGCCACCTGTGGCACGTGTGCCATAGGTTCGCCACCACGGGTCTAGCTGAAGCTTGAGAATTGTATGTAGGAAGGCCTGTACTATGCTAAAAACCGGCTTTTAACCAGAATTTGTTGATATGATAGTTATTCTAGAGCAGTGGTTCTCAACCTTTGGGTCGCGACCCCATTTGGGGTCAAATGACCATTTTACGGGGGTCGCCAAACAATGCGATCCACCATTTTTTCCCTCGGGGCGGCCCGCACATGCGCACTGCGCATGGGGGCGGCGCCGCACATGCGCGGCGCGTCCTTATGACCAGGATCACCGTATAAAAAGGTTGAGAACCACTGTTCTAGAGACAACCCCTAGGAACTATAGCCATAAAAGGTAATTTATAAATAAGGGCGGGGGGGATGGAATTTGAGTAATGGGAGATGTAATCAGAGGCGGAGATAATGTATTCACTTTAGACTCTTTGGATAGGCTGTGACGGCCTGAATACTAAGCCAATGAGGAAAAGTGGGAGGTACTTTTGCAATGGCAACAGGGAATATAAAGAAAGAATATTAATGATTTAAGGTGTGTCCACTGTACCTGCATGTATGTGATATACCCTCTTTGCAAAGTAAAGTAAATTACCATTGTTTTCTCTTGGAAGTTTTGGCTGGTGGTTGTTTATTCAAAACTAGACAGCGAACCCCACATGGTTATCAGGCTAGAAATCAGAGTATCGTGATGTCTAATTCTATTTTGGGCCCAAAGCAGTTGGGTGATTTTGGGCTAGTTATTCTGTCTCTTGAATGAATAGAATAGGATAGGATAGGATAGGATAGAACAGAACAGAACAGAACAGACAGAACAGAACAGAACAGAACAGAATAGAATAGAATAGAATAGAATAGAATAGTGATGTCTAATCCTATTTTGGGCCCAAAGCAGTTGGGTGATTTTGGGCTAATTATTCTGTCTCTTGAATTAATAGAACAGAACGGGACGGGATGGGACGGGACAGGACAGAACAGAACAGAACAGAACAGGATAGAATTGTGATGTCTAATCCTATTTTGGGCCCAAAGCAGTTGGGTGATTTTGGGCTAATTATTCTGTCTCTTGAATTAATAGAACGGAACGGAACGGAACAGAACAGAACAGAACAGAATAGGATCTTAGAGATCTTGTACTCCAGCCCCCTGCTCAAGCAGGAGTACCTATACCATCTCAAATTTAAATTGTTTCTGAATGTCATTCTCGGACCACAGAAAACTATATATTTGTCCTTACATTGGCATATTTACTGCGATATACTTAAGAGCGATTTATATTTACACCAGGAAAGTTATTCTACTCTACTCCTCTCTCATACACATTTGCACATAGGCACACATGTACAGTACATACATGCAAGCACAAACTGGGTGAACTATAGTCATCGCAATCCTGTAGGAGCCCGGGTGGCACAATGGTTAGAATGCATTATTGCAGGTTGACTCTGCCCAAAGCCTGGAATTCGATCCTGACCAGCTCAAGTTTGACTCAGCATTCCATCCTTCTGATGTAGGTAAAATGAGGACCCAGATCGTTGGGAGCCATAGGCTGACTCTAAACTGTGTAGAGAGTGCTGTAAAGCACTGCGAAGAGGTACTTAAGTCTAAGTGCTACTGCTGTTGTATCACATCCAGTGGTGGGATTCAGACGGTTCGCACCACTTCAGCAGAACCGGTAGCTAATTTTTTGTTGCCCAGGCCCAGAATGGACTTTCGGAAGCGGCATCCACACAGAGAACCGGTTGTTCACCTATGTGAATCCCACCACTGATCACATCTGCTGTGTTCCTTAACTCCATGGAGTCAATTTAGGCATGTTTCACCATCTTTCCTGAAATAAAGGACAGGATAGTACCCTTCCCAGACATTGCTAGTAAATTCTTCAGGAATTAGCATCTGCCACCATGCCTGAGGGCAGCAGGCCAATTTACAAACTGCAGGCTCACCTCCTCTTCTAACTGAAGGAAACAGCGAGTTGGGTAGGCAGAAGGAATCAAAGGGAATTAATCCTGCTGTTGCCTCAGTTGCTTGACGGTTTAATGATAGGGCTGACCCTGTTTTGTCCCACTCAAGGTTTGATTATAAGCTTGAGGAGGCTGCAATCTGACTTTGGGGTTGTTCTTTTTCCAAGGCCTATATCATTAATGTGATGATGGCAGTGACAGTTCTTGAATGTTATTAAACAATCAACAATGATCTGGAACTAGAGGGAAATTTTCGGATCGTAGTCGATGAGCTGTGGTTGCAGAATTGCATTCTGATTCTTTTCTGATTTTCTCTGAGCACCACTCCAGCATTATTATCTTATCTTTCCAACCTCTTCATTGTTGATCTGCTCTAGCCTTTGAAAAATTCAGGATATTGATCAAGCCTTTCTTTGAAGGATCCAGAAAGATTCATGCGAGCTCGTGCGTGTGATATGCCTTTCAGAAGGCTCAACGGGGAACGCACTGTTTCAAAGGCTTTAGTAATAAGTGGGCTCCAGTTTGCAAAAAGGAAACAAAAACTCGCGAAGCCGCTCATAATATGCTCCCGGATTGAACTGGAAACCAGGCTAATTAGCTTAAGTAGAACAGCCTCTTTCTCTTCTTGCAAAATCAGCTAGGTGGTTTGCATGGATGGGATATGGGCAAGGAATAAAAAAAAATCCAAATTTGAAATGAGTTAAATAAAAGCGAGTGGTTTTTATGAAACTTGAGAAGTCTGCCTGGGTGTAAATGAGTAGATGTATCTCACTCCGTGTGGGTGTCTAAGCCAGTGGTGGCGAACCTATGGCACGCGTGCCAGAGGTGGCACTCAGAGCCCTCTCTGTGGGCACATGCGCCGTTGCCCCAGTGGAGTTCACCAGAGTAGCGAGCATGTGGCGTTTGGAAGCGACAGGGCAGGAAGTGAGTGAGGAAGCGGCATTGGCCCCCCCAGGGATGCCCCGGAGATGGCGAGGGACTGGCCCCGGCCACACTCACCCAGTCTGCCATGACCACTGCAACCACGCCCACCCAGTGGGCCATGCCCCCTGCCCCCCCCTGAGGGCACCACAATGCTGATGCGATAAATAAGTGGGTTTTGGGTTGCCGTTTGGGCACTCGGTCTCTAAAAGATTCGCCATCACTGGTCTAAGCTTTTGCATTAAGCACAAATAATATATTTTTTTATTTAAAAAAATGTGGTTTGAGTGTCATCGTGGTATTTCCAGCTGCTCTTTGTACGGGAAAATAGAATGGCTATGACAGGGGTAGTCAACCTTGGCTCTTTTATGACTCGTGGACTTCAATTCTCAGAATTCCTGAGCCAGCTTAGCTGGCTCAGGAATTCTGGGAGTTGAAGTCCACGAGTCATAAAAGAGCCAAGGTTGACTACCCCTGGGCTATGATATGAATGGCATAGGATGTGAGGTTTGTGCTTGTTTGTAACCTGGTATGACGACATGTGCTTGTGGTATAGCAGGGCTGGCAGAAAGGCTTTGCGGGAGCCTGGTCGGAGAGAGGGAAGTGGGAAGCTTGGACAGAGGGGGTGAAGGGGGGGGGCTAACTGAAGGGGGAGGCTAGGAGGGCCTGGCCTTTGGCAGCCTCTGAGTGAGTTACGCTACACTGGTATGACATGACAAGTTCTGATGGCCTTCATCCAGGTCGGAAGAAACTGTGGTCCTTCAAGTGCTACCGAAATAAACTCTAGAAGTCCACTTCTGCCTTGTTCACTCTGGAACAATACTTGGACCTGTACAGGTAGTCCTCAACTTACAACGGTTCATTTGGTGACCACTTAAAGTTACAACAGCAGTGAAAAGAGTGACTGATGACCATTTTTGACACTTATGACCATTTATTTATTTATTTATTTATTTATTTATTTATTTATGAGACTTATATACCGCTTTAAGTGCAAGCACTCTCTAAGCGGTGTACACCAGTAAGCAATGTATATATATATATATATATATATATATATATATATTTACATTGCCCCCAACAATCTGGGTCCTCATTTTATCTACCCCGGAAGGATGGAAGGCTGAGTCAACCTTGAGCCAGTGAGATTTGAATCGCTGACCTGCTGAACATAGTCAGCTAAAGTGGCCTGCAGTACTGCACTCTAACTGCTGCGCCACCTCGGCTCTGTTGCTGCATCCTCATGATCATGTGATCAAAATCCAGATGCTTGACAACTGGCTCATATTTATGATGGTTGCAGTGTCTCCCGGGGTCGTGTGATCCCCTTTTGCGACCTTCTGACGAGCAAAGTCAATGGGGAAGCCAGGTTCACTTAACCACCATGTTACTAATTTAACAACCGCAATGATTCCGTTAACAACTGCAGGCAAGAAAGGTCGTAAAATGGGGGCAAAACTCACTTCACAAATGTTTGACTTAGCAACATAAATTTTGGGCTCAGTTGTGGTCATAGGTTGAGGACCACCGGTAATTAACCAACATCTGGAGAGTTACAAGTTTGCTGCCACAGTTTTAAGGAAGTGACCATCTCTCAGTCTGAACTCCCTGGGTTATAGGAAGGATCAGAGCAAACAAGGTTTACAAACCATTTTGCACACTCTTGAAACACTTTGAACACCCTTAAAACATTCATCAGGAGAAGGAAGAGATATATAATAATGAATGTTAGAATACCTGATCAATACCCTGAATTTTTCGAAGGCTAGAGCAGATGGACAATAAACATCATTACTGTTGTTGTTAAGTTAGTAAGATGGCTGTTAAGTCAACCTGGCTTCCTCATTGAATTTGCTTGTCAGAAGGTCACCAAAGCAGATCACGTGACCCAATTTTGCATCGGCAAAATTGAAAAATGTCCATCTATGAAAAATAGATTCCCTCCCCCCATCCTTCAAAGTTAAAATCTCCCCCAAAAGTTAATCATTCAGAACAGTTGAGAGGATATAGAGCACTGTTTCCCAAACTTGACAATTTTAAGGCATGTGGACTTCAACTCCCAGAATTCCACAGCCAGCATTGCTGGCTGTGGAATTCTGGGAGTTGAAGTCCTCATGCCTTAAAATTGTCAAGTTTGGGAAACACTGATATAGAGAATCCTAGGTCCACCAGACACGAGGCAGATATTGAAAGGCAGAACTGTTGTGACTTCACAACACATTTGTTATTTTGACATCACCGTGGTTAGAAACAGATGCTTACGCAGGTGGGAAGAAAGGAAGGTCCTGTTCAGAGCTGAAACTAATTTGTATATCACCCCACGCATCCCTCCCAATTCACAAACTCTTTCACATGTTTGCATTTGTGTTTACATCATATGGGTAATGTTGGCACAACACAGCTGACCAAGTCTGCTGCTGTGTGTGAGTAAACACTCATCTGTACATACCAATGGCAAAGAGACAGTTTGGTCTAGTGGTGAAGGCACCAGGCTAGAAGCCAGGAGACTGTGAGTTCTAATTCTGTTTTAGTCAAGAAAACCACCTGGCTGACCTTGGGCCAGTCACTCTTTCTCAGCCCAGCCTACCTCACAGAATTGTGGGAAAAAATAGGAAGAAGAAAGAATATTAAATATGTTTCCTGGTTTGAGTCATGCTGGTGGGGAAATTCTGGGAGTTGACGTCCACATGAGGGGTGGAGGCTAAAACATATAAAGAACAATTGCAGAAACTGTGTATGTCTAGTTTAATGAAAAAAATGACTAGGAGGGTGACATGATAGCAGTGTTCCAATATCTCAGGGGCTGCCACAAAGAAGAGGAGGTCAACCTGTTCTCCAAAGCATCTGAAGGCAGGACAAGAAGTAACGGATGGAAACTAATCAAGGAGAGAAGCAACCTAGAACAAAGGAGAAACTTCCTGACAGTTAGAACAATTAACCAGTGGAACAACCTGTCTCCAGAAGTCGTGAATGCTCCAACACTGGAGGTTTTTAAGAAGAGATTGGACAGCCATTTGCCTGAGCAGGAGGTTAGACTAGAAGACCTTCAAGGTCCCTTCCAACTCTGTTATTCTGTTAAACTGTTATGTCTTCAAGCTGCCTTTACCTATCCCCACCAGAGTTACTTGATTAACAGACACTGAGACACCTCAAGCTCTCTGTCTCCACTCACCTAAGTGGGTGTTCATATTTCTGCTCTGAACAGCACTTCAACATTAGCTCTTTTTTCCCCTTCAGCTTATTTTACCTGATGCCTGCCTCCCATTTTAAAAATAAATATGTTTTTCTTCATTCGCTCCTTCCATTTATACCTGCCTTCCCACCCAAAAATAGCATTCCAGGGGGGTTAATAATAAAACACAAATAAAACAACCAAGTCATAATTAAAACATTAAAAACCACCGCTTTAAATCTCACACATCACCACATCAAAGAAATGACAGCACCCAGCCTATGAAAAAATCTTCAGCAAGATGCTAGTTTAAATGCCTAAAGTGTATGATAAAATAAAAATAGCAGTCTTTGTTTTCTACCTTTGTTCTCCTCTGGACATCTGGGACAATTCCTTATTTGATCAATATTTCAATATTTGCCTCAGTATTTGCCTGAGCAATGGCATGCATTACCACATGTGATGAAAGGAAGCAAATTAGAAAAACGGGTGGTCAAGAGTATGGGCTTCAAAGAAGCTTACCGTGGCCTCTAAAGAGCCCTAAATATTGAATATCAGAGATGAGCTTAAAATAGAGCTGCCATTTGTAGAAGAGCTGAGAATCTTTGTCTGTTTGTTTTATTCCTGTTCTAAGTAGGCAGGAAAGGCCATGTGAGCCCTTAAGCTTAAAGCAATCTCTTTTTTGTTTTGTTTTGTTTTTTGAACCAAAGACTGTTCCTCGGCATGGCTAATGCATTGGAGTGAACATGCTGGTGACGAGCAGGGCTAAAGTAAGGGCAGAAGTCTCCACACATTTGTGCTAATTATCTATCGGTTGAATCCTAGGACTGATGATGCGCACAGAGCAAGCAAGAGGGGAAAAATAAATAAATAAAGCTGTAGCTTTTGAGGCATGTTCGGAAAATAAGAGGTATAGCGATTGTCCTGAAATCTGTAGGGAAAAAGCAATGGCAATGCAATTAATGAAAAAAAAAAAATTTCAAAGCTCCTCAGAATCTAAATGGGGGACCCTGAGACATCTCTTCTACTAAATAGGCAGATTGTTGGGAATGAGAGCCCAGGCTTCCTATGAAGATCTCTGCCGCAGGAGCTAGCCCGTAATGAGCTAAATCCTGCAATTTGGGCCAACTGGCAGAAGTGGATCCCCCATGGCATTTGGAATTGTTCCACACACACGTCTTGGTTAGATGCTGCCACCTGCCCTCTCCAACTTGATTTGAGTGCCTATTCTTGGCTTAGAACCCACTGATTTGGGCTCTTGATAAGACTCAAACACAGTTCTACCCCTTTCATTGAACAGCTCTGAATGCCACTCTATCTTTCTGAGAAAGCTGTGTTGGTTCCGGTGCCACTACAAGGACTTCCTTATTTGTGGAGAGGAAAAAAAAAATATTGAATTATCTAGAATACATTTCAACTTAGATTGGTTCCCTTGCCGGTATACTCAGCAATAGCGCCCTCAGTGTTTAAAAGGGGCACCTGGTTAATTTATAACATTAGAATCTGCTTAAACTGCAGCTGTTGACTGTAGGATCATCTCATTAAGTATATAGAGAGCAAAGTTTGTAGAAGTAATAGTAGTAAAGTTGGAAGGGACCTTGGAGGTCATCTAGTCCAACCCCCTGCTCGGGCAGGAAACCCTACACCATTTCGGACAAATGGCTGTCCATTCTCTTCTTAAAAACTTCCAGTGTTGGAGCATTTACTGCTTCTGGAGGCAAGCTGTTCCACTGATTAATTGTTCTCACTGTCAGGAAGTTTCTCCTTAGTTCTAGGTTGCTTCTCTCCTTGATTAGTTTCCACCCGTTGCTTCTTGTCCTGCCTTCAGGTGCTTTGGAAAAATAGCTTAATTCCCTCTTCTTTATGGCAGCCCCTGAGATATTGGAATACTGCTATCATGTCCCCCCTTGTCCTTCTCTTCGTTAAACTAGACATACCCCATTCTCGCAACCGTTCCTTATATGTTTTAGCCTCCAGTCCCCTAATCATCTTTGTTGCTCTTCTCTGTACTCTTTCTAGAGTCTCAGCATCTTTTTACATCATGGTGACCAAAACTGGATGCAGTATTCCAAGTGTGGCCTTACCAATGCATTGAAGAGTGGTATTAATACTTCACATGATCTTGATTCTATCCCTCTGTTAATGCAGCCTAGCACTGTGTTGGCCTTTTTGGCAGCTGCAGCACACTGCTGGCTCATATTTAAGTGATTGTCTACTAGGACTCCGAGGTCCCTCTCACAGTTACTACTATTGAGCATGGTGCCACCTATGCTGTACTGTGATCTGATTTGACTTGATTTGATCATCATTACTTAGGGCTGGAGTGTGAGAAGGTATCTGGCCCAGCACAGGCGGTCCTTGGGTGATGGTGGCAACTGGAACCGGAATTTCCATCAGTAAGCAATGGGGTCGTAAAGCGTGACATCACATGACCACATCATCACTTAGCAACGGCAATCCTGGCAGTCCTAGTTGCTGTCATAACCCCCAGTACCACCCTGGTTGTTAAGTGAGGACCTCGCATGGTCATAACATGGGAAGGAAGGCAGGCCAGCAGGTGATATCTAAGGTGAGCAGGCATGTGGCATGGGCAGGTGCTAGGGAGAACAAGCAGGAACTGGGGCAACTTGGAAACTCCTGTCAGCTTCCCCATTGACTTTGCTCATGAGAAGCCCTCAGGAAAGGTTGTAAATGGCATTCACATAACTCTGGCAAAACTGCAATGGACACTACTTTGAGAACCGCTCATAAATCCCCCTTGTTCAGTGCTGTTGTGACTTGGGATGAGTGATCATAAGCTAAAGACTACCTGTAATTTTTCAGGATTGAAGATCGATTGGGGAATGTGGCTTTCCCACACTTGACCGCTACCCAGCACCTTGACCACTACAGCACACTGGCCATACTGCCCCTGGGATGGCAGAGTGGAGAGTACAGAATGTGGCTGTGTTGCTGAAGAAGAAGAAAAAAAGACTTTTAGATAGTCTGGATAGACTTAGACAACATTTGCAAAGCCGTATTTACGTACTACTAAAATTCTGATTCTTATAAGCTTTAACTGGGCAAAGTGGTGCAAAACTTTTTGGAGCCAAGATACCTCAAAGGGGCTAACTCCCAGAATGCGTCCAAAATCTGGAGCCCTTGACTCCTGTGGAACTGAAACTGGACAGATTTTATAAAACGTTTTATGACATAAACGTTATCATAAAATAGTTTATGACATAATACAAAATGTCGTCAAACATTTCCTGCGCTGATGTTTGACAGTACTGGGTGCACTTCACCATGGGGGTATTTACAAGACAGATAGATCCCTGAATGTCCACCAGAATTTTAAAGAACTTTTCCAGTGAAGGCAGTACATGTAGCCCTTGACTTACGACCACAATTGAGCCCAAAACATCAGTTGCTAAGTGAGACAGTTGCTAAGTGAGCTTTGACCGATTTCTTATCACAGTTGTTAAGTGAATCACTGCAGTTATTAAGTTAATAACATGTTTGTTAAATGAATCTGACTTTGCTTGTCAGAAGGTTGCAACAAGTGATCACATGACCCCAGGAGACACTGCAACCGTCATAAATTTGAGTCAGTTGCCAAGTGTCTGAATTTTGGTCACGTGACCGTGGGGACGCTGCAATGGTTATAAGTGTGGAAAAGGATACTGAGCCAGTTTTCCAGTGCTATTGTAATTTCAGATAGTCACTAAATGAACTGTTGAGGACCACCTGTATTTTGGAGGCACTGTCATTGCTGAAGAAGGCATTGAGTAAAGAGGTAGGAAAATATCTCTGAAATGATGATGCGGCACATCACAGGTTGTGTCGTTTTCTTGTATATTTAAATTACACTTCATATATACAGGAGTCAAGGGCTGCATTTCTAATGTAGGCAGGGTTGATATTTAGAATGGATCATCTGATTTGGATGGTTGCAGTGAGAAAGGACTATGGAAGGGGCAACATGGGTATCTTAAGTCATCTCCCATTTCAAAAAACCAGGAAAAGTTCGCATTTTGGAATATTGCCATTTCTGGACAGCGTGTCCCCCTGAAAGCTTGTATTTTTGTATGTGTGTAACCCGGTGTAGTGGTTGAGATGTGGGGTCTGGGTTGGGGATATTCAGGTTCAAGTCTCCATCTGGCTAATAGGTGTATTGATTGATGAGTTTCTATCAAGAGGCTAGTGACTCTTAGCAAATACATAGATTTGACCGTAGAGTCAACTTCATGAATCAGATAAATCCATTAGAGTGTTATAGCTAATTTTACCCTTGGTTATTGATTGTTTTAACTAGGTTATTCATTGCTACTTTATTTATACTTGAAGGTTTTATTGTTTTATATTTTGGGCGATGTAGTTGATGGTTTTCTGTTATACAGGTAGTCTTTGATTTAAGACCATAATTGAGCCCAAAATTAGGGTTGCAAATGATGTTAGTCATTAAGTGGATCGCTATGTGACTGCACCTGACTTTACAACCCATTTTTTGTGCCAGTTGTTAAGTGAACACAGTGGTCTTAAAGCTAATGCTATAGTCACTGTCTTCCAGAAGTAAATGCCGGTTTCCAGCAAAAAAAGGTAAATTATGGGTCACATGACCACGGGACATTGCAAATAGCAATATATAGCAATAAATGCACCCAAAATGTGATTATGTGATGGGGGGGATGACCTTCAGTACTTCAAATCCTGGTTGTAAGCAACCCATCATAAGTGGAGGATTTCCTGTATTTTGTATATTTTAACTGATATTACAGTAGCCGCTTTGAGTCTGTAAGCCCAACTCAATCTATCAAGCAATCAACTTATTTCTCAGGATTGTTCCTGTGCGGATGAAACTAAACGAGCCGAGGTGGTGCAGCAGTTAGAGTGCAGTACTGCAGGCCACTTTAGCTGACTGTGTTCAGCAGGTCAGCGGTTCAAATCTCACCGGCTCAAGGTTGACTCAGCCTTCCATCCTTCCGGGGTAGGTAAAATGAGGACCCAGATTGTTGGGGGCAATGTACATATATATATACATTGCTTACTGGTGTACACCGCTTAGAGAGTGCTTGCACTTAAAGCGGTATATAAGTCTCATAAATAAATAAATAAATAAACGCTCTTTCTAACCATGCTACTTTGAGCTCTCGGAATGAATATGTTCCACCAAACAAACCAAATGCAGCTATGGCTTGAAACTCTTTAAAATCTGCCTCCTTTGTGATAAAAGCCTAAGAGATAGGATGTTGGGGACAATGTTCCAGAACTGGGTTGGACTAAGTGAATTCTTACTGTGTGGTTACTATGTTCCATAGCCTTCAGCAAAATATGGAAATAGATTGGTGTGTTCTCAAAAGCAGAGAAAGAGAGGTAGGGTAATGGGGGAGAGCATGCACACCCTTCTGGGTGTTTAGCTGAGATATGTCTCATTATCTTATAGTAGGAATGCAACAATGAGAGACAGGAGTCCACAGAGCAATTTAAAGCAGTGATACAGGCAAATGCTGGGTCTACTTTTGAATAGCGACATGCTTTTTTACATGCATCCCAATAATTTGGCATTTATAATTCACATTACACTTCCTTCCTTCCTTCCTTCCTTCCTTCCTTCCTTCCTTCCTTCCTTCCTTCCTTCCTTCCTTCCTTCCTTTTTTGCTCTCTATGTCTTTACCTTTGGAATGGATATCATTCTTAAACATTTCCTATAAGTCAGGATTTTAACCTTCAAAAATTTGTCTTGGATATTTATTTATTTATTTATTTATTTATTTATTTATTTTCCTAGTTTCTTTCAGCAAAACATTGGGGAAGCTTGAGTTGAATGCGTTTTGTAAATTAGCAGGTCTAGAAGTCATTTTTTTTATAAATTGTCTGTTATGTTAATCAACGCTGATAAAGAGTTACAAAAGAGACTTTGAAAATCTGTGGTACTTAATAATAGTCCAGGTGGATTTAGATATTTAGGAGTAATTATTACAAAGGATTGGCACCAATGAAAGAAACATAATTATGACCCTCTTCTGCAGATTATAGCAACATCTTCCTTTAGCATTGCTTGGTGGAATAGCTACAAATTAAAATGACTGTTCTTCCCCAAAGTCTATTTTTGATTTAAACATTTTCTATTTCCTTGCCTATTGCTTGTTTTCATACATGGCTGATGATTGTTTCTTCATTTATACACGTGTGTGTGCGTGTGCGTGCAGGCATATGTATATAAATATATACACCCGCTTGAATTAGTCAAATTATACAAAATAACCAAAGGATTATAGACATTTAAGATATACCAAATATGAAAATGACTTCGATGTATTAAAATAATCAATTCATGTCATTTGGAATTCCAAATGTTCAGTGAATACAAAGGGAATTAGCAATAGATTCAGTCTTCTAGAACAGAGGTCCCCAACCTTTTGGGCACCAGGGACCGGTTCCGTGGAGAGAGATTTTTCCACTGACTGTAGGGGGTGTGGTTTTGTGTGCTGCCTGCATCCCACAGATGGAGCTTTCTTTGTTTCTGCAGACTGGTTGCTATCATGCTGCGGCCCGGTACTGGGCCACAGACCGGGGTTGTGGATCCCTGATGTACAAGATAAATAGTTCCAGGAAACCTATTTCTGCTAACTTTAACTTACAAAAGAATTGGTTACAAGTACCAGCTTGCTTTCAAATGGGACAAGTGTAATCATTTAGTGGTTTTATTTTTCAGGGACCCATAAACAAGGCAGAGTACAAATAAAATTCAACAACAAAAATTAATTCTGTAATTCACCGCAATCCTATCTGCAGCCACAACTAGCCTTGGTAATCTGATGAGATCTTGTCAGACAAGAATATCAAGAATATTACTAAGAGCCGAGTTGGCGCAGCAGTTAGAGTGCAGTACTGCAGGCCACTTTAGCTGACTTTGTTCAGCAGGTCAGCGGTTCATATCTCACCGGCTCAAGGTTGACTCAGCCTTCCATCCTTCCGAGGTAGGTAAAATGAGGACCCAGATTGTTGGGGGCAATGTAAATATATATATACATTGCTTACTGGTGTACACCACTTAGAGAGTGCTTGCACTTAAAGCGGTATATAAGTCTCATAAATAAATAAATAAATAAATAAATAAATATTTGAAGGAGAATGTTTATCAGTCTTTCTCAAAGTTGTCAACTTTAAGACTTCGGCTTCCAGAATTTCCAGTTGGGGTTCCCTAGCCCAAATTCTTATTTTATGTTGTGTTATTGTATATTCTATGTTCTGAAGGTATTATATAGAATACAAAAAAGAGTCTTTGGGGAGTTTTAGGGGAAGAGACTGACAATTCAATTTGATAAGTTGGTTTGGAACTAACGGTGAAGAATTCTCTTAGAATCTACTGTGGTAAATCACCATGAAAAAGAATTTAATACTTAATTTATTAAAATAAGTAATTATCTCTTTCTGGGACCCATTCTAAAAACTATCTCAGCTGGCATTTGCTTTTTCTTATAAGTCAGGTTGCTACATAACCCATCTTTTAGCAACGTCATGTCTTCCTTGCCCCTTCACACAAAACAGGTAGTCCTTGACTTATGACTGTTGCTTAGCAATCATTTGAAATTACACCCTATCTAGAAGAACAGAATCGTGACCCAGTTCTGAAGTTCCAATGTCACCCTCCCAGATCACATGACCGCATTTTGGACACTTGGCAATATGGCCACATTATGACCATTTGCAGCATCCCAAAGTCCCATGACCATGTTTTACAACAGTTTTGCTGAAAAGCAGAAGTTACTTCCAGTTTTCAGCAAAACATGGCTTGCTGAACAGCACCATAGCAAAACATGGCTTGCTGAACAGTTGGGCCAATCATTTACCACTGCAAAAAAGCTTGTAAAATCGGGTCAGTCACATGACCAACCTGATTTATGACTGACATGTGAGCATGATCAGCAGGCTCTATTATGATTGTATGTCAAGAATTATCTGTACTTACAGCCAAGACTGGAAGAGATGAAAAACAAGGAACAATAAGTCATAAAATAGCTAAATGAAGTTTAGAGAGTTAAAAAGAGAAAGTCCAGACATGTATAGTAGAATTGTTAAGGACTGAAGCTTGGCCAACAAGAATAGAATTTTTATTGTAACTTTTTTTAAAAAAGTAGCCTCTTTTAATGTGGAAATACTTTAGACCAATAGCTTATACAACCAGGGAAAAGAAATCTGAATAAATAGGAACAGCAACAAAGTAAAACAAAAGTTTACTTTGCTACATGTACTACAGAAGAAATCATAGGGGTGCATGCTCATATGTACACGCACAATCTTGCAATCAGTAAAATACTACTGCAGAAAATCTGAGTGTCTTTATACTTCTATTATCTGAGTCAATTACATTTAGAATCATTTTTCTGTAAAATTATCATTATGTTTGGGATTAGCTATAATTTTAACAGACAAGAGATCTTATCCATGGTTAATATTTCCTTGGCGTTTTCATTTCATTTCATCTTTGGGTAATAAAAGAATGGTGTATTTCTTTCATTCTGCTGTAATTTGAAAGTTTGCTGCTAGTAAAAATAAGGCAATAATGTTCTTCAAAATCTGTGCAGTTAATGTCGTTCTAAATGGTATCTCTTCCCATCTAAATAAACAAGGAAGAAATACGAGTCAGCTCCACTCTAAATAGTTTCATTGTCCATTAATATCTAACTAAACAGTTTTAGGATTAAAAGGCCATAATACCTGAGCACTACTTAAAACAGGTCTGCATCCTTGCCTATAAACTTTGTCTCCTAGAAACCCATCCCAAGCAACAATGAACACTTGATTTGGTTTTGAATGCATCTTTTCTAATAAGATTTTGCTTGTCTCTAAATCAGGGTCTCACATGCCCTCAAACTCCAATCTCGATCATACTTGACTGGATTACCTGAGATTTCATTCTACCCTTTGTGTCCGAAATTATTCATTCATTTATTATTTCATTTACTTATATCCTGCCTTTATTATTTTTATAAACAACTCAGGGTGCCCAACATGCCTAGTACTCCTTCATAGTTTCCCCACAACAGTTCTGTAAAAATGAGTTGGGCTGGGAGACGGTGACTGGCCCGAGGTCATCCATCTGGATTTCATGCCTAAAGCAGGGCTAGAACTCACCGTCTCCCAGTTTCTAGCTGGTACCTTAAACACTAGACCAGAGTTCTCCAACCTTTCCGGCTTGGTGGCCAGGAAGGAAAGGGAGCAGCAGGGAAATGTGCATGCATGCAGTCCATGCGTGCATGCACAAGTGGGCTGCGTGCACCCATGGCATGCCCGCTGGTTCCTGCGCACGTGCAAACAGGCCACTGGTACCCGGATGATGCTGGCGGCGGTGCTAGCGTCCACTGCATGCACAATGGGGCCACTAGTGCCCGTGCGGCGGTGCTACTGCGAGTGGGGCGGGGCTTGCCAGTTATTCCCAGGTCCCGGTGGCCACGAGGCCATGGCCCAGGATCAGGCCACGGACCATAGGTTGGAGACCCCTGCGCTAGGCCATCCTGCTGATTGGAGTATTCAGGGGCTTCCTTTTTTTGCCCAGTTAATTTTCTATTAAAAATTTCTGGCAGATTATTCCATCCATGGTAAGAAGGCAACTGTTTTGACTGAAGGAAAATCAAGGCCCTGGGATCCTGAGCTTTGAGCAAAAAAAAAAAAAAAATGCTTCAGAATTCATAAATTAGACGAACAATAATGATCGTCCTTTGTTTCAGATTACAGATCCATAAAGGACCAAATGTTGTAACTGCAAATATTGATGGTCGTGTAGAGGCAAACTTTCCTCTCTGTCCTGTAGTTCCCTCATACCGGTAGTCCTCGAGTTATGACCACAACTGAGCCCAAAATTTATATTGCTAAGCAAAACATTTGTTAAGTGAGTTTGCCCCATTTTACGACTTTTCTTGCCAGAGTTGTTAAGTGAATCATTGCATTTATTAAATTAGTAACACGGCGGTTACTAATGAGCCTGGCTTCCCCCATTGACTTGGCTTGTCAGAAGGTCACAAAAGGGGATCACATGATCCCGGGACACAGCAACAGTCATAAATACGAGCCACTTGCTAAGTATCTGAATTTTGATCATGTGACCGTGGGGAATGCTGCAATGGTCAAGTGAGAAAAAGGGTCACAACTCACTTTTTTCAATGCTGTTGTAATTTTGAACAGTCACTAAATGAACTGTTGTAAGTTGAGGACGACCTGTAGTAGAATGTGCAAGGGACTTCTTATCCATTTGTAGACAGATCAAAAAGGAGGGGAACCATTTCTTTGAGTGGAAGAGGATTACTTTGGGTCTGTTCCTCAACAGTATCTTGGAGTGGAATGCATCCTCAGCATTGCCAGTAACACACATTTTTGCTTTTTCCTACTCCACCACCCCCACCCCCACCCCCAGGATCAGCACAGGCTGTATATTTCCTTAAAAATATCCCAGCTCTTCCAAAGCTTCCATAGTGTAAGTGAGGGATTACCATGTTGGGAAAAAAAAATCAAGTGTGAATATTTGATGCCACCAACTTCCAAAAAGTCATTTTACTTTTCTGGTACAAAGGAGGAAAAAAAAAAGAATAATCTTAGAAATTTGAGAACCCACAAAAATGATTGATTCAAAATTAGTTTGGCCTAAAGGAGAAAAAAAATTACTGCTTTGGCTTCAGAGAATAATACCAGGCTGACAGGGAATGAGCAGTGAGCAGCCATGGAGAGAAGGGTCAAAAAAGGCAAAATGGTGCCCTCACAATGTAAGCCTTGACCTTTATGATAAAAAAGGTAAAGGCTTCCCCTGTCCAGTTGTGTCTGAGTTTAGGGGCCGGTGCTTATCTCTGCTTCCTAGCCAAGGGAAGCCAGCATTGTCAGAAGATGCTTCTGTGGTCATGTGGCCGGCATGTCTATTCACCGAGGTACATAGAATGCCGTTACCTTCCCACCCAAGTGGGAGCTATTTATCTACTTTTTTTTGCATGCTTTCAAATTGCTGGGTTGGCAGGAGCTGGGGCGAGAACTGGAGTTCGCCCCATCACACAGTACTTTGGGTCTTGTATTACCAAACTTTTGATTAACAAGCTCAGCCTCTCAACTGCTAAGCCACCACGTCCTTCCTATGTGCACGTGCAATGTTGATGCCTGTAAGATTACATCATGACAGTTCGACATCTTGCCTTTTTTGATCAACAAACCCGCCTCCCCCCCTCCACAATGCAACTGTTCTCAAGATGCTTAGAGAGCACCAGCTGGAAGCAAGCTGTGATAGAATCTAGTAAAATGAACTTAGTTCTTCAACTGATATGACTCAGAAATTTCCCTGGCAGGAGAAAAAAAACAAAACAAACCCTTTTTCTTTCAAATATGACCCTTGGGGAAATATTTATGATTAAGAGAGTATGCCCCTGCGTCCCAAATCTTCAAAATAGACACCCAAAGCTTTGCTATTATACAGGGGAGTGAGGCCAAAATCAATATTTCTTCCCATATTCACAAACATCTCTTTGATATCAGACCTATTTCAAAATAATAACATATCCTTTGGATTGGAAAATGGTGTGATATACCTGCAAACTGAATTCCACAACACTCTTTCCTCGCCAAAACATCTAAGATAATTTAAAGGTAACCTAGATTATTTATTATCCTACATCAAAATATCTGTCTCCCTCTGTCACCCCGTGGATTATACTAGCAGAAAAGCATACTGTATAGATCTAGTTAGAAAATGGATTTCATCTTTTTTTTTTTTTTGAAATAAAAGCCCCTAATGGCTTTAATTTTCGATGATTGTGACAAGCTCCATTTGTTCCCATTGTGCAAATCTCAGTTTTTACAATGTCTTTCATAATTGCTTTTCATCCATATTGGAAGCTGGGTGGTCTCCCAAATATTTCCAAACATTCTTCATCCATTTGTATGGAAATTAGGATTGACGGTGGTATTGTACCTGTCCAGGAAAAAAAAAATAGGCATAATCATTGCTTTGACCAATTTACATTAAAGTGAGATATTTTGCCATAATTATACATTACTTCACACCCAGATGATAGGAAGATTCAGATGAAACATGCGTTTCATTTCTGTAGTTGCCTGTGGGAAAACTGTGAGACAGATGAAGAGGAAAAATAGCTGCCAAGTGTAGGATCTAATTTTTCCTGCGGCTCTTAAGACTAATATCAGACATGATGACTCACAGACGTGACATCCCCCACAACAGAAAATCTTTGCCCCGAAGAATTGACTGTGTAAACGTTGATAGTGGGAGGTGTAGAAGGAAAGAAGAGATATATTATTTTTTAAAAAGTTTGCACAGAGCTAGGAGTGCTGCAGAAGAGAGTAAGAAAAATATGTGGGGTGTGCATATCTCTAGGCTGAACTCAAGGGAAGAGAGTGTGACACTTTGCTCATTTAATGTGAAAAAGGAAGAGATGCAAAGAAGTTTCTATAATTAAGTGTGGGGCGTATTTATTTATTTATTTATGAGACTTATATACCGCTTTAAGTGCAAGCATTCTCTAAGCAGTGTACACCAGTAAGCAATGTATATATATATATATATATATATATATATATTTACATTTCCCCCAACAATGAGGGAGAGCTTAAAGGGACCTTTTCTTCAAATACGAGCAGTTCTAAAACTAGGTCCAGCCATGGACACCAGTGGGAGAATTGGGGATCTCCAAAATTTACTTGCTCGGTGGCAGCATCTGAAGAATCGAATCCAAAACGTCAAATGGAAATTTTAATTGGGCAGTCACAGCCGCCACCTTGGTGTTTTTGATTCTCCCTATGGATGTCTCCACCCGTCAGAATGCGATGATAGTGGCCAAATTAGGGTTCAAATGATAATTAAATCATTTCTGGAGCACAAAGTGGTGGTCATGGTGACTATAAGTCACATCTAGGATCAAAACCAGAGTGCCTCGAAAAAGCAAGCTTCTTGGAAATATCAAGCAGAGAAGAAGGGTGTTGCTTAAATATTCTGCTTGTGAGTTTTCCAGAAACCTCTGTGGGTAAGAGATCCAATTGAGCACTGTTGGTTTGATCCAGCAGGATTCTTATATTCTTGCAGCTAACATAAATACGTTGCATGTACCTTTGATAAGAGCCAGCCTGTGGCTCATAAGAAAACATTATCTATTATTTGCGATGGGGGCTGAAAAAAAAAGCACTTTTGAATAATGCAAAAATCATTAAGAAATAGTTGCTTTGGGAAGTTTTTTTTATTATTATTATGAATTTATATCTACCCACAACAAAACGGCAGCCCCAAATGGCAATACACCTTAGTCTGATACATTCATCTCCAGGCGTGATTTATATGTTCTGTTTTCTCCAAATCAGTGATGAGAATGCATTTGTAAGGATTAAACATAAAGAGACAACTATATCACATTAAATATTTTCATCTGCTGCAGAACTGGGAAGCGGGGAGATTTCTTTCTCGCCGCGCTTCTCAGAAGGTTTATACACATACAATCTCAAATCATTTCAATGTATTGCAAAGCACTGCCAGCTAAATTACATGAATATGAAATGTAGCCTCCTCCTTCTCCTTGTCACAAGCTTGTAGTAGATGGGAAAGAATGGATGAATTTCTACTGTGGTATAGCTGGGTGGGCAGGGAAGTTTCCATGGGAAGTCATAAAGCATCTCTGCAGGAACTGCAAACTTCTAGATGCCAATTAGCTGCTGCCGTTGCAGTAAAAAAAATAATAACCTGGCTTAGAATTTGGACATTGGATTCCTGTCAGTGGGCAAGAAGCTTTATGTTATATTAGAACTGTTGCTGATTCACAACTTTTGCATACCTATCAAAACCAATGTTTAAGGATTCTTTTCCTCTTCCTCCTCTTCACCCATATCCCCTTCCCTGGAAGTAAGATTCACCGGATGCAACAGGATTTATTTTTGATTTGCCATGCATAAGACTGAGCCGAAGGGCAGGTAATCAGTCTCAAAACATTTCTGGATATCTACTCCATTTCTGGAACTTGATCGTTCTTGGATTTGCTTCCATCCAATATTCCTATTTCTGGTGCTCCCCCATTTTTACCTTCACCACCCATGTTGGCTTTTTTTCTTCTCCCCAAAATTTGCATTTAGGGAAAACAGGGATGTAATTATCTTTCCTTCTCGCACTTTTATTCCAAAGAAGCAGGATAGTTTTGCTCAGCACCCCAGATCTTTACTACCCTTTCTTAATTAGATGTTCTCCTGGTATTCTGGACTTCAAACCTCATGATCTCCATCTACAAGGGGTGTTTCCTTCGATCTTCTGTTTACTTTCAGTAGTCAAGCAGCATCAGCAGCAGTAATAGGAAGAAAACTGCTCTCTGTATTTTAATTAGATTGCAAATGACCAATTTGTTGCTGAGACCTTCCAGGTGTGAAGTGAACCTCTTTTGGTGAGTTTTGGCCCCTTGTCTCTTGGTCAGGCAAGAAGTCAAAAAGTTTGGATAGCAACTATTACATCCTTATAAATGAGTGAGACGCCATACGTAAGGAGGTTGTCTTAATGTACTATTAACTACAATAGTTCATTTTATTTAGTTGTCGTCATCATCATCATTATCATCATCACCACCACCATCATTTTAGCCATTGTCTGTCTACTGCAGGATGAAGGCTTCTTCTGTATGTTTCCAACCAAATAATATGGACCTGAGCTTTCTTTTGCCAATACTTGCGGATGTCAATGATCCCTCTTTAAGTCTCTTTCATGGACGCTTGTTGTCAAGCGGGATCCATTCTATGACTTGGTCCACCTGCCATCAGTTCTTCTTGCTATGTGACCAGCCCATTTCCACTTCAACTCTTTTACTCTTTTGATGATATTGTATACTTTCGTTTGTTCTCTAATCCATGTGCAGGTCTTTCTGTCTTGTCATGCCGAGTATGTATCTTTCCATGGGTCTTTGCGCCACTCGTAGGTGAGGTTAGGGAAGTTAGTGTCACTGGCATATGTTACAGCAGGTAGCACACACTGGTTGAAAACTTTTCTTTTTAGGCATGGGGGAGGTTGTTCTTGAATATTATGCTTAGCTTGCCGAATGCCTGCCAACCACGTTTAACACACCGATTCATTTCTTTTATTGTATCACCTTCCATTGAGATCCATTGGTCAATACATACAAGAGCTGCACAAAGCAGGAGAACCATTTGGCTTTAAAACAAACCTAAAAAAGAGCCAGGTTGTATTTAATAAATTTAACAAAGAAAGACATATGTGTATGTGTATGTGTGTATATATATATATATATATATATATATATATATATATATATATATAATATATAGAGAGAGAGAGAGAGAGAGAGAGAGAAGAGAGGAGAGAGAGAGAGAGAGGGAGGGAGGGAGGGAGGGAGGGAGGGAGGGAGGGAGGGAGAGAGAGACGAGCTAGATGTAGTAGTCCACTACATTTAGTTGTATCCTGCCTTTATTATATTTACAATTCATTCACAGTGGTGAATGTATCCAACATATCTTCCAGCTCCTATTTTCCTCACAGCAACCATCCTATGAATGGGCTGAGAGAGAGAGTGACTGGCCCAAACTCAACCAGTTGGCTTTCATGGCTAAGGCAGGACTTGAATTCACAGTTCCCTGGTTAATAATGTGAAATTTGTCTCTGGTATCTGAAAATAAACCAGAGACAGGAACAGTTTTTTAAAAACATGCCACCATCTTAGAAAGAATCCCAGGGACTGTTCTTGTGAGCCTAAGATTGCTACAATTAAGGGGGTGCCTAGAGCACAATTTTCAGTTCAAACATCAGTTTGAAGATCTCAAAAGTCTTTGGAAGATTTTTGAAGCATCGGGAAGATCGTCAGAGTTACATGGGACTTATTCAGATCTCCCTCCCTTCAATTCAGTTTGAGGGGAGAATTGAATAAACTTGTTTTTTCCATCTGACAGAACTTTTCAGAAAGTCCTTCCTTTAGGAGGGAACAGACAAGATAGTTCATAACTAAGCTGGGATGGCTGCTTCTCCTAAACCAGGGGTAGGCAACCTTGGCTCTTTTATGCCTCGTGGACTTCAACTCCCAGAATTCCTGAGCCAGCCAAGATGGCTCAGGAATTCTGGGAGTTGAAGTCCACGAGGCATAAAAGAGCCAAGGTTGCCTACCCCTGTCCTAAACCAATTGATTTAGCAAAAGGTATGAGTTTAGTTGGCTCTGGAGAACAATAAACATGCATGAAATCAGAGCACAGTATAGAGCAGTGCTTGTCAACCTTGGTTATTTGAAGAAGTGTGGACTTCAACTCCCAGAATTCCCCAGTCAGCCATGCTGACTGGGGAATTCTGGGAGTTGAAGTCCACACTTCTTCAAGTGGCAGTGGTTTAGAAACACTGGTACAGAGTTTAGAACTCTCTACATGATCCCATGAAGTACATTGTGATCTTTCCCTTTTCAGTCAATATTGAATAGACTCAAAGGATTGAGCAGTGTATCGTCAGTCTTGGCCAGTACATTTTGTGTCACTTTTGTTCTCTGAGCACAGATTGCCTGGCTTTGGCCTTGGGTTTTTGAAACACACTGTTTACAGTAAAACATACCGTTCTGCAGTAAAATCAAATTTTACTTCTTGCAGTTTTAATGAATGAAACACTGCATCAGTTACTGGCATTAGCAGTAAACCTGGAATTAACAATGCTGAGCTGTATTCAATTTCCATACAATGGATAGAAACACTCTCTAGCATTACAGCAATCTGTTGCCTTTTCCAAGTTGGGTAATTGGATTCCCTAGAAAATTTGGGAGTATCTGTGGATCGATTTGGCACAGTTAAAAGTAATCATGCCCAGAAATAGGTTATAAAGAAGTTCTCAGTTAAAAGGATCCAGTTCGGGCCAAATGATAGCAGTATTTCTTAATTGTATTTCTATAGTGTTCAGAAACTAAAGCAACTTAGATGGTTGACAAAACAAACTTTGAAACATAAGGTGGATAAATATAAAACAATGTAAATTGAGTTGGACCCAAAATATAGGCTGATTCTGAAGCATTAACAAAATATGTACTGTAAAATAGTTAACAAAATGGGTCTTAAATAACATGAATTACACAAAGGAAGACTATGAATTTAACTATCACAACTAATTATTTAATTTGTTTTTAAACCAGAAAGAGAAATATTGCAATAAGAGGGCGGAATCCTTGTGTTATAAGAGTAGCATCTTAGGAATCATGTCAAGAGTGAAAATTTGGCAGCCTTATTGTTTTCATCTTGTCATTAAAGTAAGTTGGGTGGGGGAGATGAGGCTTCGAATGGGTTAGTTAGAGAGAACCGAAAGCTCTTCAGTTCTGCAGACATTGTTGAAACACTGATGTGTGGAAACTTTTCAAGGACATTCGAACCATGGGGACGAAGATAGCAGAAGGTTCTCAAAATAACGAGAAGGTGTTTACACAAACTATGTGGACATCTGGGAGGGGTCTATGACAATTTGCCACAGCCAACTCGCCATGGCCAACTTACCCGACTAACTCACCATGACCAACTTGCCATGGCCAACTCACCACAGCCAGCTCACCACGGCCAACTTGCCATGGCCAACTCACCACAACCAACTCATCATGGCCAACTTGCCATGGCCAACTCACCACAGCCAGCTCACCACAGCCAACTTGCCACAGCCATCTCACTGTGGGACAACTTGCCACAGCCAACTCACCACAGGACAACTCATCGCAGGACAAGAGTTACATTAATATCAAAGAAATGGTGGAATGAAATCGTTCAAGAAAGGCTGCAAAAGGAGGGACAGAATGAAATGTGAACAGCAAAAATTAAAATATTTTTTTATTTATTTTAAATAATTAAATAGAATTGTTAAATTGTCCCACAGAGAGTTTTCCCATGGTGAGATGTCCAGTGATGAGTTGGCTGTGGTAAGTTGGTCGTGGTGAGTTGGCAGTCATGAGTTGGCAGTGGTGAGCTGGCTGTGGCAACTTGCCCACAGCGAATTGGCTGTGGCAAGTTATCCCATTCTGATCTGGGAGGGTTGGCTGGGAATTTGTTTTATGCTTTGGTTAGATACTTTGACATTTTAGAATGAGATATCTTGACATTTTAGAGTTAGTTTTCCCTCGCCTATATCATGTCATGTATTCAATAAACCAGTAAGATCTTCAGAAATGAAAAAAAATCCTGGACTTTATTTGGATAGTCGAGCTGGAAGTTGACAAATCATACATCCACCTCAATTCAGATTATTAACATTTATTTAAAAAAAGTTGAACTGGAATTATTCACAATTACAGTACTTCTCGTTGTCAAGTATTTCTGGGAATGATGGGCATCATATTGTCCCATTCTGAGGATTTTTTCAGTACTTTTTGCAAAAAAAGGTTCATTAATTGTGAATTCTCTTGGTCTCGTCTTAGATGAACTTAGCCAGCTTCCAGTTATTCCATTATACAATTAAGTCATTTTGACTGCATTGTGTTGCCATCAACCTCAATTACATGTCTTTGCTGTCATTAATAACATAATGTAGCCCAATCTGATTGTCCATAGCATTACGAGAACAATCCAGTCAATAATGTGAACTATAGAGTTTTTTAATTATTGCTTTCTGCTATTTTACCTTTTAATTTTTATTTTTTTTTCATATTTGTTATCAGAAATATATTTTCTTTTCTTATTATTTGTAAGCTAACCTAACAATTTTTCTGAAGGACAGCACAGAAATAAAAGATTTTCTACAGATCACTTTTGATGAATCTAAGCAAATGTCAGAAGCAGTTAATTAGAAGCTACCATCACTTAGAAGATTTATTTTTACAAAAAAAAAGGTGTGTATTATTCATTCAATAGAAGTTTGACATTGGTGATATAGCCAGTGTTGGCACTGGAGAGGATTTCGTCAAGGAGGGCCATTTCATTCAACCAAGGCTGCTCAACAAATATTCAACTCATTTTGTAGACCAGATATTGTCTTCTAGAAATAGAGTACCCTATGTATGATTATTGTTTTAAAAACACTGCTTTGGATTGCTGTTACTTTTATTGTTAACTTACCTATTTTGCAGAGAGATCAGTATCTGAGTTCTGTTGATTCAAAAGATATGATGCAAAGTTTAGGAGAGTTTGAATGTTACCATAGCTCTGGTTTAATTCCCCCCCCCCATAGTGTTCTTTGGTGCATTCCAACAGCAATAGCAATAAGACTTAGACTTATATACCACTCTATAGTGCTTTACAGCACTTTCTGAGTGGTTTACAAATGCCAGCACATTGCCCCTGACAATCTGGGTCCTCATTTTACTGATCTTGGAAGGATGGAAGGCTGAATCAACCTTGAGCCTCATCAGAATCAAACTCCTGGCTGTGGGCAGAATTAGCCTGCAACACTGTATTCTAACCACTGCACTTCCATAGCTCCAAGTCCTGTTCATCTACGAGCAAAGGGAATACATGGTTTCTATTGACATTTGGAAAAATTCCATCCAGGCTGAACAACTTTCTAAATCAGTGGTTCTCAACCTGTGGGTCGGGACCCCATTTGGGGTCGAACTACCATTTCACGGGGGTCGCCAACCCACGTTGTCCGCCATTTTTTTCCCTTTTCCCTAGCTGACCTACTCCCTCTTATTGGTGGCCACACCCACTTGGGGGTCACCACAACATGGGGAACTGTATTATGGGGTCACGGCATTAGAAAGGTTGAGAACCACTGTTCTAAATAGTTAGGACTCTTTAAATCAGCGGTTCTCAATGTTTGTGTGACGGCGACCCCCGTCACACAAACGTTATGCGCATGCATGGCATGGCGCGCATGGGGGCGCCCCCCATGTGCGGCGCGTGTGTGCGGCGGCCCTCATGCGTGGCGTGTGTGCGCGGCAGCCCCCATGCGCGGCGTGTGTGCACGGTGCCGCCCCCAGAGGTGCGCCACCGCCCCCGTGTGCGGCGCGCATGCACGGCGCCGCCCCCGGAGGGGAGAAAATGGCGGATCGCCGCCTTTGGCGACCCCCGAAAAATGGTCGATCGACCCCAAATGGGGTCGCAACCCATAGGTTGAGAACCGCTGCTTTAAATGATGTGTAGATAAATCTTCTTCTTCTTCTCCTTCTCCTTTGCCTCAAACTCTGATTATGTACCTATTAAAACTTCCAGCTCTTCGTGTTGAAATGTTGAGCCACGCTGTTCACTATTGAGTTGATTGTTCCTGTTCTCTTGCAGAATTTCTCTATCCTACTATTTTAAAGGGATATGCAGATTATGCAAATGGTGTACCGAAAACTATTTAAATTATGTAAAGCCTGTCAGTTAATTTTGCCCTTTTAATATGGCCCAAGAATTTCTGCCTCTGCCTGTATCCATGCAACCAACTGGTAATTGCATTGCTACAAAGCATGATTTGAACACACACACACACACACACACACTTTTGTGTTTCTCAAAAGTATTTTTCACTTTCTTCTTTCTCATCCTCTCTCCTCTCTCAATCTCCTTAAAAATAAATTAAAAGCAAGAAGGTAGAAGGCGTTGATGGACAAGAAGGGGAAATACATAACAGCATCCCTGAATGCAATTTTCATAACACAGCATATAATATATATATATATGTCTACTCAGAAGTAAGTGCTACTAAAATCAAGGGCATTTCCTTCCAGGTAAGTAAATTACCACGATGCAAAAAGAATAAAACTGTTCACACCAGATATTCTTCTTAAAAATTATTAAAATTCATAGCTCAGAGGTGTGAATGCTTCTTTAAGAAAGGTACTTATGTTATCCCCAAAATAGCACCAGTACCATGTGATGGTTTCTGTTGCTATGGTTACTACACATTTGTTATTTAATAGCAAAGAAAATAGATGCACAAAACATGCTAATTATAACTGGTACATTTTTTTTCCAAATGTTTTAGATGAATATGCATACATGTTTTATGCATAAGAGACAGGAATGTCCTTCTCCAAGAATGCTGGTGTGTGTGTGTTTGTTTGTTTGTACCTGCCCAGGAAATACTTATATGGCTATTTTAATAGAGACAATACAATACTGCAAAATTCTAAAGAAAGGTTTTTTTAAATGTAAAAATACTGGAGCACCAAGAAATGGTAGCATTGATATACATATGTTTGCATAATTCACTCAAGTCTTTGCATGATTTTCTTTCAATTCTGAAAAAAGCTGAATACTTATTATTCATATTAGACATATATCCTACAATATATAGTTTAGGTCCTGCTGGCTGAATTTAGTGCCTAGTGCAAAGTGGATTTCCATAGGGAGAATGAGATGAATGGTATAATAATGCTTAGGTTTTTGAGCAAGTGTAACATGAATTCCTTGGGCATTTCCACATGTTCTGGGTTTCCATTTTCTTTCCATCCATCTGAACTTGGCCACTGGTCATTTTTCCTCCTTTTGATCTTGAAACAAAGGGAACAATAAGCCAATCGGTTTTCATCCTTTAACTGATCAATAATAGCCCGTGACTGATGCTCAGTAGTTAGCCCACTCCCAAAGCAGCCATCACCAAATTCCTGATAAAGAGCAAAATGTTTCATCTATATTTGTTTTTAGTATATTTTAGGAAGAATTTCTTATTCCTTGAATAAAATTAGAAAAAGAGGGAAAACAGGAGCTGGAATTATATATATATATAAAAAGCACAGAAACCAGTGAAGATGGAGGGAAAATACATGTTGGGATAAATATATGAAAAAAAAACGTAGTTCTTAAAAAAGAAATAATTAAACTTAATCATACTACGCAATATTGATTGGGACTTTCCAAGATAGTGATAGAAGACAATCACTACACAGAAACTGAGCATGTGACTTCCTTTCTTTATACTTTCCAAAGTGTGGGAATATAATGTAATATCAGAGTTACATCTTTATTAGCTTATATTTCTTTTCCTAGCATAACACTAACCATCATATTAATATTAAACCCAAACTGTACCATTGTACAATAATCGCAAAAGATAGGAATAATTGTTCCCCGCTCTGTCCCCACATACAGTACAGTACTGTATTTCCAACATGCAAACATTTGAAACTCCATTCTTACTACCCATCATCTATACATCATATGTCCTATCAATATTTTAACATCATAAAACATCAACACTCTTAAAAATTCCAACTGACTGATTTGTTAGAACAGCCTAGCTGAAGTCTTCATTCCAATTGTCCACAGAATCTCCCAACAGTTTTTCAATGATATTAACAATTTAGGGGTTTCAGGCACTGCTAATACATCAGATCCAAATTGTAAAGTTAAAAGTTTTTTTTAACAAAAAAAAAAAAATGCTGCCATTCAGCTGTTTGAGTAATCCAAAATCTTGTTTTACAAAATATCAGAGGCTTTAAAAGATTGATTAACAAAGAATTGATCCAAAGTGTTAATATCATTTTTTTTTTTTGGTCCATGAACCAATAGAAAAATTTACCCACAGTTTGAAAATTGTAATTTAAATAAAAGTGTCTGAACATAAAACACTTCTTTTAGTGCATGTACTCTGCATGTGTGTGGTGATATAGAAAGAAAGGAGCTGTTGCTATTAGGGGAAGTTTCCCAGCTGCTATGCTATAATTCCAATTATGAAGATGAAATGATAGCATGATGGAACCATTTGGAACCATCTGTTTTGTCCAAATATTTTAACTCCTCAGTGATTGAAGGAAAAAGATAGAGAAATAAATTCTAAGCTCTAAATTCTAAAGAATACCCAGAATTTTTTTAAAACACGATAAGGAGCCTATTTTTTGCCCAGGAAAAAAAAAAAGAGAATAATGGTGGCTCAATCCCTGGAGCCGGTAATTACAGTAAAACAAGCATTTTTACTAATGGGAATACAGTTACCTGTATGATAGAGAATAGAAGGGGGGGAAAAAAAACAGTTTTTATGGGATCACAAATAAACTGTAACCAAAACCAAACCAAGATTGACTATTCCTAACAAAAGAGCTGAATTCTAATATCAGAATGAGCTGGAGCTAATTCTAAAGTTATGCCACGTTTTCACATGAAAGTACCCTAATCATCATCAATGTCATCACCACCATCTTCATCCTCCAGTGAGCCATAACTTTGACATGGTTGTGGAGCTTGTGTGCTCTGAGGAAGATGAGAGCTATGCCAGAGGGTCAACCATACTGGACAGGCCTCATCAGAGGAGTCAAACGAAGATCTCTCTTCCATAAACAATGTAGTGAGATGTAATTTACAAAAACCCATACCAGTTAGGTTGTCACTTGGGTCAACAAGGACTGCCCTAAGTGTTATGAACATCTGGTGACAATGGGCTACATAGGACTCAGATCTATTGGCTAAGCAAACAGACCTAGTAGCTGCAGGACTATTAGAAAAATTTGTCAACCTGTCACAAATATCTGAAGTTTAAAAACAAAGAAATAATGTTCTGTTATTACAAATCAAGTCCAATGAAAAGAGGATATTGGAAAATAATGCAAAACTAGTGAAAACTGAAGGAATCAAGATGCCCTATGGAAATAATATCAAGAGTCTGGCTGAAGACAGTGACTACAAATACCCGGGCATCCTTCAAGCTGACAAGCACACTGAAGTCAAGAAAAATACATCACAGGAGTGAAGAATACCTTAAAGTCCAAACTCAGATGAGGAGATCTAATTAAGGAAATTATCACCCAAGCAATTCCAGTCATTAGATACATGGCTGTAACAGTGGATTGGATTCAAACAAAACTAAAAGCCCTGGATAGGAAGATTAGAAAATAATGCAATTAATCATATCCTTCATCTACACAGCTATGTTGACAGACTCTAATTACAATGGAGCATAGATGGACATGGACGGTTGCAAGTACACCAGATAGCTGAAGAAGGAAAAAAAAAAAAGATTGAAAGAATATCTGAAGGACAGTGAAGATATTCTGAAGCTAGAACACAAATGCCATTTGTCTGCAAGGAAGAACTGGTAGGACCACAAAATAGACAAAGTAATAGAAAGGGAAGAAGCTAAAGTGCTCTGGGACTTTAGTATTCAAACAGACAAATAGCTGCCATATGAAACCTTAGACTTAACAATTTTTGATAAGATAGACCAAAAAAGTGGATAGTAACTAGAAAAAAGCAGAATAGAAAATAATGAATTGGGGAAATCACAAAATACAAAGACGTGAAAATAGAAGTAGAAATAGAATGAGTGTGTCAAAAAAAAAAGCAAAGATAAGACCATCTTGAGTGCAATCCCAAAAACAACTGGAGTACTACTTGAACATTGGCAATTGCAGCTTTATTTGGAACAGCTTGCATCTTGCAATAATACTTTTAACTCCCTCAAACAACAACATTTGCCTATCCCAGATTCTTGGGAAAGACTCGATAGGTAGATAAAAATGCCAAATACAGTCTAAACATTTGGCTGACTGGGTGAACCACCATATTAATGCAAAGTTCCTCTCATACTCTTTCATGCTCTCAGAGATGAGTGATATTGATAACAGTGTGATTAAAATGAAGCTAAAACCTAGCTGAAGATGAAATGGCCAACGCATGGAAGCCCAATCCTTGCTGCCTTTAGCTTCCTCATGGTGGGATAGGCTGGTGATTAAGCAATGGTTGAAAAGTCTAATGCCCCAGACTATTTTCTACTACCATGGATGGAAATTGCATAAAAACTGTAGTGGGAAATTTAAAATGAGTCTAACAGTATTTTTTAAAAAATAAATCTGGAAAAGGAAAACTGAATTTTTAATCAAACCTGCGGAGTGGGGGAGGAGGAACCTGCACATTTGGCATCATCACTTTGCCCAGTCTAGCCTTTGACCTTCCCCAAATATCAACACGTCTCACCAGTCTGTTAACAATGGCTACCTTGCCATATAGGTGAATAAAGCAGTGTTTTGTGAGGGAAGGGAGAGTTCCCCCCCCTTCAAAAGAGAGATTGATCTTAGTCTTAGTTTGACTCCCCAAAACTGTCTCCTGTTCTCTGCCAGCTGCCGACAAACTCCAGACACAGAAGGAACAGGTGACCAGCAAACTTTAATGCAAAGAAAAAGTCAGCACTGGGAGTGAACTGCTCCCAGCGCTTTACATAGACGGGCCCCGCCCACCAACCCCACTCCAATCAGCAAGCCAGCATCTGGTCCTTCAAAACCTTGAACTAAGGTTTTATTAAGATCATCAATTAAAAGGAGGCCTACGACCCTTCCTTCTCACCAAAATCATCTTTTTTTTCTTAAACAAAACACATAATCTTGGTGAGAAGGAAGTGTTGTAGGCCTCCTTTTAATAGATGATCTTAAGCATATATCAAATGCTTTCCAGATAATAAAGATAAAAGCAAAAGGACAAATGTCATGCTGGTGATCTTTAAGAAAACAGAGGTGTCAGTATGATAACATTTATAACAATCAATAAGGACATCACTGTTGGAATTCTGGTTACTTCAGAAGTGATGCTGAAATATGCAGAGCAAAGAATATTATGAAGGGGCTAGGCTAGAGCGACTTCTTGTGAAAGAAACTTGTGGAAGAAATTTAGTGATCCCAAAGAAACTGGTGAGGGGAAGTTATGTTGCAGTTGGGTAAGATTAGGTATTGTATGGAGAAAATAACTAAGGAAGATTTCATTTTCTTCCTTCATTAAAAACTAGAACTTCAGATCAATCATGTACAGTATGGATTACGTTAATTAAAAAAAGCAGCAGCAAATAGCTAAATTGTGAATCTGCTAGGAAAAGATATAGTGACAGCTGCCACATTGGACAGCTTTAAAAGGAGATTATGTAGATTTACTATGGGTAAATCTGGGCATTATACAATTGTAGAGTTGGAAGGGACCATTCAAACCAGGTCCAACTGCACTCTCAGTGCAAGTATCAACTATCCCTGACTAACGGCTAGCTAATATCCAAGGAAGGGATGATAAGGGAAGATTACCAACTCCATAGGTAATTGATTCCATTGTTAATTTAATTTCCCCCCCTAATATTCAATTGGATCTACCTTCCTGTCACCAGAATCCATTACTTAATATACTGTTCAGATATGCAATCTTTTCCTTGTGGGTGACTAACTTTCAAGTATTTATAGAGTGCTGCCTTATCCATATTCTATTCTATTCTATTCTATTCTATTCTATTCTATTCTATTCTATTCTATTCTATTCTATTCTATTCTATTCTATTCTATTCTATTCCATTCCATTCCATTCCATTGGCTGCTTTCTTCTTTCTTCAATCTCTAATAGAATTTAATTTTTAGCCTCCTCGTCATCCTCACTGTTTCTGTTTGACTGAACCCTTCTTAAAGGGCGGTGAACCCCATAAGGAAACAATGCTTCTGTTGAGTCAGCCTAACATTGAATTTTCTGTTTCTGTAGTGATAACACACTGCTGACTTGTAATTACCATTCCCAGATTGACAAGCACTATTATAAAAGCAGGTATCACCCACTTAGTATCTATGTATCTGATTACTGATTCTTAAGAGAAGAACTTTGCGTTTCTTTCTTAAATTTCAGGCTGTTATTTTTCAGCCCATTTCTCTCACTTGCTGGGATGACTAGTATGTATAGAGACAATATCCCTATAAAAGCACAGAATTAAGGCTCCACATTTTTTTAATGGCTGTCATACATGGATAAACATTAGGTAGAGCTTCAGTCATACTATTATGGTGGAGATCTTGCCTTTTTTTGATAATATCCTTGACTACCTTTAAGTAATTACTTCCTGCTTATAAACATCCCAAGGACATCTGATAGACCCAGACTAGATAGACCTTTGGCCTGATTTAGCACAATTCTTCTTATTTCCCCAAAAGGCAAATAAATAGATTGCAAAGAGAGTAAAGGGAATGATAAACTGAATGTCATACTATAAGTTCTGCCCCTTTAAACACGCCTAGTAACACTCATGCACAAATGAAAGGGGTGGAGCCTGTGGCATCTCACTCATTTAATTGTTTTGACAAAATTGTCAGATCCTACGGAGTCTGAATAGGCTATCAAACACTTTAAATCCATACTGGAAATCCCATAATCCTTGACTACAAAATTGATCTTCAATGAGCTGTTGCTTAATCCATTACAGTAGTGGATAGTTAAAAGATTTATCTATTACTAAGTTCATTAGAGTCAAAAGTCCCAAATGTAAAACACCGCAAAATATAAATATTACACAAGCCTAGTTAGCAATAACCATAAAATATTCAACAATGATACATTGCTAATAATGTATTGAGAAACATAATTCACGCTTTCCTAATTAATACACAAGTTGTATCTTTTGTTTAACAGCCCCGGCCAGCAATTCGGCTGTAGCAAGAGTCACCTTGGAATTTTTATTTATTCAGAATGAGATCTGCCTCGTATTGTTTATAATATGGCCCAGAATTAAACGATTTAGAACTGCACAGCATCTGAATGGTAAGTCATGAATCTACTATTCTGAGTGGATTTGATTGCTTCCTTGTGAACTGGAATTAAAGTCTCCTCAAAGATGCACTGAAGCATCATCAGTTCCGATTCTGGGTGTTTTGGGTCATATCCTTTGGCCTTAAATTCTGCCCCACAGCTGCTAGATCAGTGGTTCTCAACCTTTCTAATGCCGTGACCCCATAATACAATTCCCCATGTTGTGGTGACCCCCAAGTGGGTGTGGCCACCAATAAGAGGGAGTAGGACAGCTAGGGAAAAGGGGAAAAAAATGGCGGACAGCGTGGTTTGGTGACCCCCATGAAATGGTCATTCGACCCCAAATGGGGTCCCGACCCACAGGTTGAGAACCACTGTGCTAGATCATGGCTCCATTCTGTCTGTTACGCAGCTTTGATAGGGCCAAGGGTTTGAGTGGACTTTTTTCTTTTGGAACGGAAAATAGTTCTCATTTGGAAACTTCACATGGACTTCACAGCTCTCAAAGAATACATCTGTGGATCATTGTGAAACCAGCTCTGTCGCTGATGGATCCAGTATTTCACCCATAGATCAAGACCCACTTAATATTCAGTAATTTTTGGTTCCATCAGTGCTCTATTCTGTTCACTATTTTGGTTCTTTAGTGTGCATTGAATTGTGAGTACAGGTAATCCTCAACTTATGCCACAACTGGTATCAGAATTTTCATTGCTATGCAAGGCTGCTGTTAAGTGAGCCACACCCAATTTCACATTTTTGGCCATGGGGTTTTAAATGAATTTGCTGCAGTTGTTAAGTGAAGCATCATGCAAATGTTAAACAAAACCAGCTTCCTCCATTGACTTGGCTTGTCAGAAGCTGAAAGGGAAGGTCACAAATGGCAACCACGTGACTCTAGGAGTCATAAATACATGCCAGTTTACACGCCCAAATTTTGATCAGGCACCCAGGGGGGGATGTTGTGACTGTTGTTAAGGGCAAGAACTGGTTGTCAGTTGCTTTTTTTCCGTGCCATTGTAACTTCAAACGGTCATTAAAGGAATGAAAACTGGTAAAAGTGGTTGTTGTCAAGAGATCACCTAAAGTTAGTTTGCCTTCCAGGGTTTATCGTCTCCTGCCACTTTTAAACAGGGAGAAATGAAAGTTACCAGGAGTCTACTTGGAAAGTTGCTGTGGAGAAAGAAAAGGAATATATTCAGTGACTATGTCCTTAAAAGGGAAATTGCCTTTAAATCCTCCTTGAGGCTCCAATCTGGCCTTCTCCCCAATGTGCCTGTTTTCTGTAGCAGAGATCTTTTATGAGTGGGAAGCACATTCAACCATGTGACTCTGAAATGGTGTAGTCCCAAGAGGATGGTATTATACCAGGGGTGTCAAACTCAATTTCACTGAGGGCCGTATCAGCATTGCGGTTGCCCTCAGGGGGCCAGGTGGATGTGGCCAGGGTGGGTGCGGCCTACTGGGTGGGTGTGGATGGCATGGCCTACTGGGTGGGCGTGGCCAGCTCCACATCATTCGCGTCAAGGGTGCCTATAGGGGCCTGGGACAGATCTGAGGGTCTCTAACAAAAAGGGGTGGGACCAGGGCAGAGCCCATCAAGCCGGATATGTGAAGTAGGCGAGGGCCATTTGCTGGCCACTTCCAGGAGATGGTGCATTTCTTCATTCCTCACAAAGGGTGACACCTCCCCAGCATGCACCCAGTAGGTGGGGCCGATGCGGCAGGGGCCAAGGCAGCGGGGGCCGTTCCCTCACTGTTTCCAGGATGGCTTCGCAGGCCACATGAAACCACTTCGTGGGCCGCATCCGGCCCCCAGGCCTTGTGTTTGACATGTCTGTATTATACGATAGATCCCTGAATGTGCAATTTGGCTCCTCTCTACTAAGTGGAGAAATATCAAGGCATGCCAGAGTGCATTTTCTTAGGACCGTTCCATGTATTATGTGTGTGTGGGGGAGAGATGTAAAATTCCTTCATAAAGACACTCTATCTCCAGCATTGTAGAAATACGCTTGGGCAAATCCACATACATTTATTGCATCTGTGTGCTTTCGAATATGCACACAGCTTTGAATGTAATTAGAATGGCCAGATTCTAAAACTTACAGTATGAAAAAAAAAATGCCAACTTTGCAAGGATATTATTATCCCACAGTTGCAGCTATGGACATCAGTAGCACTTTTTTTAGGGATGAAATGCCTGGCTGCAGCCTCTTAACATCTGGATTCTTGGTCTGTTCAGTCATTTTAAGCTCTACAAATTAGCTGTGAAGCACGCATCTGGTAAGAAATTGGTCAATTATTTAAGACTTAGATGAGCTGATGTGGGGAACAAATCTGTCTCACAGTTTTCAGACCTGTTATGCTTTGTGGAAGTGTATGCAATGCTATTCTCAACGGATGTGTGAATAAGGGAGCCACATTTCTGATTACTGCTTGGCTGAACTATTTGCATAGTTGCTTCTAGAAGAGTTTGGCGAGGGAATGGGTTCTGGGATTAACACACTTTATAGCAAGTTGCATGAGAGCATAGCATCAACATAGACACCATGGTTCCAATTTTTCTGCACTTGATACATACACACCAAGTCACTTCTCACTCAGCCACACACTGTGGTGTTGTATGCACTTCCTAGCCACAGGAATGAATGGGTGTCCTTGACCTAACTTGTGCCATTCCCTCAGAAGGATACCAAGCAGATCTGCCCAGATGGTTATGGGATTCTTAATAGACTTAGGCATCCAGAACATGGCACATAGGATGGGAGGCAACATTGGCAAAGAAGAAAGCCAGAGCAGCAAAAAAATCATCTCCTGGTAGCTAAGTCCCTTAAATGATCTGGAAGTTGTAGTAATAGGTTTCAGGAAATATCTGTAGTCTTTTTCTAGGCTATTGGTTAAGAAGCCTTCCTTAGTTAATACGGCTTGCCTTTGCTCGACTAGAGATCAATAGCAACATTTAGCTTTAAGCCTCTTAGCTGCCAAGTTCAAGACTTATTATGGGCTCAAGTCTTGATACCTTTGGGCATTTTAATGTGACTTAATCTGAAACACAATCTGCCAGGCTTCATGCACGGGAGCTGATGAGGCTGGAGAACTCAGGAGAACTTCATCAAGTCAGGCTGTTTTAGACTAGATCAGTGGTTCTCAACCTGTGGGTCGGGACCCCATTTGGAGTTGAACGACCATTTCATGGGGATCGCCAAACAACGAAGTCTGCCATTTTTTCCCCCTTTTCCTTAGCTGTGCTACTCCCTTTTATTCTATTGGCTTTTGAAAGCCAATAGAATAGACTCTCTTGAATAGAGTCTAATTCTATTGGCTTTCAAAAGCCAATAGGAATTGTTCAGGCTGTCTCTGCCCTGCTGAGCCTACCAAAAGTCCCATTCTGCAAACGGTGCTGCACCAGTTGAGTAGTCCTCGACTTACGACCGGTTGAGTAGTCCTCGACTTACGACCGATTGGGGGTGGCGGCATTAAAAAGGTTGAGAACCACTGGACTAGATGGACTCATGGTTTTGAGACTGGGTTCCTGAGGTTGTTTGATGAAGCCCGATGATAGATGTACTTTGACAATAGAAGTATCAGTGTTAAACTGTAGACTTTATGGCACATCCATAAAGTCTACAGTTCTCATAATCAATTATTCATGAGCCAGATTCCAACAGGCATTTGACTGGGGCAATGTGTCATAAAGGTCAGGGTCCCATCATCTAGGATGAGCAGGAAGGTCTCTAAATACAAGCAACATTGGCTTACCACATTCTGGTAAGTGAGTGAATGACTTGGCTACCTAATGAGGTTACCCCTTTAAGTCGCTATAGACCGTCAGAGTACATTGTTACCGAACCGCACACGTGACTATAGAAGCCTCAAGGGAATTCTTGCTGGGGAATTGTGGGAATTGAAGTCCAATGTCTTAAAGTGGCCAAAGTTGAGAAACACTGCACGATTGGCCCTCTGAAACCTTGAGCTCTTGAAAGGTACCCAGCTATGGCAACATCTACAGCCAGCTCTATTTTTACAGTTCTCAAGGAGGGCAAATATATCACTGTATTCCTGTTCCAAAACAAAACAAACAAAAAAAAACCTGTAGTGAGGAATATGAACCCTTCTGTTCATTCCTTATTTCTTTCAACAGCTGTTTCCATCCAAAAGACACGGCACTCAGTTCCCGTATTTCAAATATTCCAGCATGTCAGTAACATTGTCTGAAAATTTGTCTATGAGGCCTGCTGTCAGACTGATTGATATTGAGTGTAACAATATCAAATGTTATGGCACCATAATTCTATCTGAAGAAAAAAGCAAGCTCCGTCTACTATCAAGAGATTACAATATATCCATAGATAAATAATATCTTTCTATAGCCACGAAACAGCTAAGCTCTTAGTTTGAAACCTCCCAAATTCAAAAGGTGCAACCCTTTGAAAACAGACCACCCATTGAATGCAATACATGCAAATGACAATGCATAGCAAATACTGTAGATTGGCAGGGAATGTGAATAAGTTGAGAAATGCCTTCTCAAAATGGAGATATTTGGTAGAAAATCATGAGCCAGTGGTAAGATTGTTGGGAGATACGACTGCAATTTTAGTGCAGGTGTGTTTCCAAGGAAGAAAGCTGCATTTTCTGGAAAATGTGAACTCTGAGATTTAAAACAAAGCTGTGTTTTTTGTAAGACTATGCGTGAAGTAGGAGTATTAGAGTAGGTGAGAAAATGGATCACCATTGCTTGGGGAGAGAAAGCAGAGAGCAATTCTCTTGGTTTGATTAAAAGCATTGAATTATCCCCTGAAGAGATCTTGTAGGGTACTTAGTTCAACTTCTTGCTTAGACTTGGACTTTCTGGAGATGTTCACCTTCACATCAACCTACAATTTTCTATTTGATTAACAATGTAGAACTCTTGAGTAAGGGAGGGAGAACAATTTATTAACTTGGGCAAGGGCTCCAGTACTTCGAAACCTGAAGTATTTCTTCTGTTCAGAATAGGAAGATGTTCCACACATCTACAAAGATAGGAAATGCATTTTCACTGTGAAATCTTTATAACTCTACAACATCAATAGTAGTAACTGTAAGAGGGATCTCGGAGTCCTAGTGGGCAATCATTTAAATATGAGCCAGCAGTGTGCTGCAGCTGCCAAAAAAGCCAACACAGTGCTAAGCTGCATTAACAGAGGGATAGAATCAAGATCACGTGAAGTATTAATACCAATTTACAATGCCTTGGTAAGGCCACACTTGGAATACTGCATCCAGTTTTGGTCACCACAGTGTAAAAAAGATGCTGAGACTCTAGAAAGAGTACAGAGAAGAGCAACAAAGATGATTAGGGGACTGGAGGCTAAAACATATAAGGAATGGTTGCTGGAATTGGGTATGTCTAGTTTAACAAAGAGAAGGACGAGGGGGGACATGATAGCAGTGTTCCAATATCTCAGGGGCTGCCACAGAGAAGAGGGAGTCAAGCTATTTACCATAGTGCCTGAAGGCAGGACAAGAAGCAACGGGTGGAAACTAACCAAAGAGAGAAGCAACTTAGAACTAAGGAGAAACTTCCTGACAGTTAGAACAATTAACCAGTGGAACAACCTGCCTCCAGAAGCGGTGAATGCTCCAACACTGGCAGTTTTTAAGAAGAGACTGGACAGCCATTTGTCTGAAATGGTATAGGGTTTCCTGCCTGAGCAGGGGGTTGGACTAGATGACCTCCAAGGTCCCTTCCAACTTTATCATTATTATTATTATTATCCTTACATGCTTTTTATTGGCAAGATGTGGTATTTAATTGGATTGAAATAGACACCTCTTTAGAAGAAAAAAAAACCACAAGGCTTTATTGACAATTCAGTAGCCTAATAAAAAAAATTGCTCCCTGTTTAGCCAACAAACTTTTCTTTATCAATACATTAGCTGTTCTACAAAACAGGATTGATTGGGGTTGTCATAATCCTTTGTAACTTTATATTGGCATTAAATGCTTGAGCAGATTGCCTGTAACTAATTGCTAATATAGATTTCACCTGAGGAGTCAGTCTGCTTTGGCTCTATTGCCCAGGAATGTTTACGCTAGAGCTAACCTATTGTTGAAAAGAGGAGAAATACACACAGTACTTAAAATACAACCTCCTAATATAAACTAACTGAAGCATCCTGCGCTGTGAGTCTCTTTGCCATGGCAAGAATAGTAACCATCTGAAAAAAAATGTACAGCAGGGGGTTAGGAGGGTCAATGGAAATAGCAAACTCCTACTCAGGATAGTGATTCATAAACCTGCTACTGATTTTTATCATCATCCAATACTCTGTCTGTGTGTGTGCTTGCGTGCACAGATATACAGACATTTTCCCTTGAGTTATCAGTTGCTGGAAAAAGCTGTGGAGTGACTTTCCTATGAAGACTCTGCAAGATATTTAAAGTTGACATTGTGAATGTATTAGGGAACATGTTTTTTTTTTTTTATCACACAGTGCAGCTTAGATTACAAAGGTGGCTAGGATGGCTATCCCAAACCTGTCACTTCCATTTGAGATAGGCAGCAGGATTCAATCTTTGATCTCCACTAAGCCAGGATGGTCCACATTACTGAGACAGAAATATGGTGAAGAGGAAGAAAAATGGCATCATAGGCACAGTAGATAAAAAAAAAAGACAAGCAGCATTCTTTAGTCCTATAAACAATCCTGGCCAACTAGAGATCACATTTTAGATATATTTATTTATTTACAATATTAGATTTTTAAAATCCTGCCTTTACTATTTTTTAAGTAACTCAAGGTGGCAAACATAGATAATGCTCCTTCCTGCTCTTATTTTCTCCACTACAACAACCTGTGAGGTGGGTTGAACTGAGGGAGAGTGGCTGGCTCAAACTCACCCAGCTGGTTTTATTGCGTAAGGTGTGATTAGAACTCATGGTCTCCTGGCTGTACTGTATATCTAAAATTTGAGGATTTCAGGGAAGGCAATAGAATGAAATGGGAGTATAAAGGAATTATCCCTCATTTCACAGGCATCGCAATGGAATGCTTTAAACCACCTACCTACTCATCCAATCTATCAAAATATTCATGAAATGCTGCATTTATTTGGTTCAGTCCTAGTTAGTATTAAATTCTATATGGCAGAGCCCATTCTCAGGATAACAAGGTAAATGTATCAGTTACACAATTCGGTTGTCCTTATTCTTACAGGGGCATCAGTTACAAGTGCACATTTCTGAGCTTGTTTTAAACTGGTGCATAAATTTCCCATTTTTTTTCCCTAGGCAAATATAGAGGCTTAATTAGCAGGATGCTGCACAGAGAAGATACAGAGGGGTATGTGTGTATGTTTGTGCATGCACTTTCTGCTTCTGTGCACACTTTATAAACTTTTAATAAGGTGTCTGAATTTGGGCTCCAGTCTCTCTCTCTCTCTCTCTCTCTCTCTCTCTCTCTCTCTCTCTCTCTCTCTCTCTCTGTGTGTGTGTGTGTGTGTGCGCGCACATGTGTGTGTGTTGCCAGTTCTACTTTTCACGGCCATAAGTTATTGAATTTAAAAGATCCTGGCCTTTTTATATGAAATGCGGGGGAAAAAATGCCATTCCTTAACAAAGCAGGCTCCAATTCCATATGTGGGTAATTGAATTTCTGCCCACAAACCACCTTTCAATGCACATTTAATTAGAGATAGGACAACTACTCCAGTTGAGAAGTTCAAAAGATGACTATCTCTGCACTGCTGGAAAAACAAACACAAAAAGAAAAACAAATAAAGTGACACAGTAAAACAATGTTTCTTCAGCTTGGCAACTTTAAGATGGGTGGACTTCAGCTTCCAGAATTCCCCTAACCAGCTTGCTGGCGAGGGGAATTCTGGGAGTTGATGTCCACCCATCTTAAACTTGCCAAATTGGACAAGCACTGCAGTAAAGGATTCAATTTGAGTCATTTCAGAGACATAAATTGTTCCTGAAAGAAGGTCACAAGTTTGTTATCTTGATTGACCAGCTTTCTGTCATTCCTGAACTATTCCCCACAATTTGCAGAATCAAGTAATGAATACATTGATCATCAATATTAGAAATTAATATTTTTGAGCATGCTTAAGGCTTTGTTACTTCTCCCATGATTCTTGAAGGCAATAAGGGTTCTGGGCATTTTGAGTATGTAGGATTTTTCTAGGTGCAATTCAAAGCATCATGTGCCAGCTTTTAAATTACTCTTCCTCTAAGGGCATCCCATTCTATTGAGCTGAGTAGGTCAAAAGCCTTTTTTTAAAAAAAATCAATCAATCAATCAATCAATCAATCCAGGGGAAGAGAAAGAAAATTATACAAGATAGAATGTATTTACTTCCTTATCTAAGGGACTCTGATGCGCTTATTTATTTATTTATGAGACTTATATACCGCTTTAAGTGCAAGCACTCTCTAAGCGGTGTACACCAGTAAGCAATGTATATATATATATATATATATATATATATATTTACATTGCCCCAACAATCTGGGTCCTCATTTTACCTACCCCGGAAGGATGGAAGGCTGAGTCAACCTTGAGCCGGTGAGATTTGAACCGCTGACCTGCTGAACACAGCCAGCTAAAGTGGCCTGCACCCAAATGGTTCTCTCTGGTGTTGTGTTAGCCGGCTCCTATCTATGTGTAGAATCAGAAAGCTCTTTTGAATTTGGTAGTGATGAGACAACTCTTCAGAAGCCCAGATGACTAAACACCTAATATTCATACTAAACCAAATGCGAGGAACCATGCAGTCTAAAATCATACAGTCTAACATTCCGTCGTGGCTCCACAGACAGGTAAAGTTGGTAAGTGTATCCCTGGAATATTTCCTGACACCCAAGATTATCCCCCAGTTCTTTGTCACAGATGGCAAGCATCAGAAGTATGCTCATGATTTATGGTTCCATTTGCTATTCGCTTGCCAACATCTGATGAAGAGATTTTTCTGGAAATGTCCCTGGGCTTTGATAAGGCTCATCTATATTCTTCTGAATCTTGAATCCTCTCTTAAGATTCTCAGTTTATAGTTTCTCAAATACCTCATTAGATTAGAACAAGGGGAGGTAACAGGATAGAGAGCGAGTTTGGTGTAATAGTTAAAGGGACAGACCAGAGACCCCAGCGACCATGAATTTTAGTCTCACTTTAGGCTTGAAGCCATATTGCAGGGGTCTTCAAACTTGGCCCTTTTATGACTTGTGGACTGCAACTCCCAGAATTCCTCAGCCTCAGGGTTTCTTTGGGCCAGTTACTCTCTCAGCTCTAGGAAGGAGGCAATTGGAAACCAGTTCCAAAAAAAATCTTGCCAAGAATACTGCATGTTCTTGCCAAAAAGAGATGACATGGTACTTTAACTGTTTTGGACTTCAAACTTATCACCCTTAACCAGCATGGTTAAGATCAAAAGATATACAGTGATATACTAGTATAGATGTTTCTGGATAAAGCCCTTTATCTTAGTCATGAAGTTCCTAATTTAGGTTTTAGAATGAGTGAAAATTGGATGATGGATGCCACATGTTGCCATCATCACCACATCACGGATGGAAGTATTTAAAAACAAGTTACTTTTCTTTTCTTTTCAGCACCGCAGTCATAAATCCATTTGGAGAAGGTCGCACTGAAAAAAAAATACGAGAAGAGGAGAAAGAAGAATGAATTGTTAACTAAGCAAGCTCTTGTGTGTGACTCATAAATAAGCTCATTACTTGAATTATTGGGATGCTGATAGAAAATACAGAGGCTAAACCTCAGCTAGCAGAAGCAAGATTTTGGCTTCTGGAACAAGATTAGAAAAATCTCTGGGATAACTAAGTTTCCCCCTTTTTTTATGCAGAAACCCTGCAGACCTTGAGACATTTGCAGATTTTGCCCTGAAAGGGAAAAAGAGATAATAACTGGAAATGGATTGACTTTAATCATATGAGCTCAGTACATCCTAATAAACCATTGGTTTCCCATTTCTGATAGCGTTAAAACTGCTGCAAATTTTCCTTTTGCTCCTCACTGTGAACCACAACTGTAAACTTGAGTGACAGTCAGGTTCTGTTCAAGGGTTATTTCCCATCTGTTTCACCAAATGCATGTACACCTGGGCAGGGATGTCCTTTAAAAAAGTAATAAAGGAGTTAGTTTTTTTTTTTTTTTTAAGTAAAGATGGGGGCCAGAACTGCATGGCTGAAGCTCAGCCTGTTGTTTTTACATATACCATGCAGGCAACAGGCCTAAAAAAGGTATGGGGGTTTCAATGCATAATCATGACGATCTGTCAAGCATAAAAGACCAGGTCCATAAGTGAAGGTTCAAGTAAGCTGAATCTTCTCAAATAATAGTTAGCACCTGGTTAGAGCTAGATAAATGTCAATGACACTCAAGGGGGGGGGGGGCAAGGTCTGGATTTAGTTTGCTTGTGGCTATGTAGGGATTCTAGGCTGATCCCCTTTTCACTCCCACCCTCCTAATTCTGCCATTCCTTCTACTACACCACCCTTCCTAGGTGTTCCTGCACCATCCAGACAGCAAAGATAAAAGCTTGTTTGTATAAACTGTATAAATTTCCATGAAATAGAAAAAACAACATTTTGTTCTCTTCTTTTTTCATCCTTGAAAGAATGTGGCTAGTGTACAAAGAGCCATTTATCCTCTAATTATCTTGTAGTTGATCCAATTATGGCCATTACACCAATTAACTTTTTTTTTTTCATCTTGTGTTTTCCTATCCCTCCTAGAAGCTCACCCTCCGTCCAATCCTTACCATCTGCCCAGGGTCACCAGTTCAGTTTCTACCCAAGCTGAATATAGCATCCTCCCTTATGATTTCAATGGAATTTAAAGTAGGTCAGACATAGTGACTTGAAGAGCCTTCATTATAGCAACTGCTTGGATTGGGGGGGGGGACGGGGGAATTCATGCAATATGGAAGCTTTACCTCAGCCTATGCCATCCTATCAAGAAAGGAAAAAATATGTTGCAGATCCCATCAGAATTCCAATTGCGATCCAGAACCTTCCAAGGGTCCAGAATCTTTTCTGCCTTTGCCCCTGCCTTGTGGAACACTCTCCACTCCCAACTCTCAAAGTGAGGCAGGCCCCCACCCTCTTGGCTTTCTAGAAAGGTGTGAAGACATGATTTTGCAGCCTTGCTTGGGGGCTCAAATAGCAGCATGCAGCCATGGGACTGGTTAGTGCCCTGAAAGCTTTCTCTCACCTTTTAATTAAAGTTCACAGTGACTTCTTTTTTTTTAAAAAAATGGGATTTTAATTCACCCTTGCTTTTTACATTTTATATACTTCTTTTGTGGTTTGACATTTTATCTGTGCATCATCCAGAGTCCCTCCATGAGGAAGATGGGTGACAATTAAAAACAAAAACAAAAAACAAATAGTGGGAAAAGGCACCACACTCATTCTATGCTATTTTGCATTGTTTGGATAGCACTGATTGGTTCACGGTTGCCTTATAATTTTCTCAGCATTCCCAGGCTGGCAGCCGTGAAAGGTCTACCATGTCTGGTCTGCAAAATTCCAGGGACCAGACAGGGGTAGGCAACCTTGGCTCTTTTATGACTCATGGACTTCAACTCCCAGAATTCCTGAGCCAGCCATGCTGAGGGGAAAGTGAGAAGTTTCCATGCTGAGCCATGCTGGCTCAGGAATTCTGGGAATTGAAGTCCACGAGTCATAAAAGAGCCAAGGTTGCCTACCCTTGGACCAGGAGATGACAACCAGGAGATGCAAGCATCTTTACTGCCATCTGTTGGCTGTCTGGATTTTTGCAGCCCCAATGGGATAGCCTGTAATCAGTATTAAAGATTGGGTGTTTTTTGCTGAATTCTACAAAAAGGGTTAATTAACACGGTTGTACTTTAAAGGCTTATCTTGTAGGTCCTTTCTGTGGTTTGAAAAAGAAGTAATAAAGATTTTCAATTTTTGGAACGGACATAGCACACTAGCACCTTGTTCCTTTCCAGATGCTGTTGTTTCTTCTTTTCCTAGCCACACCTCCACTGCTGTTGTGGGGAAAAGTATTCCTACTGCCTTCTTTCCTTCAGCAAGCAGAGCAAAAGTGGAAGAGAAGCATTGTCTGGAAACAAGCACTGTAGATGACAAAGTGGCAGTAATTTCACTGAGCAGTATTACCTAAAGGTAAAAGTTACATTTTTCTGGATTGGAACTGTCTGTTCATTCGATCATGAAATGAATGAGGTGGAGCATTTGTTGGACTACAATCTCCATCACTCCTGGCAAATGGCCACCCAGGGGAGGGGGAAGCCAAGGGAAGATACAGACAGTAATATCTGGAGAGCCAACAGAAACGCTGTCTTTCCTGGCTTTATGCCCTCCAGATGTGTTATATTACAATCTCCAACTTCCCTAGCTTTCGTGGCCAACCGATGTTTATTCTACATTAATTAGACTAGGGGAAAAAAAATATGTAAATTTTGAAATGGAAGCCCAGCTTCTCTGGTTCTTGCCTAGATGAGAAGGTGACTTCCTTCCCCCCCCTCCCCATTGCTGGTGGTCTGGCAGCTGCATTCTTGCTAATCTTAGCTGCTGGGCATGAGGGAACCTTGTGCTAATGTATGATAATAGTTCTCTCTTCCTGGAACCAGCTGCTTTGCTTTGTATGAGAAAGCTTTCCTCTTCCTCTGCCTCTCCCCCATCCCTCTAAACTCACCCCCCAGAAGCCTGTCAGATCAGTTTCATCTGTTGAATCCCATCCTTAGAGCAGAACTAAATTCTAAATGCAACACTACAAGCCACAACATCTGTAGGATCAATATACACCAGAGATAGCAAAGGCTGTTTTTTTTTTTTAAAAAAAAGGCATAAAATAAATGGATCTTTTCTCTCTCCCCTCTCCTCTCCCTCCCTCCCCCACTCTCCCTCCCCCCCCTCTCTCCCCTCTCCCTCCCTCCCTCTCTCTCTTCCTCTCTCTCTCCCCCCCTCTCCTGCTCCCTCTCCTTCTCTCCCCCTTCATAGGCAGTCTGATGTCACAATGGAAAGCATCTCTTACAACTATCTTTGTGGTATCTGGTCAGTTAACATATGACACTAATAAGACACTGGGCAGTTTGCCCAAATGAAAATGCGTAAGATTCTGCAGCTCTGGCAGACATTTTAATTGTACTATGTTAGAAAGCCTGATTTCCAGAATTCTTTGTGATTGTTATTTTACCATCAGTACGAGATTTGAAGGGCTGGGGACAAATAGCAGACAACACACCGTGCATTATAAACACTGAACTCAGACACATTTTTTGAAAAGTTAAAAGTAAATGATCAAATTAAGTGGAAATCCCAAGTACTTTGTACCAGGAAGAGAAAGATAAAATGGGAAGAAAAGATTAATGAAAAGGGTCATCATCCACACTGGTTGATTAAAATATATATGCAATAAATACTCTCCAATCTGTTGAGCAACATATGCTAAGTTTCAGAAAATGACAAATTTAAGTTTCACTCCATATTTGCATTTGCAATTTTTTTTTAGGGTACTTTGCTTCCCCCCTCCTCCTCCTTTTCCAGATCAGTTTTCATTTTATTGTTCTCCAAACAGCAAGGGAGAAATTAGGGAGACTGGATAGCTTAACCCAGTGTGCCTCAATCTAGTCCTCCAGATGTTGGGGCTGCAGTTTCCAGAATCTGGAACCTGTGATTCCATTTACATCTGGAGGATCCTATTCAGAGAAGACAGGAGAGACACACAAAGTGGAGGCTAAGTTCTTTTTGATTTAGTGCTGTGTTGTTGTTTTTAAGAATTGCATACTTGTAAGCCCATATTATGCATGTATCTGTACCATGGAACTTTGTGAAGATTCTTTACTCATGCAGCCAGAACACAGAACAGTCAAAGGGGAAGACCCAAAATTGGGTGTTTCTGTGCAGTTGGGTTATTTAGACATTGAGATCCTTAGTCTGGTTTTGAGTTGTGCTCACAGAAATGTGGCTACCACTTTGGGAGAAGAGCATTTAAAGGGCAGCTGCTGCTCTCCAATGGGTATTGTTATTGTCTTTCTAAGGCTAAGCAATGCTGCCGTTTCTAGGGAGATACCAAAAAAAGAAGGAAGTTCTTGAGATATGGACTAGGGTAGAGCTACACAGATTAGTGCAGAACTCTTCCCCACCTCTACCTAACTGCTTCCCACACCCTCCCAGATTCCCACGAAAGTGCCTTCGTCTCTTCCCAAATTCATGAGTCAGACAATCCTGAGTTGTCCTTAATGGCATTGAGTTTAAAAGCATATTTCTACCTTTGTTCTGGCACCATCCAAGGAGAGTTTCAAGGTATTAGTCCTCAGTTAATGACCACAGGACATGCAACTCCGTCACAAAGCAACACAGTCAAATAAGCAAAATATTACATGACCGTGACACAACATCACATGACTGCGACTTGTGAATTTACCGCCAGCTTTTCCATTGACTCTGCTTGTCGGAAGCACAGAAAGGATGATCACGTGACCAAGGAGATGCTACAATAGTCGTAAATGTGAGGACCTATCATAAAGTTACTTTTTCAACCCCATCATAACTTTGAATGGTCACTAAGTAGGACAATCTTTAAACAAAGTCTACCTGTACACAAAATCTCTTAGGCTTTGTCTTCTTTAACGTGGAAGGGCTGTGCTCACTTAAAACAAAGCAATCGATGCAGGATAAGGATTAGCAATGGGATCAGTACACTTGTGCCAATCAAGGAAACCTAGTAGACAAGATGGAAGAATGTAAGGTTTTGTTACAATTAATTGGATGCGGAACTGGCTGAACAATTATGCCCAACGAATGTGTATGAATGCCTCTAGGTTAATCAGGAAAAATTAAGCGGAACATAGCAGAAATCCATTCTAGGTCATATAAATCATTCTGTTTATAAATGATTTGTATGATGTGTTAGAAAATATGGTTATCAATCATATTTTTGCATGATGAATGACAACCTAGACCATGTCCAAAGGAGGGCATCCAAGACCGAGGAAAAATATTACGAGGAGTGGTTGGAGATATTGGGTATTTTTAGCACGGAAAGAAGAAGACTGTAGGGAGGTAAAATAAAATATGGATTAGATTTATTTATTGTTGATCAAGATCATGTGAAGTATTAGTATTGTTTTATAAAACCCTAGTAAGACCACACCTGGAATACTGCAACCAATTTTGGTCACCATACTACAAAAAAGATGTTGAGACTTTGGAAAAAGTTCAGAGAAGAGCAACTAAAATGATCAAAGGCCTGGACACTAAAACAGATGAAGAATGGCTGCAGGAATTGGGTTTGGCTAGTCTAAAGAAAAGAAGAAACAGGGATGACATGATAGCAGTATTCCAGTATTTGAGGGGCTGTCACAAAAAAGAGGGGTCAAGTTATTCTCCAAAGCACCAGAGGCAGGACAAGAAACAATGGCTGGAAACTAATCAAAGAGAGAAGCAACCTGGAATTAAGGAGAAACTTCCTAGCAGTGAAAACAATTAACCAGTGGAACAGCTTGCCTCCAGAAATCGTGGGCGCTCCATCCCTGGAGGCTTTTAAGAAGAAACTAGACAATCACTTGTCTGAGATGGTATAGTTTTTTTCTGCTTGAGCAGGGAGCTGGACTAGAAGTCCTACAAGGTCCCTTCCAGCTCTATTCTATTCTAAGATCCAGGAAATTTGACATAGGTTTCAAACTACAAGGAAATAGATTTCTTTGGCTGAATTTCTTAATAATTAGAGGAGTTCAACAATGAAAGAGATTACATCGTGAGGTATAGACTCTTCAGGAAGGCTTAATCAGAGTCTATATGGCCATCAATGGGAATAATAGAGAAGTGGATTCCTGCCGGGGTAGGAAGATGATTACATAATTTTCAAGATTTTTTCCATCTCTTATATTCTATTATTGTATGGTCCTTTCCTGCTAATTCAAGGATTGGCAGAAAACAACAGCGCTACTCAATGATGAGGAAAGGTCCTAAAAGCAATTCTTGACTTTTGAGTAGTATTCTGGGGAGACACGGAAAAAATCTATGGGGTCAGAACAAAGAGATAGTGATAGGACAAAAACGGAATTTGATTGAATGTAAATCTAATTAAAATTACAATTAACTTAATTAAAATTAACATGTATATCTAATCTCTGGCCCTTACCAGCTCATTACAAATTATAATTGGCAGCAGTTTTTGTGGCACTCCAGGCTGTACCAAAGTTTTTGGGGTCTTCTTGTGGCTCTAGAAACTCAAGTTGTGTATCCCAAAATAATTTATACATAACATGAAGATCACGTAGAATGTATTCATTTGATAGTCCTTGTGTTGTGATGGTGGTTTTCTTACCTTGTGTGTTCTCTCTCTCTCTCTCTCTCTCTCTCTCTCTCTCCTCTCTGTCTGAATGTGTTGCTCTTTTTACAACATAGTAAGGAAAAGTTAATTTTATTGCATTTCATATACATTACAGGAAAGGTATAACTACTTTCAAATAAATACACAAACCAAATGGTTTATTGGTTTTATAGCTGTAACCTGCCCCTCAAAATGGTTAAAATGTATTAAATGTTTTTAAAAGTTCTAATTTATCCTAGGCAGGCAGGACTAAATACTTAAAGTCCCACATACATACACAACAAACATAGACAATTTCTGAAAGGTTGCAGTGGTAATCATTGGGGATGGCTGTGAAGGAAAAACTATGAGTATTAAAGTTGGATGTTTTCTTTTGGTTATCAAATATAGACTATCATTCAGCATATCCTATAGTAGCTCGCAGAGATGTCACACACATTTATGCATGTATGCAGTATGCAATTAGGTTTAACCAAATCTATAAGAATAGCTGTCACAGATCTCTCTGATACCATGGTGAATTGTTGTGAGTCCGTGCCAGCCAGTGGACCCAGCAGCTGAGTCCGGGGAATCAGAGGAGGAGGAGGAAGAGGGGTTTGGAGAGCCATCAGAGTCAGAGGAAGGCTCTGATGAGTTACAAGACTCACAATCTGATGAAGAGCCTGTCCCCTCCAATCGTGGTCAGGATGAGACACAGCTGTGTGGGGAAGATGAGTCAGACTCTGAGGACTCACAGCTGGAAGTCATTGGAGACGCTAAAAGAAGGCAGTTAACTAGAGCAGGTCAGAGGGAGTCAATATGGCAACTTCAAGGGAGGAGGAGAAGGCATTGAGAAGCCATGCCTTGGGGCTGCTTAATAAAAAAGGAAAGTGTGGGTGGTGCTGGTTGCTGAAGGCAACCGTTGCAAAGTACTTCATGTGTTCATGTTCTGTTGGTATTGCTGGTGACTAATTCCTTGTTTTGCATTGTGTTTCATGTGGACACTTTCCTAAATTTGGATTGTGTTTTGTTGCTTTTGGACCATTTGGCAGGTTTGTTATTAAAAGGGGGTTTGTTTTCTTCCGAGTCTCCAGCCTATTTCTCAAAAGGGGTTTTGTCCTTGTGCATTTAACAAGGATGGCTATTGGCTGGGACAGAACAGAGAGTAAACATGTTTTAGCATGCAACATTTGCATTAGAAAAAAAAAACATTTTCTTCCACTACACTAACCTGTAGTGTCACCATCAGTGGTAGGAGAACCTGTTTTTTTTTCCTGATGGGGCCATTTTTTAAAAATCTAACAATGGCAATATGAATTACTTTCTACGGGGTATGTAGATGATAACTAAAGGAAAAGCTGATGAGTATGGAAAATTTAATTCCCAAGAGACCATTACACCTTGTATTGATTCCCTGAATAATGGATAAGTCAAGATATTTTCTTGATCGAGTCAATCAGCAATTTTATTTAAATAAGTGGTACATTGTGTTATGTTCATAGCAACCAAACATTTACTAGTTTTGAAATTAAAAAAAAATACAGTAGGTCAGAATCTGACAATAGATCTAAGCTTCCATATTGCTTAAAATATTTTAGATAACTTTCTATGAAATATCTATGAAATAATAACATTTTTTAAAAGAATGGGCAATTTTTTTCAAAATTTTGAGTGAAAATGTCAGAATATCACAAGATACTGGAAATTAGTGGTGATACCCCTTGTTATGCAAACTCATATCATGGTGCTGAGCTATATATATATTTATTACTCCCAGGTCACAATTGTATCAGAGGTGCAATATACAGCAAATTCTTCTCTTTTCCTCTTATATAGAATTTAAAAACTTTGGGGGAAATTAAGGTGAATATATGGTTGGATATTTGTTTCAACAAAACATCAGGATATTATTACTGAAAAGAAACAAAATAATTTTTGTAAAAAAACAAGAAAGGCATCATCATAAAAAAAGCTCTGATAGTATTTACTTACACAAAATGTTTATATAGGGGTACTTGCACATCTCAAGGAATTTTTTTTAAAAAAATTACTATGATCTCTGAAATTCATTTTTCTGACACATTTCCTATGATACTATGTGAGCAGAGGTATGAGTATCTTCTAACTTCCATATTAGGCTGTTTCCAGTAATAATAGTGATGATGATGATGATGATGATGATGATGATGATGATGATGATAATAATAATAATAATAATAATAATAATAATAATAATACCATAAAGGCAATCAACACCTGGGCAATTCCAGTCATTAGAGACATAGCTGGAATAGTGGACTGGACTCAAGCAGAACTAAAAGCAATGGATAGGAAGACCAGAAAAATAATGACAATGAATCATGCCCTTCATCCATGCAGTGACATTGACAGACTTTATCTACCAAGGCAAATAGGTGGGCGTGGAATGCTGCAAGTACATCAGATGGTTGAAGAAGAAAAAATGGCTTTGGAAGAATATTTGAAGGACAATGATGAAGATGCACTGAAATTAGTATATCAGGAAGGCTTACTGACTACTGGAGAGACCAAACTGGCCTACAAGAAAGACCAAATGAAGAACAGAATAGAGGCATGGGAAGACAAAGCACTACATGGCCAGTACTTTAAAAAATAGCTGGAAAATTGAAGAAAGAGACCAAGGGACTAATTCTGCTGCGCAAGACCAAGCCTTAAGGACAAATGCATATAAAGTCAAAATTGAGAAGACAGTAAGTGCCGCCTATGCAAAGAAGCTGAAGAAACAGTGGGCCACCTGGTAAGCTGTTGTAAGAAGATTGCACAGACTGACTACAAGCAGCGGCATGACAAAGTAGCAACAATGGTACATTGGAAGATCTGCAAGAAATATCATTTGTGTGTAAGCAAGAACTGGTGGGATCATAAAATAGAGAAAGTCATAGAAAATGATAAAATTAAACTGCTCTGGGACTTCAGAATTCAAACAGATAAGCACCTGCAACATAACACCCCAGACTTAACAATTGTCGATAAGAAAGACAAAAAAGTCTGGATAGTGGACGTGGCAGTGCCTGGAGACAGCAGAATAGAGGAGAAAGAACTGGAAAAGATAACAAAATACAAAGCCCTACAAATAGAAATAGAAAGACTGTGGCAAAAGCAAGCAAGGGTAGTACCAATAGTAATAGGCATCTTGGGTGCAATCCCAAAACAACTAGAGCACCACTTGAACACCATTGGCATTGACAAATTCACCATTAGTCAATTGTAAAAGGTGGCCTTACTAGGAACTGCTTCCATCCTGCGACGATATCTGTAATACCATCAAACATCCACATCTGCCTATCCCAGGTCCTTAGTAAGTACTCGATAGGTAGACAAAAATGCCAAATCCAGTCTGAACATCTGGCTGACTGTGTGATGATCCATCATCATCATCATCATCATGATGTTGGAAGGGACCTTGGCGGTCATCTATTCCACAGGTATCAGCCCAGCTTTGGAGTGGTTTTGCTTCTTGGGCTGTGGATCGGCAAACATCTATATTTGTTTGTTTATTCAGTTTAGACACCATCCATATCACTTAAGTGACTCTGGACAATTTGCAGCAACATATGGTTTGAAATGTACATGATGGATAGCTAAGCCAGAAGCTTCTACATTATGGGATCTTTGTTATGGAATGTGCTGTCTTGGAAGAAGAAACATTTGAATCAACCAACAAGGGTATTTCACTAATTGCTCAGATGCATTTTTTTCTCCCAAGCTGTTACAGGTCCTTTTTAGTGACTGCCACATTTTGCAATGGATGAAAAAGTAACTTTTCAACTAGTCCTTGCATTTGCCACCTTTGCAGCTCTGTAAAGCACAGGAAAGCCGAAGTAAGACCATAAGCACAGTCGTGGTTTCATTTAGTGACTGATTTGCTCACGACTGAGTTTCCAGTCACAATTATAGTCACTAAACTAGGATTTAGGAGCCAAGCTCCTAACCAATCAGAACACACCTCCATCCAAGCTCTCATCCAATCAGTTCATACCCCCACTGGCAGTTAAAAGGAAGAAACAGCTACGATCACACATTGCTCCTAGAAGCACGAAGCCGAAAACACCAGCCTGAAGATGACGAATGAGACTTTGTCGAAACGTCGCCAAGACACTTCCAATTTGATGCAGGAGAAAACCCGAATAATCAAAGACCTATAAACTAGGATTACCTATACTTCTGTTCACCTGTTGTTTAATTTTTGCTGCCTTATTATTTTTTTTCCTTATCTATGTATGTATAGGTTAACATCAACAAAAATCTAAACAGGACTATAGTTTATTTCAGTATAGTGTTGAAGTCTGAGCCACAGGTTTACTCAATCTATTTGCTATTCTTCTATTAATTAATAACTTAAGATGCTTGTTCTGTCTTCTTCAGGTTTCGTATTTGGATTTGGAGAGATCATCAATGGGAAGCATCTTCATCCTATAGAGAGAAAAAAAAATCAGTAACACAAAAATTGCTTATTTGCAATGTTTGAAACCGATTTCAAACGTAATCCCTGGGAAGCAAAATCTTCTACTATCTCAAGAGACAAAATGGTTTTAAATAAGCTTGAGAAGAGGGAGTTGCCATGCGAGTTGTATTTCCTATTCTCTTTAATTTTCCATTTAAATATCAAAAGGCACTAAGTACTTCAGAACCAGCAAATTTTGAGTCTATATTCTACCTCGGTCCCTTTCAGGATGATATTTCAACTTCCTTAGCTTGTTTGGAAGTATTAAGGCTGGAGGTATAAAGAAAGTGGTGGAGGATGAGTTATGATAATTGGATTGCATGTGGCTCAACAGATACATAAACATAGCCTCAAAGGTTTAGCAAGGAGCAACTGCAGTGACTTCTTAGTCTGACATTCTGGATAGCTGAGCAGATATTTCAGAGGAAGGCAATAAAAAAACCACTAGTATATATATATATTTTTTACCCAGGAAACTGCATGGACATATCTAGGCAGTCATCAAGAGATCAACTTGATCCAACAAATCATCAATCCAAGTTGTTCCCGTTACGTAAGTGTTATGTCAGTGTGACAGACTTTTTCCCATTGTCTGGCAAGAAGCTGCAGTCAAGTTTTCTGACTGTCTTCAAGGGCAATCCCATGTAGAGCAAATTACAGTACTTCAGATGTTAGGTGATGAGGGCATGAGAGACTGTCAGAGGTTTTAATCCTGAATGAAATGACTCAAGATAATTCATTCTTCCAGAGCCCTATGAAGCTTATACCCTAGCATCTTTTGAACTTCCAAAAAAGAGAAATAAGGGTAATCCAGGATTAGAAGTAATGTATATTTCAAAGATGGTGGCAACTCCTCCTGTCATAACAAGGCATAATCTGGGCCAGGCCCAACCAAGAACCCATCCCTTCAACAACATCTTGAGATTAAGCTGGCAAGCAGAATTGAGATTAAGCCCACAGTTAGGGGTGGATTGTACTTTTTAAAAATGAATTTGATTGTAAAAGCAGAAGAGGCTTTTTAGAAATACAGAATATGCCTCCAATGTGTAGAAGCATCTGGATTCAACCTTTAACATCATATAGTAATAGGAGAACTTTTCAAATCCTAACTGGAGTAGGTAACACTGATTTAGAGAAATACATTTTCACTTCCCAATGTGTTTTTGTAACAAAATCATGTTAAACCTGAGTTTTTGGGGGAACTGTTCTAAAGATTGGGACTGCTATTTAGCATAACTCAGTATTTTCTGTTTCTAGAACACTTGGTGGTCTTAATCAGGTCCACACAACATATAGACTATTAAACTAAAGGCAGTTCCCAAGGTATGATGGGCTACCAGAAGTTTAATAACATGCTGATTTTGCTTCCTAAAGAGCAAAACAGAAGAGTCCCTGAGGAAGGCAAGGCTGTACAATAGATGCATTAGGCATGGCCTTGTTTCCTGCTAATCCTCATTTTAATGTTAACAGTAGTGTGTGCGTGTGTGTGGCCTAGAAGTAGAATTCTACCAAACTTAACCTTGACCTAAGTTTTCTGTTAGACCCTTTGCTATCTTTCTCAAATGGGCATTTGTGAAAAAGAGATACGGCGCATATGTATTTCCAAACATCATTTCAGTTATTTGTGTCAGAGCTTTGGAGGACATGGCTGCAGTGCCTGAATAATGAGATGAAGAAAAACATTTTAATTTTTTTTTCCTCCTTCTGTTTTTCTCCTCACAGATATCTCAAGTTCAGTTTGAGAAAGATGGTTATCTTTTCCCCTTCAAAGTCCTTGTTTCCAAGTATTCAGAATATTCTCCTTATCTCAATTCCATTAAAATGCCTGTTTCAGGGTATTGTTAGAAATGGCTCCCTTGGGCTAACTATGGGTGAGGCACCAGCCATGGCATCATCCCTTTCTAAGCAAAAGAATAATTCACTCTTGTCATCAACAAGCTGTTTACAAAGTTCCTCTGTTATTGCTTCAAATTTAAATAGAACTGGCCTGCCTCTCTCTCTCTCTCTCTCTCTCTCTCAATTCTCTTTGGCAAATTCATGGTACTCATATATAGGTACTCTGGTCTTGACCATTTAAAGATGGAAAGGTCAAGCCCAGCAACTCAAAGTGTCCATAGAAGTGAACTGGTAACCAAAACAACTGGATAAAAGCAGTCTGATCTTTTAGAGCAGGAGTGTGAAACTGCCGGCCCGCGGGCTGGGTGTATCATACCGAAACCACGCCCATCCCATTGCCGGCAATGGAAAAAAAGTTGCGATACGTCGCAACACGTTATGTGACGTTGCGAGTTTGACACCCCTGTTTTAGAGATAGTCAAAACTCTACCTATATCAACTATGAGGCTCTAAAAGGTCTTCAAATGCAATCCCACATGGAGAATATTACAGTAACATTATTAAGAAATGATAAGGTGTGACTCATTCTAATAAGGTCACCATGTTCCAGAAACAGCTACAGATGGTGTCATAGCAGACATCTGAGCATCCATCAATGAAGGTCACTCAAAGCAATTCCAATGAGAGTTGACTAAGCAGCCAAATCTGCATCCACCTTAACTATCACCAAAAATGCCTCTATATTTTCTGGATTTCATTTCATTTTATTAAGCTTTAGCTTGATAGTTGCCACTTTGAGGAATCTGTTCACAGAAGTCAACATGAGATGCACTGATTTACAGGACTGATTTTCTTTCTTTCTTTCTTTCTTTCTTTCTTTCTTTCTTTCATTCGCTTCCTCCTTTCTTGTAGAGGTATACTCCCTCCAAGAGTTATTCCAGCATGAGCAAGCAGAGATAAAAGATACACATTTTATAATGGCGTTATTAGCAGCATCGGTGACAAGTTGAAGAAGTTCAGCTGTCGTACTCAAATATTAATTACAATTTTGGTTGAGGGAACTCTGAACAGAGAGTTAACACTTAAATATGCCTGTGCAGATGGGGCATGGCCCTATTCAATAGACAAGGTGCACTGCTGTTTTGTGACCATCACCTTGCCAAACATCACATCTTGCACACACACAACCTAAGTAATTGCCCAGAGCATGAACTCTGACATTGCCACAAATTATTGATGTGTTAAACTGAACTTATGATGAAATATTTGGCTGTTCCACAATGTAAATCATTTTCAGAAACTGAGAAGGACATCTGGATTAGATTCCTTGTTCCAAACATGCTGTTTCTCTTAAGTTGTTGGAATTGTTAATATTAGTTAATATTCTTGCTGTGTGCTTCCATACCTTAGTCTCTGTGTTTATATATTGCTACTCTATTTTTTATCAATGCTTTATCTGTATTAATGCATGAAAAGCAGGTGGCATTTGTGGTCAGGCAGTTCATCTTTGTGCCACTTGTCTCCATTTCTTGACCAGGAGGCATTTTCAAATGGTCACTCACTGGTTACCTAATGAGTGATCTACTGCCGTATGCTGTACATGGGGCTACCATCCAGAAGCTACAGCTTCCATCTATGGCTCAAAACCTGTCCAAAAGTTACAGCTGATTCAAAATGCAGTGGTGAAAACAATAACATGTTATGTATATATATTCGCAAGTTGCCCAAATTGGAAAATTAACACCAATTGTTGTCTTTCAATTTTTAATACTTGACAATAAGTAAGCATGGTAAGATAGCTCCATCCAGATTCAGAAAACCAAATCCTTCCTCATCAATTGCTATTTGCATTTTCTGTAAAAGATATTCTCCAAATTGAAGAATCCTACAAAAAAAATTCTAAACAATTTATTTTCTGAAAATATTTCCCAGATATATGAACTGGGATTTCAAATATAAATTTATCTGGGAATAATATTCATTTTTCAGAGCATTTGCCTTTCTCCCAGGGGTGAAATGATGACTCCTACCTATCAATAGCTGAAGAAATCTATATATTTCATTTATGTTACATGCTATTGAGTTATACCTTTTGGTCTACACGTATCTAAAATAGTTAATGGATTTGATACAAATACAGAACTGATATTCCTTAAATGGATTGAAAACAAATTTTCACTGATTGGCATCAATTCCAATTTGGACCCATTAATAGAGTATCCTGCTATTTTCTAAAGACATCTATTATTTGCATCAATACTGGAATAGTAGTGTGAAGTATAGAAATGAACAAAAGAATGACATCGGCAAATAAAACCCATTTTATTTATGAGTGATGTATTACTTTGTTAATCTCCCTATGTTGTCTAATACTACAAGCCAAGAATTCCAAGCAGATATTAAAAAGCAAGGATGAAAGTAGGCATGCTAGTTCCTCTAAATAGTGGGAGAGAAGGAGAAAATATGCCATTAACCTTTACTTTAGATGTGAGTGGTTCATATAATATCTCAATTCATTTTATGAATTCCAAAGAAAATTCAAATGTGTTTGGTACCGTAAATATATACTGTTTCTACATTTGTCAAAGGCTTTTTCAGCATTTAATACTAAAATTACAAATTGATCTTTATTCAAGTCTATTACATCTACAACTAACGTAATATTGTCTGCTGCTTACCTAATTAATATAAATTCTGCTTGGTCATTGCTGTAATCCATTTGCTAACATCACTGTTACTATCTTTGTATCAACATCAGCCAATGAGATTGGACAATAATTAACACATTGATTGTGACTTTTACCTGCTTTTGATATAATTAAAATATCAGCCCGAATAAATGATTTGTTGGTAAGATTCCCTTATCAAATATCTGATGAAGTTTTGGCACCAAATTAATGATGTTTTGGCACCAAAAGTTCTATAAATGTTTTGTACCATTCAATAGAGAATCCATCCAATCCTGGTGCTTCATCACTTACCATTTTTAAAATTGTTTGTTTAATTTATAGAGGAGCAAACAAAAGTTGTTGTTGTATATTTAGCTGTGGTAGGTTAACTTTATTTTAAAAAGCTTTTATATCTTCATTTGATACATTTTCTGGTTTGGCTACATAATTCTGAATATTTTTTTTAAATGACAATTTATATCCCTTGAAGTTTATATATTTCATCCCTTTCACCACTTTTTTTTACTTTAAAGAATTAGCCAAGATCTTACTGAGTCTTTCACAATTCTCCCAGTTTCACTTTTGTAAACATATTAGCATAAATTCTGTTTGCTGTGATATTATAGTAGTTATTTTTTTTATATTTCTGTGTACAGAATTGCAGATGGGCATCTAACCATATGTATCCATAAATGTTTAAATTTTTCAAATTATATTCCCTGTTACTTTTAATCTTATTTTCATATGATGCATAAGCAACAACTCAACCTCAGATACATGCTTCATATCCTTCCCAAACTTCCCAAGAAAAACTATATTATTTCACGTATGTGACTGATATAAAATAATAAAGGAACAAAAATATAGCAAGTTAGCATCAAAATATGCTATCTTTTAGACCATTAGCACTTGCCTTGGGCCGTTAAAAGAGATTCTGAACTGCAACATATTCCATTAAGAATGGGTCAGTAAAGCATGCCTGTTGTGTGTTAATTCCAGATTATGAGAACATGGTCAGAAGTGGAGAGTATAAATATCTTTTGATGGAATGGCAGCTGCTTTGTGATGGTCTTGAACTGGCCCTGGCAAAATGATTGAAGACTGCTGAGCAACACATCTTTATAATAGAGTGGTATCAGTGTTGCAGATGGGGAATTTTAACTCCTAAACTTAATGTTCTAAGCCCACTTCTACGTATTTAGTCACCATATGCCTTCCTGGAGAATAAGCACAATTTTCTTTTAGGGTAAAAAATACTTTCAAGAGAAGGAGAATGTTGGGGTTCTGCAAAGCTTCAGTTGAGAGATTTTCTCTGAAGGGAGCGCTGTCCGAATCCAATCCACTTCTTAAATCAGTTCAATAATTTAGATCAAACTGTCAAGTCATATCAGATGCCTTTGAATGAACTGGATTGTATTTTAAAAGGATCGGGAAAATCAAATCAAATCAAGCTGAATCAAGTCAATTCCCTGATTCAATTTGAATTGTCCGTTCAGAATGCCTATCTGTGTTGGTTTTTTTTTATTCTATTCTATTATTAGAATGGCTATCTTTTCTGTAGCTATAAAAAGTTTTAAGAACATAAATGGAAGGGATTAAAACAAAAAGATCACACGGCAAGTGCTGTTGTGTTTTAGTAGGCCAAGGCTGACTAGTATCAGTCCAGCAGTATTTCTTACTGCTCAACCTCATAACTTAGATAGTGAAATGGGTGGTGCCTAAATTTGATAAATAAATAATTCCAGAGGTCATTTGGAATCCACTTAGCTACTGGGACCTGGACTTTCACCACAAAGTTTAGCTCCGGTAGCATTATTGAATAATCATGCCATCTCAAAATATATAAACATGCAACTTATTAACATGGTCTGCTGTCTTCCACCTCCTTAGGTAACTTAGTAAGATGTCTACTGGATGAGGAAGAGGAGAGGGAAGAGGTCATGAAGTGGCACCATACAAAGAGGAAGAGCATATTGATGAAGAGCGTATCTTCAAAGAAGGAGTGTTTGGTCATTTAGGTAGAAAGTTGAAGGAAATGCAGGAAAAGGTGTGTGGGTGTGGGTGTGGGTGTGAGGGGGGGGGAGGGAGGGAGGGAGATTTTACATGTTTTTGTCTGGTAGGTGATTGTACCATTTCAGTGCCAACAGGGCTAGGAAAGACATCGATCAATCAACCAATTAACATAGTCACTCAACTTTCAAATTGCAATTCTGGGTAGGTTACATTGGACTAAATTCAGTAAAAAGACAAACTATGCAACAAAAACATTACACAATCAAAGACAACCCATAATTATTCTATGTAGCAAGTCATTTCAGATGGGATGATTCACCATCATGGCTCAGCACTTGAGGGAAAAGTCTCATTAACGCATTGTGTGTGATCAGCTTTTCAGAAAGCAAGAAAGTTGTCGGGGGAGAAAAAAAAAAGAGATCTCACATTTGAGTTGCATGGTTTATCCGTGTTAATTTGCCTTCCAGGATACATACAAGATATATGCTTCACACAAGAATATGTTATGATTTGAGAAAGCAGCTAGTAGTAGGTTACTCACCTATAAATTATTGGCCAAACATAAACAGGACTTATTAAGAAATTAGATTAGAAAAAAAATGAAAACAAAGTTAGGCAGAATCTGAGATATCCAAAAAGAGTAGTTCATTCCCTCTTGTTTGCACCTTAGAGATATAGCTGCTAGGAGTTAATTTATGACCCTTGCTATAAAAATATATTAATGTTTTGCATAGACTAATGCTCTGCTCTGCTAACCTACTTTTCCAATCCTTGCCTTTTTAAAAAACTTATAGTAGAATTATGCTTTATGAAAAAGAGAAGAAGTCTCTCTTTATTTCACAAAACTATTTAAAGATAATCACCAGGAATGCGCTCAGGGACATGTCACGTGCACTTCATGTGCAACAACTCTAAATGTGTCCCATCACTAGTAGAGTAATGGTTTTGCTAAAATGAAAGTTGTTGTTGGTGATGATGATCAGCATCATCATCTTGATCAAGATCATAACCATGATTGGTCACACAGTCAGATGTTTTGACTGTGGCATTTTTATTCATCTATCAAGTCCTTCCCAAGGACCTGGGATAGGGAGATATTGTTGTTGGATGGTGTCAAAGGTATTGTTACACAAGGATCTGTTCCAAGTAATACTGCCTTTTACAATTGACTGATGGTGATTTTACTAATGCCAATTTTGTTCAAGTGGTACACCAGTTGCTTTGGGATTGCAACCAAGGCACCTATTCCTTATTGGTACTATCTTTGCTTTATTTTGCCACAATTGTTCTACTTCTATTTGCAGGTCTTTGTAGTTTGTTATTTCCCCCCAATTCTTTTTCTTCTATTCTGCTGTCTCTAAGTATTGCAATGACCTGTACTCAGACTTTTTTTTTTTTTTTGTCTTTCTTATCAACAATATTTAAGTTTGGGGTATTATGTAGCAGGTAATTGTCTGTTTGAATTCTCAAGTCCCAGAGAATTTAGTCTTCATTTTCCATTATTTTGTCTATTTTGAGGTCCTATCTATTTCTGCTTGCAAGTAAATGGTATTTCTTACAGATTTCTTCCAATGCACCATTATTGCTAGTTTCTCATGCCATTATTTGTAGTCAGTTCGTATGATCTTCTTGCAGCAGCTAATTAGGTTGTCCACTGTTTCTTCAATATCTTACAGATGTTGTCACTTCAAGGATACCTAGATATTTGTTGTGATCTTCTTCATCCAGTCTATTCCATAGGCATCTTGATTCCTTCAGTTTTTACTACTTCCTTCCTATCGATGGTAAGGGCAGCATATTTGTCTAGTCCAAACTCCACTGCAGTATCTTAGCTGTATATTCAGTTAGTTAGTTTGATAAGCAGTTTCTTTTCAAATGGTGTTTTTCCATACTGTTTTAATCATCCATGTAATGGTGGTGCAATAGACCACAGATAGTTTTTATATTTGATAGCCATGACTTGATTTGTTTAGTATTTTTGACAGAGGAATCGGTGCAATGAGAAACAGTAGCAGTGATAGTGAAGCTTCTTGAAAGATTCCTCTCTTGATGTTACCCTTTCTCAGTCTATTACCAGTGACCAGCAACTGTGTCTTCCATTGGGCCATTCATCTTTGCATAAAGCTGCTGACTTCTGTTATTTCTAATCACTTGATTATCCTATCATGTGGCAGGGAGTTGAATGCCTTCTTGTAGTCAGTCCAAGTCACATTCAAGTTGATCTTCCTTCTCTTGCAGTTTTCCAAAATCACCGTGTCAGTTAGGGGTTGATTTTTGTTCCTCTACTGATTGGGTGGTTCTCTTTCTGCTCAGATGGGAAGAACTTGTTTTCAACTAGATACTGTTGGAGGGCCATCAGCACACACCAATTAGCAGTTTGAAAATTGTTGATATGCAGTACTTGGCCTGTAGTTGCTTAATTCTGTCCCTTTTGTTGGTTCCTTCATTCTCAGGTAGGTTTTGCCAGATTTCAACCAATCTTCAATATCATCTCCTTGCTGTATGTTGTTAAACTGCTTGACAATAAGTGGGTACAATGCCGCCAGATGTTTCAGTCAAAAACCATGCAGTTCATCTTCACTTGCTATTAAATATAGTCCAATAACTCATAGTAATAGAGGACTTGTACCAATTGTGGCTCTATCCTGGCAGATTTATATGTGGTCATTTTCACCTCATTTCCTAAGCTGAATTTCACTGGGGAGAACTTTCTGTTGGACACAGAATGGATGTGTCTGCATCAATGTTATCTTTCTTTTCTTCTCCTTGTCTGTTTGACATGCTTTCTCCTACTTCTTCTCCTCTTTTTCAGTAACTCAAAATACTTCTGGGGCACAGGCATTCCCCAGAAGTAAGGTTTGCGGTCAAGGGGAGACAAATGAATATCAAAATACGCACAATCGTGCCATCGTACAAGTGCTACAATTTATGTACTTGCACCAGGAGTTGTGTTGTAAGTACACCTTCTCAGTATTTACAGGATGACCTCACAGTGCCCGTGTCATCATTTTTGAATCATCACAGTTCGGCATGGATGCTGCTGTGTTTTGTAGTATGACACATTCCATATATGACAATGTAGACATCTGAAAATATGCCAAGTTTCCAGTTGTTGTTGTTTTAAAATAAAGGCCGTGAAGTACAATGCTGCCCATGGACATCCTAAGGTTAAGACATGGAAGTTATTGGTCTTGCTTCCCTCAACTTTTCCAGAGATGACAGAGAAGGCAGCAATATGATTAACAAGATGAAGTCTCTCCAGTAATTGATTCTGGCTCTTCTAGCACAGTAAATGTTTCAGCAAGTTCCCAACAGTGCCCATGACTTCAGGCAAGGAAAAAAAACAGTTTCTACAAAGATTTGAGTATCTCATTGATGCCAAATAGAGGAAAGTCAAGCAGAGTTGCTTCCACTGGTTCATCAGCAGGGAAATTTTACTAGGAACATGTGGTGGGGGGAGTGAAAAACTTTACAGTGAATGAATATGCAAAGGTCTGGGTCTGCTCCATCAGTGTAATCAAATCATCTGAAATTAACTAATGTGTATTAGAATGTATGAAAGACTCATAGAAGAACATGGTAAATACTGCATGCTGTGTAAGGACTGAGCTTCAGTTGGGCTTCTGATCCATCCTGTGTCTGCTGGCATCTCTCGTGACCTCCTTTTCAAGGCTGGTTGGCTGGCTGGCCGCCAGAAGACCTCAGGCTGACAAATCTTGCAATCATTGTGATGGATAAGGAAGCAAATATTTGCAGGAGAATGGGATTGCTGTGACAAGATTGAAGTAGTCAAAACCGAGAAGTGGAGATTACAGTAGCTGAGAAATGTTAGATAAGAGCCTGGCTAAGAATTCTGGCAGCCTAGACAGAGAGAAGAGCCTGAATCTTGTGGGATATTATGAGAAGGGAAAAAGCATTAGAGGTTGGTGGTTTATGACGAATGAAATACAAACAGATTATATTTGAAGCCGGCAAGAGTTCAGGTAAGTAGAACAATTGCCAAAGCAATACAATTAGGAAGCAGCTTCTTTCCCCTTCCTTCTTACGGGCATTTGATGTTCTATATTTTTTTTTTATTGTCTTCATGGCAAATAAAATAAATACAATGCCTGAGAATAACCTATAAAATCTCCTACCTGGGAGATTATCTGGACCAAAGCAGAAAGCTACTCCCATTTATGTTTACTCCAAAGTAAGCTCCATTGTGTTTAATTGTGTTTACTTTCTAACAGATAAAGACACTTGATTTTAATCTGTTGGATTTTCCTAAATTAACCTGTGATGTAAAGTTTTATTTTTAAGACTATTAAATTATATTTGGGCATGACCTGAATGCAAAACAGGTAATACACACGCATGTACATATATACACCCGTGTATCAATGCCAATATCAATCTATCTATCTATCTATCTATCTATCTATCTATCTATCTATCTATCTATCATCTATCTACAATGATCGTTATCACTATCACTATATATATTGATATTACAAAAACACCATCCCGTAGATGCTACTTAAAATTTAATCTTATAAATTACCCTACATCATTATATTTTATTTACTGAAGAAAGAAGGTTGATGGTGAGTCATCCCTTAATGATAATGGAGAAACATGGAATACTTCTGGCAATGCTTGAATGATTGACTAAACAGACACATACAGACAATGGAGCCTCATGTTCCCAATGTTCTTACAATCTATTGTAGATCAACCACCCAAGCCAGTTGCTTTAGCAGAAATATATGTTCAAAGTGTTAATTGCTTTCATCCTTTTTTTTTTGGACTCTTGTGGTCAGATTAATTTGACATATAATTGAACCGTTCCTCACTTGCACTTAATTGTGATACAAACATGCCCCACCAACTTTATTTTTCTGCTGTGTCCTCATGATGCTGCCTTCATCTGATACCCGGTCATTCTTTTATTATGTTTAACTGAAGTTAAAGTAGGTTTTTGACCTTATCACAACATAGTTGCAAATCCAGTGTGCCTCACCAACCCTTTTTCTTGGTGGTACAGTCAGCTAATCCCCGGGGGGGGGGGGGGCTGGATATGGGGCTGCCATGTAAACTTTGTGCAAAACCAAAGCAAATTTTTAATGGAGGGTTAAATCTACCAATTTGGGGGCAGTATAAGACTTTATTATGAATACTACTTTGTCATTAGTTTCTTTGAGAGCTATTTATATAATCTTCCTGATCAGTCAGCTGGGGAACTACTAGGGATAGCTGGTATATAAGCACACATCAGCAGAAGACAATCACACATTCACCTGCCATGGATAGGTAGGGGAACACTGGCCTTTGAGCCCTGATGCTAGAATGTGAGGCTTTCCTGAGCTTTGGCTTCATGCCAAAGACTTGCACTCCAGGATTTCAAGTCCTTAGGACCACGTGCCATCATCATAGATCCAGCCCAATGCTAGTCTCTGACTCTTAACATTTACAGTGTAATGAACTAATAGTTGCATATATGGACATCGTCTTCAGAGGATAGGCAAGTGCAAAAGTTTTGGCCTTGGATAGAAGGTATTACCTTACATGGGTAATCCCTTAAATAAAGTACTGTGGGAGAACTCAATCCCTTTGTCTCTCTCCCTTCAACCTCTTTTCTTCCAGTTGTTTTTTGGCTGTGGGATTCTTCTGGCTGTCAAGCAGGAAAGATCAGGTCTACACCTAAAAGTCCAATTAAACTGATTTATTGCTACTCATGCCTATGCACAGGAATCTTCTCCACTAATAATTAGCACTTGCTCAGAATTAGGTAAGGATCAACAGCACTCAAGAGTGTTTGCATTTGGATTGCTTGTGGCTATGTAGAGATTCTAGGCTGATCCCTCTTCTAACTCCGCCGCCAGGTTCTGCCATTCCTTCCCTACAGGTTGGCAAGGAAAAGAGATTTCCTCCATTGCACTAGAATTATAGAACACCACCTGCCACTGTATCTCCATCAAAGGAGGAGTGAGGAATTCAATGTTCTTCATTTGTTTTGTTTCTCAGGAACCCCTCTCTCATTAGGCAGAGTGGCAGAAACCAGGCGGTGGGAACAAAGTTATAAAAAGGTCAGCTCAGTCCCAAAGCTAGCCTATTCCTTTCAGATGCAATAGAAGATTATCTTTTCACTATCGAAGAAACATTACACTGCTTTTGTACTTGGAATGACCAAATGAAACTACAGTGAGGGACTATAGAGAAGAAAAATATGTTGAACCAATCCTAGGCTTCTTTTCCCCCTCCTTTTCTGGCTTCTAGGATCCTAACCAAAGTTGCAAAGTTCAGGAGGATCACACGATGGCGATGAATGATAGTTCCGTCAAACAGTGTATAATTCAGAGCAAAATAGTGCAAAATACCAATGAAAAATGTTCTGTTTAAACAGAATGTGGATTGATGCTACTCAAGGCTCTTGAGGGTGTGGAATAATGAAGGAAAATACTTGATGGATGCATTTCCCACTCTATTTACATAATGTGGGTTCGGTATACTTACAATATATTTGCATCAAAATCGTATCTATATATTCAGCCATGGAAAAGAATAGCAAGGGTCTACCAACATGCTTATACATTAATAATATTACTTGGCAATCTGATGTTTCAAGACCCAGGGTGAATTACTTATTAAAAACCCATATACAGCTATCTGTCTTTATCTTTCTTTTCTGTGTGGGTCATAATGGGTCTGATTGTTTTCAAAATTACATTTGAACAGGATATGACTGTTACATGAGAACTCTCCAACCAATATCATTTCCCTTGCTCATAAAATACATTACACTGCTGGGTGCACTGAGCCAAATCATTATAAAAAGGAAGCTTTAACCTAACCTTTGTGCTTCTCACCAGCCATTATACCAAATGAACACTTTAGAAAATGCTCTGATAAAAAGGGAAACGGACATGATTATGAATATTGATATTCGGGTTGCTTAATTTTTCAGTAGCCTCCCAGAAATTTATTTTCTGTTGTTATTCCAAATGACTTGCCTTTTATTAGCAGCTAAGGTCTCTCCTTCCTCCTCTTCCTTGTAGCGTTGGCTAATTACATCGAGTCAAATTTCACTAGGATTTTTTTTTAAATGATGCATAATAAAAAAAATACACTTTTGCAAGGAAATTTTTATTTCATTTGGAGATGGACATCTGCAGCACTTCATGGACATACAGAAGAAATCTTTTCTCATCTACTGCAGAACTGAATACAATGTATCTCAGACAACGAAGGATCAGAGAACCTTTGAGGAATGGCTGAAAAAAACTGGAAATACTCTTAATCTAGAGAAGAAAAGATTTAAGGTAAATCCTCTTGATAGCTATTTTCAGGTGTCTGAAGAGTTCCTAAGCAGTGGATGGGTATATTTTTGTTTGAGTCTCAACAGCAAGACTAGAACCAAGGATACTGTATACTGTAAATTTCAGTTAACATAATGAAAACCTTCTTAATGATAAGAGCTGTTGTATAAGGATCAGTTTGACAAAGGATTCCATGAAATAATGATGGTCCTTTGTGAAGGCTTTTGAACAGACAATGGACATCACTCATTCAAGGAAAAGGTAGATCTATTCTGAATTGAGCAGCAGATTGGACTAGACCAGGGGTGTCAAACTGCTGGCCCGTGGGCCGATTTCATCATACTGAAGCCGCGCCCACCCCTTTGCTGGCAATGTAAAAAGAGTCACGATGCATCACGACACGTCACGTGATGTGGTGAGTTTGACACCCATGGACTAGATGAACTTTTTTTATTATTATTAAAAATTTTATAAACTTTTTACAATAAAATACCCCCCTCCCACCCCATAACCCTCCCCCCTCCTTCCCAGAGCTGAATACAGGGTTAAAGAAAAAAAAAACATACAAATTAAATGAACATCAATCCACTATACATACATCCAAAAAATTTAAAGTACTTTAACTCCAATACATAGAAACTACAAATCCAACCATACCCATTTTAAACTATAGATTATTCAAAAGCTAAATAATACTTCCTGATCCCATATTTATTCTGTACAAAATTTACCCATCTTTTCCACACCGAGATATATCTCTCTTGTGAATGGTCTTTCAAATAAGCCGAAATTTTTGCCATTTCTGATAAATAAGAAACTTTAAGAAACCATTCTTCTATGGTAGGCAAGGAATCCTTCTTCCAATATTGCCCAATCAGCAACCTTGCCACCGTAATAAAATTTAACATTAAGGTAATCTCTTTACCATCACAGTCTACAATAATATCTAACAAAAATAATTATGGTGTAAATTTTATCCTTCTATTAAAAATCTTCTGAAAGTTCCACCAAATCTTAATCCAAAAAGCCTTTACATTTCTACATGACCACCAAATATGATAATACATTGCGTCCAGACAACCACATCTCCAACATTTGGGCTGTACATTCGGATACATACGAGACAACTTTTGTGGATCAAGGTGCCACCTATAAAACATTTTATAAAAGTTTTCTCGTAAATTTTGAGCTTGAGTAAATTTAACATTCCTCACCCAAATTATCTCCCATGTATCTAATAAAATCGGCTCTTCAAAATTCTGGGCCCATTTAACCATACAGTCTTTAACTAATTCTGTTTCTGAGTCCAATTCCACTAAAGCATTATAAACTCTTTTTATATGAGTTCTACTTTGATCAAAAAGTGGGTTTTGCTATGGAAGATGTGAATTTGATGAAACAAATTAAAGATCAAAGGACTAGATGATCTTAAGGGGTTAGTAGTTAGACAGGTAGTCCTTGACTTATAACCAGGTGCTAGCAACTGTTCACATTTATGATGGATGTCCTCAGAACTACTTACAAACCAGACTCAAAGTTCTGACGGTTGCTTCCCCCCCGTGGTCACATGATCACATTTGGGACACTTGGCAACTGGCTCACATTTACAGTCTTTTTCAGCATCACACAGTCACGTGACTGCAATTTACGACATGTTTTGTTTAACAACCGCAGCGTTTGCTTATTAATTGCTGTGTTCACTTTGCAACCACGTTTTTTGTTTAACAACAACCACCACAAAAAAGGTTGTAAAATCAGATATGGTCACATGGTGACCCACTTAATGGCTGGCATGATTTATAACCATAATTCCAGGCTCAATTATGGTCATAAATTGAGGACCACCTGTGCACACATTTTGATGTCTTTTGATTATCTTCCACTAACTGCCACAGTGATGAGGATAGATATTTTCAATGTTCTATCATCATGGAAGTCAGATTCAACAGAGAATTGTTGAATCTTAAAAGATTGTTTTGGAAGATCTTCTAAATAAACATTTAAATGGGCATTTAAATTTAAATGAACCTAACCCTAACCTATCATCTTGGGATTAATTTATCAAATGCTCTGGAGAAAATTACTGTGCTGGACCAAAAAAAAAAAATGTTGACTGTCTAATAGGTAGGACATATTTTTGCATAAAAATTGTCCCAATTCCTGACATTTCAGTACAACAATTGAAAATGCCATCTGAAATTCTGAATAGGCCAATATTAGCGATAGTCAATTAAACTAACCACAGCTTTAACTTGTAGTTCTAAAGAACATGAACTGAATTTTTATTGTTTCAAAAGTGTTCATCTCTTTATTTGTAAAATGAAAGACACCAGAAAGCTGTGTTGGAAAAGGCATGGGTGTGCAATTTTCTTCTTAAAAATTATCAAGAGTGCCTCAAATTACTTTGAACAAAAAAAAAAAAAAAATGATTCTTAAAAGCTGCTGATTCCTGAATGTTGTGGCTTTTCTTAGGGTATATTTCTAGTTTGTGCACCAGATCATCATGATAATCTCCTTCAGCTCTAAGTTACCCATTGAGCTTCACAATCAAACCTTCATCTCCCCAGCTTGAGTCCAGCTCATTCACCATGGACGTGTGATTTTCAGTGGACTGATTCTTCAACCTATTGACAGTAAGGGATACAGAGAGTTCAAAACTCTCTCCTCTTTAGACTTTTTTATCTTTCACTATGCCCATTCCTTGAGACATTGCTCATCTCAAAATGTGTCCTTCTTGATTTTGTCTTTCCATTACGCTTAGGATGTTGTTAGCAAGAGGTTAGGCTTTTTATATCCTCCCCCCATGCCCACCCCTATATATTTCATGTAATAAATTTACTTCTATTAAATGCACAAAATACTGCTTTACTAATTTTTGATCAGGCTAGATTTCCAGGAACATACTCAAAGTGCTGCATCAACCACAACACTCTAGTGCAGGGGTCCCCAACCCCCAGTCCATGGACCAGTACCGGTCCATGGCATGCCAGAAACTGGTCCGCACAAATAAGGAAAGGCCCATCCGTGGGATGTAGGCAGCACACAAAACCTTGCCCCCTCTAGTCTGCGGAAAAATCTCTCTCCACGGAACCGGTCCCTGGTGCCCAAAAGATTGGGGACCTCTGCTCTAGTGAACTCTCTCAACTGTGCTATTTCAGATAGTATCATTACCTTATTGCATATGTCTTCTCCCATGGCTTTGACCATGTTGAGAGATGATGGAAGCTTTGGTTCAGCAAACCTGGAGCTTATTAAGTTCTACACTGCAGAAAAGAATTTTCTGGCATTGGATCTTTGAAGTACGACGACCTAATCGAAGTCGGTTGGTTAGTTTTTTATTTTTTGCCTTTACAATAGTGAATAGTGAATTACAAATGTGGGATGATTCTTAAATTTCTCGCAGCAGCAGCATTTCCTCATCTGATCCTCTGCAAATGCTGACTTTGGCACCCAAGCTCAAAAGGGCACATTTATTATTACAAGTGGACAGAGGATGCAAGAGCTATCCTTCTCTTTCATCCACATAATATGCCTCTCTTCTATTGGGGTCATCCTATGTTATCCTTGCACCAATCTATGAAATTAATTTAAGATGGTAACTGATTGAAAGTTTCCCCACAAGATTCTCAGGCTGGATGAATCGTGATTTGAATTTAGGTTGCTCCAGGCGAAGTCTAATATTCCACGATTGCAGGCAATATATTTTAGGAAAGTATCGTTCTCAACAGGTATAACTAATTATTCTACACTGTGTGACAGCTTTAAGCTAATCCCAACTTAAAGACTTGAGCTGACCCATGGCATTTCAGAAAACAAAACCCCGAGGAATGGGTATCCCCTATTTTGTCCCATTTCTATTATGAGATTGCTGTCCTTTATATCTGCCAATCACTGCACTTGGAAAGATCAAAGCAAGATTTTTCAGAACCAGATCAAATATTTGCAATGAACTTTGCATTCAACAAATGCCATCTATTCACAGAGTGAAAATTATCTTTCTCTTCCCACCAAGGACGCTTAGCAGAGAGGCTGACGTGGCTCCTTTATCTCTGCTATTTATCTGAATTCACACCTCCTTATTCATCAGAGATAGTATGACGGTGGCTGATAGCAATTACATGTGGCCTTTGCCTTAAGATTCCTACTTGTTGTTTGGGAAAATGGAGGTTATTCAGCTCTCCTAATTAATTCAAAGGAATGCAGAAGTAATGTTTAAAAAAAGACCTAGGATCATAAGGCTGGAAGGGATCGTGGTGGTCTTCTACTCCAGCTCCCTGCTTAAGGCAAGAAATCTTATATCATCCTGGTCAAATGGTTGTCTAATCTATTTTTGAAAACCTCTAGTGATGGAGCCTCCATAACTCTGGGAGGTAAGCTGTACCTCTCATTAATTGTTCTCACTATTAGAAAAATTTCTCCTTACTTCTAGATTGGATTTCTCTTTAACAAGCTTCCACATAATTGCTTCTTGTCCTGCCCTTGGGTGCTTTGGAGAATAAGTCAGTCCCCTTTTTCTCTGTGACAGTGACTAAGGTATTGAAAGACTGTTATCATGCCCCCCCCCCATTCTTCTCTTCTATAGGTTAGATATACCTAGCTCCCTCAACCACTCATCCTACGATTTAGCCCCCAGACCCTTTTATCATCTTTGTTGCTTTTCTCTGCACACTTTCTAAGGTCTCGGCATCTTTTTTTCTATCACGATGACCAGAGCTTTATGCAGTAGTCCACCTGTGGCCTCATTAGTGCTATTCTAGAAGCTTTCTGTTTCTGGAGAGTCCCAGAATTTTCGGTATCCTTCCCTCCTTCTCGAATTCCGCACTTAATTTCTTCTGGACTTCGCAGCACTGGCATTGTTTCCCTAGTCATGAACAGTGTGTTATATAACTCATTTTACATAACTCATAGTTGGTTTCCTGTATGCTGCAAAAGTGTTAACAGAGTGACTGAGTCTATTTTTTTGCTTCGGTACAAATACATTTCTTGACTCAAGTAGGCACCGATTCAGCTGAAGTAGTCTAGTTGCATAGCGTAGTAGGTGTATTAAAGTCATGTTGACAACTTGTTTTCCTGCCAACCTGTAACAATTTGGGAGGGTTCAAGCTGAAATATGTCCCATGTAGATTTCAGATTTCTAGCAGGGAGAAGCTGAGAGAACAGCATTTCTGGAGATGTTGAAAAGGGTCGCCCTCTTTTTCTCCCCAAAGGAGCTTTAAAACCATGAATGCAAAAGGAGGTGCTCCTATGTTTTGTGTTTGTCATCATCTTATTTCACTTCCTTTTTTAGGATTCTGTCCCCCATCCCACACAAAACACACAGCTCCCCAAATGCACAATAACGTTGCCCCACTAAATTTTCCATCATAAGCTACTAGTGTTATTGTCTAGCTTCGGTGGATAAATGATGGTCAGGTACAGTGGTGTCTTCCCTTTTCAGGATCTCTGCTCAGCTATTACTTCCCGCTCTTCAATGAAGGAAACCAAGAAGCTGGACAGAAACCTTATCAGTTTTGTGTCACTTCGTTGTAACACAATTATTTGGGAAGTACATTATAAGTGGGTATTAACTGTGATAGCATCTCAGATTACACCAGGGGTTCAGACCTTGGCATAACCTATCTCACTGGTCAAGGGGGGAAATACAGTATCTAGCTATTTTACAACGTGCCTTTTATTCTCCTTGTAGACTCATTGGGACATCATGGAATCTGATGCTTTTATCAAATGAGGACACAAAAAGAATGGTGGTTCTTTTGTAAGAGGCATGGTGGCACCATATTACAAAAAGAGGTTGAGAGTTTGGAAAAAATTCAGAGAAGAGCAACTAAGATGTTCAAAGACCTGGAGACCAAAACATAAGAAGAACTGCTGTGGAACTTGGGTTTGGCTAGTCTAAAGAAGAGTAGACCAAAGGGGAGACATGATAGCAGTGTTCCAATATCTGAGGGGCTGCCACAAGGCAGAGGGGGTCAAGTTGTTCACCACAGCACAGAGGGAAGGACGAGAAACAATGGTTAGAAACTGATCAGAGAGAGAAGCAACCTGGAATTAAGGAGAAACTTCCTGACAGTGAGGACAATCAACCAGTGGAACAGCTTACCCCCAGAAATCATGGGCGCTCCATCACTGGAAATTTTTAAGAAGAGACTGGACAATCACCTGTCTGAGATGATATAGGTTCTCCTGCTTGAGCAGAGGGCTGGACTAGAAGACCTCCAATGTCTCTTCCACACCTGTTCTGTTCTGTTCTATTCTATTCTATTCTATTCTATTCTATTCTATTCTATTCTATTCTATTCTATTCTATTCTATTCTATTCTAGTACAGCAGGCTAACTCACTGCTCACTCCAGGAGTTCGATTCTGAGTGGCTCAGATTGACTCAGCCTTCCAGCCTTCCAAGGTTGGTAAAATTGGACTCAGATTGTTGGGGGCAATATGCTAACAATGTAAACTGCTTAGAGAGGGCTATAAAGCACTATGAAGCAGTATATAAGTCTAAGTGCTATTGCTATTGTGATGGGATGAAGGGAGTGAAAGACCATACAATGGGCCTTTTCTCACAAATTCCATCTACCTATTCTTGAATCAGCAGAAAGTGAAGTTGGCAGAAACATTACTCTCCCCACTGCCAACCTCTGTGATATCTCTGACACATTTTTTCGGGGGGCTACCTAATGATGTGGTCCTCATTGGTGAGTGTGCCAACCATTATATATAATGTCTATGAAGATTCTCAATCATCCAGTTCATGGTTGTCCCAAAGATGCTGTTCAAAAGGCAAAAAGCAACTCAAAGGAAGTCCAGTTGTCTTTTGAACAGCACTTTTGGGACATTATATACAACATGATTTCAGTACATTGCTGGGCCCAATTAAAGCAAAGCAGAGGGTTATTGGGGTGGGTCTGACTTTAGGATTATAGCTTCTTTTCCTTAATCTGAAGGTTTCCTCCTCCTCTCGTTCCCCATTTGGGCATTTTTCAAGGTAAAAGTAAAAGGATATAAAGAAATATATGGAAGGATACAGAAACAGCCCCAGAGAAAAAGGAAGCAGACCCTACCAGTATTGTGCAATTAACCAGGTTCCCTAAAGCAGGAGAACTAAAAATGACTAGCCGCTGGGCAACCACTGTCTTCCTTCATAGGGAGAAAGACAGGAGTAATTGAATCTGATGTCTACAGAGAAGCTCGTAAATAAACAAAAAAGCTCAGTTCAACTTCCCTCATTATTCTTGGACATGGCAATGAGGAAGACGCAGGGCAGCTGCATCTAAAAGGTAAAGATACATTTCCAAAAATAATTAAAGTGCAATAGTGCAGAACCCCCCCCCCCTCACCCTCTTCTTCTGCCAGGCTAAGAAAACTGGAGCTCTCCTTTCTTTATCCATGTGGGAAAGCAGAGAGAAGCTGGCATTAAAACCGAGAGATAGATAATGATGGTTAGGAAAGGAATTCGGAAAATGAAGAGCTTAGAGAAAAAGCAAAGGCTGGGATAGAAAGGGCCGAGGTGAATGTTGCCTAATAATTAGAGAGAAAGGGACATTCCTGTGCCTCCACTGTGCACAACTCACATGCCCAAGTCCCTTGCTCTTACTTTTGAAACCGACTTGTATATGTTTCAGATTTTACACAGTTTGAAGCTATGGTGGGGTAGCTTAAGGGGGAAAATACCACTTTAGAATGGATCTACCCAGTGCTTTTTTTGTAAAAAAAAAAAAAAGGTGCCAGAACTCACACACATCATACAACCCGCCTTGCCTACCCTACAAGGTTCCATCCCAAAAAGGTGCTGAACTCCGTTCTGGGCGTTCTATGAGAAAAAAAGCCCTGCTTCTACCTAATGATAACTTCAGATTGTTTCACTCATTTGTTGGGCACAGATTGAGGGTAGATTGGTACAATTGTGGCAGAGTTAGCCTGCTTTAACATCCAGGACTATAGTGAAAGAAAAGGACATAAGTTACCTGGAAAGTGATATTTCCAGAGTTAATGACATGGCTGCCCAGTGTTGCATTGTTGTACCTTAAAAGCTGTCACTGGCTCGCCCTTGCATCCTGCCACAAAGCCACCACCTCCTCCCATCTTAATAGAAAGGGAGCAACATTTCGAGGTAAAGGAAATCCTTGATTCTTGCCTTCATAAGGGAAAATTGCAATACTTAATTCTTGTGGAAGGACTTTCCCTCCTCAGACACTGAATGGATTGATGCGACCCATGTGCGCTCCCCCCAACAGCAAGCTGACAGCCTGACATTAGCATGGGGGGAGAGAGAAGATAGGATTGGAATGTAAGGAGAAATCAGTGCTGGCCTGAAGCCTGAGAAACACCAGCCAGCCCAAGGTCACCATCGGTATGCAGAGCTGGAAAGCCCACAAACTGAGGATCCATTACCCAAACAATATCCAAGCACCCGATTGGACATTACTTGATAACACAGAGGATGGTCAGGAAAAAAGAAAAGTTAATTGTATTGTTTCTGTGCAAAAATTTCAGATCTGGCTTCCCTACTTCTGTAACCACTTAACCTGTAATAAAGTATATTCTTGGTGAAACAATGAGCCAGCGGTCTTTCTTTGCTAGATGACCGAACGGGACAGTTGACAATTAATTTTAAATAATGCCCTATCATCACAAACAGAACTAGAGTGATCACAGATTGTTTAAAAGCTTTCCTTCTTGTTGAACTGCTTGGAATTAATCATAGAAGTCTGATTAATTCTACCTCTGAAAATGAAGGACGGCATACTGTAGGAAATTCCTGACCTTGGAACAGTGGAGCCCTTGTGACTCTGAGCCTGCTGTAGTTGAGCGACTTTGCAAGTGGGCAGCTTCAGAAACAAAATTAAGAAATACATAAAGAAAGGATATATATTGTATCTCATAGGTTTGACAGGTATCACTGGGATAGCTATAATCCTTGCAGGTTTTATTCTGTTTTAGGCTAGTCTGTGAAATAGAATTGATTGAAAAATAATTTTCAAGTGTAAAATTATAAGGAACAAGTAGCTTGAGACGATTTCGGCTAACCCGTAGGTTTGTGTTACTACTTATTCTGAATTTTCCTTCTGGTTAGAAAGAGCCACAACTGCTCCAACATCCGTAACAGCCTAATCTGGAGACCAGCAGAGCGGCCACTTCATTAATGGTGTAAGAATAAGCCAAATCAATTTTCCTTCTGCTTGTTTGGCACCCCTAACTATTCAGCAGAGTTACTTTACACATACAACCTTAGGTAACAAAATGAAGTGGAATGAGGTGGTAATGTTTAATGGTGCTGGAACAGGCTGCATTGTTTCAGGCTGCAGGTGGAAAAATATTGCTTTCAATATCATCTGACATTTAAAAAGTATCCATCTAATACACAAACAAATAAATCTTCCTGAGGTTCAGAGATCTTGAGAATCCCTCTTGTTGATGAGGTTGGACTTCACTTTGAGGAGGGGGTTTCTTTCCACATGAAAGTATTCACATCTCATGTATCTCCCCTGCTAAATACCAGGCAGTCCTCGATTTATGACCACAATAGAGCCCAACATTTCTGCTGCTAAGTGAAACTTTTTTTAAGTGAGCTTTGCCCCACTTTGCGACTTTTCTTGCTACCATGGTTAAGTGAATCACTGACATTGTTAAGTAAGTGAATCTAGCTTCCCCATTGACTTTGTTTGTCAGAAGGCCACACAAGTTGACCATGTGACACCCGGGATACTGCAACCATCATAAATATGAGTCAATTTCCAAACATTTGAATTGTGATCACGTGACCACGGGGATGCCGCAACGGTTGCGAGCGAGAAAAATGGTCAAAAGTCACTTTTTCCCAATCCTGCTATAATTTCGAACGGTCACTAAATGAACGTTGTAAGTTGAGGACTACCTGTAGCACAACCTATTTCACAAAGTTATTTTTCCATTGTGGGTACAAAACCAGAGTTCAGTTGTCAGGTTTTGAGGGCAGAATAATCAAAGGGAACCCACCTCTTCCTTCTCTTTTTGGTACTTTATGGCCTGCACACTCCTTCCCTCAATCATATGAGCATTGCCTACCCTTTGTTTTAAAGATTTATAATGATGGAAGCATTATCTGTCCTTTCCAGAGATTGTTCCTGGATAACAAGAACAGTGGGTGGTGTAGCTGCTCCCAGGCAAAAAAAAAGCTGGCTAGGTAATGCAGCAAACATTTTCTCCATTGTAGGAATCAACTTGGAATTCATAACAAAAGCTCTATAGTGAACGCAGAGGAGCTGTCCAAAACGGAGCCTGGCAACCTTTGCCTCTCCAAATGTTCGTTATGCGCGCAGCCCGGAAAGCGGTAAGGCGCAGAAATCTTTTCATTTGAACTCTTTCCAATTGCATTCAGCAGGATACTGGGAGACCACTTTCATGTGTTAATTATTTCTGCCCTGATTGCTTGGCAACACATCGCACTGGAGAGACGGGTGTCACACTTTGCTGTTTGTGCAACGCTTCCAGCCGAATTGCAGAAAGAAGCTGGAAGAGAGAAACCTCACCTGGAGAAAAAGACCAGAGAAAATGCACACACACACACACAAAGCACTTTGTTTATGCTTAGGTTGTTTTCTTTTTAAAACAAACAAACAAACAAACATGCAGCGGTGCCCATTTTAAAACCCTGTTGGAATTAAATGTTCTCATCAACACCATCTCCTGTACTAAAAGCATTACTTTTTTTCCCCCCTTCAATTAATCGAAGGAAGACCCATGTCATGCAAAGAAGACATCAGTGCAAAGTGAACTTGTTTTCAACCCCCTCAGACAAAAATAGCACCAGAAGCAGAAATTCAACAGGTGCATTTTCCCCTCTCAGTTGATCTCCCTGCTGACTAAAGAGGTTGTCTATTAATTGTCCAATTCCTGCATGGCTAATAGCTGGTGGTTTTGTTAGGAAGAAAAAGGTGTTAGCCTGAAGTATCTGTTTTGACACTGATCTTTGGACACTGTGGAACTGAAATGGCAAAAAAAATAAATAAATCACAAAGTGTTTGAATGGACTACTACAACACTCCAGAAAAAGACTGGAGGGATACCTGTAAGTAGCATTTATTTGCAAGGTGTTTCTCTAATGGAAGGGAGAGGTAACCGATACAATTCCACTCTTACAACTCAAAGTAGGATTTGCTATTCAGCGGCTTCAGAAATCAGGATGAACAAATTTGCCAGTTCTCTTTTCTGCCACAGTCAAGATGCTTCCCAATCCCATTTGGGAAGAAGGTTGTGACTTTTCTAAAAAAAAAAAAAAAAAAAAAAGGAATTAAAAAAAATTCTGGCACATCTATATGAAGTAAATTTGTACCATGAAGAGGACCACATCATACTATCCCTCCTGTTACATGAATGTTAAGAACCTACTAAAAAAAAAGGAAAATAAAAGGGTGAGTTGGATTCAGCACCAGCAAATTCTCTGAATCTCAGGCTTTGAAAAAGATTTACTTCCATGAACAAATTGATTTGTCACCTTTAAAAATCTTACGTTTGTGCCACTTTGTGCTTAAAGAATTCTTGAATTTTATTATTTGGATGTATGCATTTCTCACCACCTCTGTCTTCTACCATGCTTGTTTGCAGTGAGTAGTCAGATCTGTAATGAAGAACTTCCAATTGAAGACCATTGAAGTTGGGCAGCTTATGAATTTAGATAGATGTGTGTTTGTGCGTTTGTGTGTGAGACACACACACACAGAGAGAATAGAGATAGATAATGTGACACATGCAGATTAAGATAAAATCAGATAAGGTAAGGTAGGATGATAAGATAAGGTAAGATAAGGTAAGGTAAGGTAAAGCAAGGCAAGGCAAGACAAGGCAAGACAAGACAAGACAAGGTAAGACAAGACAAAATAAGTAACAACCATACACACACACATACACATACATATGAATATTATATTTTGAATACCTAGCAGAAAGAGGAAGCTTGAGAGTTCATGGGTTTGATGCTATATGGAACAAAACTGTGACTGAATTTGGATGTTCTGCTTCAGATACCACAAAGCCTCTCCCCAGAAGTTAACAAAGAAAGCAGGTCACAAAGAGGATGTGTAGCATCCCAGTCAATACTACTTATATGCTATGTCCTGGATAGAAGAAAGTGAACTACCAATAATCTTTTCTGCCATCCTCACCACTCTCTGCACCGCCTTCCTGTCCGAAGCAGTACTGCTTCCAAACTAGACTGTAATGCCACAGGACAGGATGCTCTTGATCATTCCTCCATAGAAATTAATCATCATCATCATCATTGTCATCATCATCATCTTTATTATCACTTTGAATGTACACCAATTGGCATACATCAAAATGGAATTTCGTTGCATACAGCTCTCAAAGGGTCACCACCTCCAATATATACTCCTTGTTCGTGGCCAGCACAAATTTCAGCATGTCGACTTTAGTCTCTAGGGAGCGAACAATGGCAAACAGGACAGATGGAAATGGAGCTCCATATAGATTAGCCCTCAAATTAGCTTGTATTCCTGCACAACAACCTTGCCTCCTTTTCTTTTTCTGATACTGTCTCTTCCAACTTTTCCCTAAAGGGGTAAGAAATAGTAAGAATGATAAAATGGTAAGAACAGGGGAAGGAAGATGTGCTTTTCTCATGCAGGCGCTGCTTTGTCTGCTTCACCAGTGTCTTGCTGTTGAGCAACCAAGCTAGTCTACTTATTAGTTGCACACCCAGAAATTTGATGCTGCTAACCACAGGTGAATCATTAATACACAGAGGTGTGTGGCTGTGCCTGCCTTTTCTGAAATTGACAATAATCTCTTTAATTTTTCTTACATTTAAGACAAAGCTATTTTTGTTACACCAGTTCACTAAACCTTCTACTTCCTTGTGGGTAAGCACCCTCAGTATCATCTTGAATAAGGTCCACTACTGTTGTATCATCTGCATACTTCACAATATGGTTGGTGGCAAACCTAGCCCAACAGTCATGGGTCAACAGAGTGAGCAACAGCAGACTTAGGACACAGTCCTGAGGAGAGCCTGTGCTCAAGAAAATGCTGTTAGAAATATTTCTCCAACTCGCATATACGGGGGCCTATCAATAAGAAAATCAAGAATCCAAAGGCATATTAAAGCCTAAAAGGCCCAGTTTGTCTACTAGATGCTGAGGAATGATTACATTACATACTGAACTGAAGTTGACAAACAGCATTCACACATGAGTGTTTTTTTCCTCTAAGCACGCCAAGCTCAGATGGAGAATAGAAGAAATAGCTTCATTTGTAGAGCAAGATAAATGATAAGAGAGAGAGAGAGAGAGAGGGAGAGAGAGAGAGAGAGAACACTTGGAGAGAGAGAGAGAGACAGACAGACAGACAGACAGATATAGATGAGAGAGGGAGGGAGGGAGGGAGGGAGGGAGAGAGGGAGGGAGGGAGGGAGGGAGGGAGAGAACAGTTGACCAGTAGGGATAGCCTCAAAAGATCTTAAAAGATGTAATTTGTTTCTATCCTGATCTCCTCAATTACACCAGGTAACATCCAACAGATTGGGTTGGTACCCTTCCAATAACTCTCTGAGTTCAACTGACTAGCCAAATCAATGTGGTGCAGCAGTTAAAATTCTGGATTGGGCCTGGGGAGAATCACTTTCAGATTTCCACTTGGCCAGTGCTCGCTGAGAGGATTCAGTCTGTCTCTCAACCTAATTGTCACAAGAATAGAATGAGGCAGGGGAGAACCTTATACTCTGAACTGAATACACCACCTTGAACTTTTGAAGGAAAAACCTAATACATGAATAAATAAAAAGTGACAGATCCAAAGTTGTCACCGTTCAGGGTTGGACACAATTTTCTATAAAGTGGAGTCATCCGACAGCTGCCCTGCCTATAAAAACAAGCCACCTCGAGTGTCATTCTTTGGGGAAAAGGATATAAATTTAATCAATCAAAGAAAAAAGCAGAAAGAACAATGGAATTCTTCAGGCTTCCCAACACTGTTCAAACAAATTGAGTGACTTAAAGAAAAGACTTAAAACAACAAGAACACAAAAGCGTCAAATCAAAGCAATAGTCAGTAGGAAAGTTTCCGTACTTCCATTGCTCTTCCCCTCTCAATTCTTGATTTTCATGTTACATATCCACGGCAAGAATGACATTGGCTCGCAGACAAAAGTAGAATTGTGATTTGAGGTAATCCTGATCAGGTTACGCAAAATAAGGAAGGGGAATAGGTGGTGGTGTAAGGCTTGGGGAACACGGTTTAGAAGAGGTAACACAGCCACAAATGTGAGAGGTATGGAAGGAAGTGTTTCAGTGAGATGGCTAGCTTAATTAACTCAATACACGTCTAGCTAGTGTTATATTTTTACCCCAGATTAACATCAAACATGCCTTTCTGAAATCCACATGGTTCTTACTTCTTTGGAGACAAAATGGCCACTAATTAACTATGAGATTATAGAAGCATAGAACAGTGGTTCTCAACCTTTCTAATGCCGTGACCCCATAATACAGTTCCCCATGTTGTGGTGACCCCCAAGTGGGTGTGGCCACCATAAGAGGGAGTAGGACAGCTAGGGGAAAAGGGAAAAAAATGGCAGACAGCGTGGTTTGGCGACCCCTGGGAAATGGTCATTCGACCCCAAATGGGGTCCCGACCCACAGGTTGAGAACCACTGGCATAGAATCACAGAGTTGGAAAGGACTTTGGAAGGTCTTCTGGTCCAACCTCCAGTATTAGACAGGAGTCCTCATACCATCTTGGACAAATGGTTGTCCAATTTTTTTCTTGTAAACCTCCAATGATGGAGCACCCACAACTCTGACAGGCAAGCTGTCCCACTGCTTAATAGGTCTTACTGTTAGGAAGTTCCTCCTTATTTTCAGGTTGGATCTTCCTCTGAGTGCTTTGGAGAATAAATCAACCCCCTTCTCCCTGTAGCAGCTCCTCTGAAGACCACCTCCCCTCATTCTTCTCTTTGTTAAGTTAAACCTACTTAGTTCCTTTAGCCGTTTAGCCTCCAGACCCCTGATCATCTTTGTTGCTGTTCTCTGCACTCTTTCTAGAGTCTCAGCGTCTTTTTTGTATTGTGGAGACTGGAAGTAGATGCTGTATTCTAATATGACCTCACCGGTGTGGTTTGGAGCAGTACTATCACTTTCTTAATCTTGATACTGTTTAGAAGTCGAGGACTACCCAATTGGTCGTAAGTCGAGGACTTTCCCTGCCTGGGAGCGCCGCACATTTGTGGTGCCGCCCCCTTCACCAGCCGAAGCATAGCTGACAAGGGGCAGCGGCGGTGCAGGGCAACCACCGGTTGGGCCACCAGTTGGCCCAGCCCAAGGGAAGTAAGGCACCCACCGGGCCCCACATGCGCCAGCAACCCTCCCTGCGCCAGCCGGCCTCCCACCTCCCACTCCTGGCCCTCTTTTACTTACATTTTTAGTAGTTGCTCAGCAGGGAGGGGTGGAAACTTCTACACAGCTCGCCTTCGCTGCAGACAACTTGCAGCACCGTTTGCAGAATGGGACTTTTGGCAGGCTCAGCAGGGCAGAGACAGCCTGGACAATTCCTATTGGCTTTTGAAAGCCAATAGAATTAAACTCTATTCAAGAGACTCTATTCTATTGGCTTTCAAAAGCCAATAGAATAAAAGAAAGTAGCACAGCTAAGGAAAAGGGGGAAAAATGGAGACCCCCATGAAATGGTCATTCGACCCCAATTGGGGCGCGACCCACAGATTGAGAACCGCTGGTTTAGAATAATATGAGGTGTGGGTTTCATGCCAGGATTGTGTAAGAATGGACATGCTGCTTGGAAAGAAAGTAGTTTTATTTGAAAGCATAAAGGACAGTACTTGAGGATAGCTACAAACTGGGCTTTTGGAGTAGGTGATATTTATAGTAAAAGTGGTTCCTTGAGAGGTGTGTGAATGTATTCTTTGAAGTGTTTATTTTGGTGGATGTGCAGCTCCTGTGGGGACCTGACCTTATCCAATCCTTTAGAATTTACAGATCTTCCTTTTGATGTGTGCTTTTGTGTTGACTTTGGGGCACCTTTTTTATGTGCTCAAGAAAGCCCATCTTGAAGGGTTCCTGCCTGTTTGTTGTTCTTTGGGAGCGGTGTGGTTTTTAATCACTTTCAGCCTAACTGTCAATTGTTGGCTGAAAGTTAAGTGAACTTTGCTACATCGTATTATCTTTGCTTGCAATATCAGGTACTGGCTGGACATGTTGATGATTAAAAGGAGTTCATAGGGAGCCCATGAATAAAATTACTCCTGAACTGCATTTTCTTCCAACAATGCTATCTGTTCATCCAGCCCAAGACTGTGTTGGCTTTCTGGGCAGCTGCAGCACACTGTTAACTCATACTTAAGTGACGGTCCACCTAGATCCTGCTCACAGGGAGTACTATTTGCCAGATACTGGATATCCCTTATCTATGAGGCTGATTTTTCCTGCCTAAGCGCTGGACCTTACTTGTCGCATTGCTGAACAGCATTTTGTTGAATAGAGCCCAGTGCTCAAGTCTGTTAAGATCCTTCTGAAACTTGAGTCTCTCTTCCAAAGAGTTAGCAATCCCCTCTTCAAGCTTTGTGTCATCCGTAAATTAGATGAGTGCTTCTTCAATCCCTTAATCTAGGGCATTTGTGAAAAGATATTGAAGAGCACTGGGTCCAAGGCAAAAGCTTGAAAAATCCCACTGCATTACTTCCCTCCACATAGATGTTGTTTGGGCTACTGACTGTGGTTGGTCAGTCAACTGTGAATCCTTCTGGTGTTGATATTATCTATTCCACTTAGTTCATTGTTCTATCTCCAGAATGATGAAAAAGCAAAGATCAGTACTGGTCTGACAGGATTTTTCTATGACACTTGATACCTGATTACAAAATGTAATTACAAAATCTTCTCTCAGTTCATTAGGTACTGACCAAATGATTTCTCGATGGTTTCAGCCCTACATTTCTCCTACTTTTTTGAACATGCAGAAGAGATTGTTAGCACTTCCTTAAGATTCTATCCTAGGTCCTTTTTTCTTCACCTTGCATATTATGTGGCTATGGGGGTGGGTGGGTGGGATTGGATTTCCTTTTTTTCAGCTTAACTGTTATATCTCTGCCCATGGCATCCAGGTCTTGCATGATGCGGTGTGTGGCCTTTGATCTATAACTCCTCACTGGGATTTCAATTGGATGTATTGCCACCACCTTAAATCTGAACAAGTTTAAACTTATTATCTTTTATCCTGATTATCCTGTTGCTGTTTTTTTTCCCTAGCATCTCCAGTGGGGCATGATTTGATAGTTCCTATTGGGAGGACATTTTCTTTAAAGACTTTCATTCTTAAACCACAAGGCCTGGTCAAGTTTATCTTCTAAGTATGTAGACCAGTGTTTCTCAGTCCTGGCAATTTAAAGATGGGTGGACTTCAGCTCCCAAAATTCCCTATCCTTTCTCCATTGTGAGTTAGGGAATACTGGGAGTTGAAGTCCACCACTCTTAAACTGTCAAGGTTGAAAAACACTAATCTAGACAATTTTTCTTCCTATTAAGAGGGCCATGTGGTTAGTATTTCATGCTTTGGTGCTTTCTTGCTTCATTACTACAGTAGTTTGTTGGCAAGCCTTTCTGATTTTGCTTTCAACACTGGTTCACTGCTAGAGTAATATAGTGGCACATGATTGACAAATTACCCACCCCAAAGACCCTCCCATTTTTATCTCACTTCTTCTAGGGATTGGGCTTTAAATATGCCATTGCAGTTACCATCTTCACTTTTTTTAAAAAAAACTCTACTATTACTACAATTTTTCAGTTCAATAAAACTATAAACTAATCCACCTTTCTTTCCATCGAGTAATTGCCATCTTATTCTTTCCTCTACCTCTTTAGCCCTATTTAATCCCCAAATCCATAAATCATCAGGTTAGTCCTTTTTTCTTTCAACCAAAAGTCCGTGTAAGGCTTCCACACCATCTTGACTTCTTTTGATGCCTTGGTTTCCTTTCTATGAACTTGAGTTCCTATAAAAGTCATAGGACATTTTTTTAAAAAACAAAAAAGAACCCGAGGCCCAGCCCTGATGATCCACCAAAGTGAATAAATCTCTCTTTAATCTCAACTTCTCCCGCTGATTGACTTTGCAGGGCTGTAATGGGAGTCAAAAGTTTGGAAATATATCCTATGTTTTGTTTATTTCCAGTTTTTAATTAGAATTAGGTCAGTAGAGGGGAAAATCTAACCATGGTGATCAGATCACGTTTTCAACTTGGGTGCCTTTGACTTCTCCATCTGATCGGAGCCTGTATGAATGCAAATTCAGTTTGGAATTAAATATGGCATTATTGCAAAAAGCACCAGGGAAAGTCTTCTGTTCAGAGTGTCATCTGTTGTTATGAAGTGTCTGTTAAATGGCCCTTTTGTCTGTTTTACCATCAAACAGAAATAATGCAAATAACGTAAACCAAGAAGCTGTATAGAACGGAATACACCCACACACGGGCTGTCTCTGTGTAATGAGATCTTTGGTAGCTGTTCAGGTACAATTAGCTTGCCTCAGCCTCAATTCTCCTTCTTATTTTTAACCAAGTTGCTTCCAGCATTCTCTGTATTAGCCATATATGGAGGAAATGTAGGGAAACAATATTTTTTTTTCTTAAAAAAAAATCTCTGCAATTTTGGGTGATCATTAAATATCTGTAGAAGTTAATATAAAAGGAATATTCTTTTAATAAGGCAAAAGTTAGGACATTTTTTTTCCTGATCTTGACATCACTCTAAGTAACACACATCAGTGAACACATTTTAATACTATTCATTTTTATTGTTTAGAAAGCCAATACTGACAACAACAATCTCTACCCAACTGTCACATATCATCTTTAATGACAGGGTAGCTTCTGTTCTAAATTCACTTTCATAAAGGCCTTCATTTTAATATTCCGATTCTATGCATTTCACATTAAAAAGTACATACTACAAGAATTCACTACCTAAAGCAAATGTGCCTGCACAATAGAACTCTGACTTGATTCCCTTGCATTTCATAATGACACATATTTCCCTTCAATGGAGCTTGTCATTCTATAATTTCCTCCCCAAGAAGAGGCAGATGTACTTGACTCTTTAGAAGAGAATATAAATATTAATAATCAAAAGCCAATCTGAAATATTTGAGTTCCAGTCTATTGTTTGCTAAAGTTCCATGGACTAGTCTTTGTTAGGGCTTCTGAAAACACAGGGAACAGCAGTGACCTGTATCTAATGTATGTCTTAGCAGGCATGCTATTGTTAGACCCATGGAATTAGCAATTAGAAATGAAAGTGAGATAATAGTAAGACTCTAAAATTCTGTTGACCTTTTCTGTAAGATCTTTACATAATGGAACAAACAATATTGGCAAAACAACCACCCAGCTTGTCGTGGGCCAGTTGTGCCCCTTCCTGGATTAAGAGATCCTTCTTTCTATCCCTCATGCCCTGGTCATTTCCCATGTTGATTACTGCAATTCACTCAACATGGGCAACTCTTGAAGAGTGTCTGAAAGTTGCAGTTGGTGCACAATATAGCAGCATGGGCAGTTTTGGGTATGTAACACCTCTGCAGGGTGAGTTGGACTGGGTGCCAGTTTGCTTCTCGGTCCAATTCAAGATGTTGGGTATTAACTTTAAAGCCCTTCATGGACATGGTTACCTAAGGAACTGTCTTATGCCTAGTTCATTGATCCTTCTCACCTGATCAAACAGGGAGGGTACATCACAGACCCTGACAGCTAAAAGCTTTCAACTGGGGGGGGGGGTGTTTATAGGAAGAGAGCCTTCTCTGCTTCTGTCCTATGGAACACTTACCCTTAGAACTGAGGCAGGCCCCTAGTCTTCTGGCATTCAGGAGAGCAACTAGACCTGCTTTTGTCAACTGGCATGGAGTCTAAGAGTGGCATGCAACCCTCCACCACCAAGAGTCCCCGTCCACCTTTTTACCTTTTTGTAATTCTTAACCTTTTAATTCTTTTTAATGTTTTTTTTCAATTATGATTTTTACTTGTAAACCACCCAGAGTTCCTTAAGTGAAATGGGTGGTGTACAATTTTGATTAATAAATAAAATAGTTCTAACATATGCCTGATGGAATCCAGATAATGCTTCGACCCACCTTTCTCTAAGCAGTAGATTCCAGGTATAGTGGGCTGCACCTTTAGTCCTGGGAACTAAAACCTAAACAGATTTGTAGATGTGAGGTAGCGATGTTCACAATGCCCATATTGGTCACATTATTACTGATTCAAAAGTATTCTGAGAATGTCGAATCTCCTTATAAGTGATTCTTCAGTAGATCTGCCCCAGGCCTACCCTTTTGTTTAAGACTCCATAATATCGACTAGGAGTTTGGGTAATTTCATTTGATTTATACACTATAGCTAACTATCATCTCTACTGATCTATTCCTATCTATCTTTCTACCAGTTTTCTATCATCTATTTGTTATGCTCTTTCATAATCTCCAGCCAATGTGGCCATTGGTTAGAATGGTAGGAACTGGATTTCATGGACATCAAAATGGCAATATGTTGAAGCCCAAGTATACACACATGCACATGCACACAAATTCCTATGTAAAACATAATTGGGTTTGAATTTATTGAAAGCATATTTCTTAGAAAAATTATGCACTAAGAAATCTCATAATAATTTAAATGTTTATTGAAGTATTTTTTGTGCTTTTAGCAGTCTTCACCAATCTATTACCCTTCAGAAGTTTACTTGATATCCTTGAATAGTTGGAAATTATGTTATTCTCTCTCTCTCTCTCTCTCTCTCTCGGTATGTGTGTGTGTGTGTATGACTCTGTTTATCTGTCCCTCAGAGTTATTATAATTAAACATATATTTTATAGAATTGTTATTAATGATTTTTAAAGAAAGATAAATGTTAATACAAACTAATATAAACCAAGAAAAAGAAAGAAAGAAAATAAATAAAAAAGAAAGCTAAAGAAGAAAGAAAAAAGATACAAAGACATAGTTTACAATCTTCTTTACATCAATCGTAAGTACAATTATAAATTTATCACTATGATTACAACATTTCTATAACCTGCCCTGTCTAATCATCAAAACCATAAATCATAAGTTCATTTTTTTGTTTCACAAAGGGATTTCCAATCAGCAATAAACACAGATATTGTCTTTTTTTTCTGACCCAAGATGTCACTTTAATCTAGGGAAGTTCCATCATCTACATCAATCATTCCTCCATTGTGGGTACCGCCAAATCTTTCTAGCCATGTGCATATAATAATCCTGCTGCACTTACCATGTACAAAGTTCTTCAACTATCCATCAATTCCAAATGAAAAAAAAAAAAAACACCCCTGATCTCAATTATATATTAATCTCTTAAAAGTTCCAAATCAGTGTATGTATTTGAATTCAGACTTGGCTAGCTTTTTTACACATTCACTAAACTTGATAAAATGTCCCTTCTTGTTGTTCACATTCCCAACATAAATCTGAAGTGCCTTGGTACATTTTAGACAATTTATCTGGTGACATATATCAACATGGCATTATAATTTAAAGAATTTAAATGTCATATATTCCACAAATTGACTTCAGGAGTGTTATACTTAGTCAACACTGAGAACATGCCTCACTTTCTCCAGGCAGAACAATGGTGAGGAAAACAATCATGACCTAAGGATATTGTGAAAAAGAAGTATAGAGGCATTCTAGTGTTAGTGAATGTCAGGATTTTAATATCCTGGATAAAGCTAATATGCCCTGTAGGGGAAAAAATGTGTTTCGATATTGGAGAAAAAAAAACAAATTAAAAAAAAAAGCATTTTAATATTCAGAACACTGGGAAATCTATCCAAGAATATTTCATGTGCGAAAACAGAACTCCAGCTATGGTGTTAAAAATAATGAAGTCTAGGGTGTTAAGTACCGCATGTGTTATAGGAGAAGTTAAAATGGCCCAAGGCCATTTTAATTTTTATTTCCCCCCCCCCCAGTTTTTCAGGGGGTTTTGTTTTAAAGGATTCACATGGTTTAAATGCCAACCAAAGTAAAAGCTGTAAGCTGGGCTGATTGGTACCCTAGCAGGAATCCTATAGGCTGAGAACTGACCTTCCCCTAACTCCTCATATTCATCTATACCTACACATTTATCTTTAGATAAACACAAACATCCTCTGTGTTGGCGCACTCAGGACTGCTGATATCCAGCTGTACAGAAAAAGAACCTACATTCTGCAATAGTAACAACAAAAGTATTCCTCGACTTAGGATCGCAACCGGGACTAGACTTTCTGTTGCTAAGGGTGACAGTTTGTTAAGCGAGTCATGCATAATTTTATTCACCGACAGCTGTTAAGTGGTTGTTCCGCGAACCTGCCTTCCTGCCCTGACGTCGCTTGTCGGAATGCAGCTAGGAAGGTTGCGAAGGATCACAGGACCCTGGGCTGTTGCCACCAATGCTGGTTGCCAAGTGCCTGAATTTTGATCATGGGGATGCAGTGACAGTGGTAAATGTGAAGAGCAGTAATAGGTCACTTTGTTCGATGCTATTGGACCTTCACGCAGTCACTAAACAAATAGTTGTACATTGATGACAACCTGTAAGATTTTTTTTCTCCTTGGTCTATACAGATTCACCTCCTTGTCTATTGCTCCAGCCACTCTTAGCTTCAGATCCAGTGGTGGGATTCAAATATGTGAATAACCGGTTCCCTGTGTGGATGCCACTTCCGGAAGTCCATTCTGGGCCTGGGCAACAAAAAATTAGCTACCGGTTCTGCTGATCTGGTGCGAACTGGCTGAATCCCACCACTGTTCAGATCCCCTTGCCATCTGTCTTCCAGCAGATTTCCCTAAAAGAGAGAGAGATCAGTAATAGAAAAATGTTGCCTGTGCATGCTTTGCGTAAACATTCAGATATTTATTACCATGGATTAAATATTTGTTGGGAGTGAAATGGAATTAGCCAGGGCGCAATACAGGTAGTCCTCGACTTACGACCCCAATTGAGCCCAAAATTCGTGTGATTAAGTGAGATGTTAAATAAGATTTCTCCTATTTTGCAACCTTTCTTGCCATAGTTGTTAAGTGAATCCCACAATGGTGAAGTTAGTAACGCGTTCAGTGAATCTGGCTTCCCTAGTGTCTTTCCTCGTCAGAAAGCTGCAAAAGATCATCACATGATTCCGGGACACTACAACCATCATAAATACGGGTCAGTTGCCAAGCGTCTGAATTTTGATCATGTGACCGTGGGGATGCAGGAATGGTTGTAAGTGTGAAAAACAGCCACTTTTTTCAGGGCTGTTGTAACTTTGGTCATTAAATGAACTGTTGTAAGTTGAGGACTTCCTCTAGAGGATTGGAAATCATGCTGATACCCTTTTGTAAATTTGTTGTTTGTTGTTAATTGCAAAGTCGTGTCCGACCCATCGCGACCCCATGGACAACGTTCCTCCAGGTCTTCCTGTCCTCTACCATCTTCTGGAGTCCACTTAAGTTCACACCTACTGCTTCAGTGACTCCATCCAGCCATCTCATTCTCTGTCGTCCCATTCTTCTATTGCCCTCAATCTTTCCCAGCATTAGGCCCTTCTCCAGTGAGTCCTTCCTTCTCATTAGGTGGCCAAAGTATTTGAGTTTCAACTTCAGGATCTGGCCTTCTAAAGAGCAGTCAGGGTTGATCTCTTCTAGCACCAAATAGAATTCATTTTTCTTCCCCAGTAGCCTAGTTGTCCAAATGACAATTCTTTCTGAAACTTAGATCCCAAGAATTAATCGGCAATCGACACTCATATAATAGCATGGACATGTAAAAAGTGCAGCACTCTTTCACTGGATTTCCCACTGAATTGACCAGTGAAGGGGAAAAAAAAGTTATTGCACCTAAGCTACTCACCTTCCTGGTGATATTGTTTTCTGTTTCTTCCAAAACGCATTAATCAGCCTAGTCCAGGAGTAGGCAACCTTGGCTCTTTTATGACTCATGGACTTCAACTCCCAGAATTCCTGACCTATGCTGGCTCAGGAATTCTGGGAGTTGAAGTCCATGAGTCATGAAAGAGCCACGGTTGCCTACCCATGGACTAGTCATTGCCAGCACAAGCTTGACTTAATTTATTTGTCTTGCATAAATAACTTGTGAGCTGTCATTTCTTTACATGGCTGAGAATATTATGAAGCAAACATTCAGAGGTATTTCCTAAACTGAAAGTTTACTTCCCTGAACCTGAATGGGGTACGGCCAAAAGAACTATCAATTCTCATCTGAGGGTAAAGCTAATACAACAATAGTAAAGAATAACAATATAGATGCAACACGGTTTACACTGCTGTGTATGTACTTATGTGTATTTATACTATTCGTTTCCTCTTTTTTTCCTCTTTGGTTTTTTTGGGGGGGGTGGGGTGGGGGGTGGAGACTTGCTTCTTTTTACTTAATAAACATATTTTAAAATGATGGAAAGTTTCATAGAATCATAGAGTTGGAAGGGGCCCTCTAGGCCATCAAATTTCTGTTCCATGATGGAATCCAAATTGAAGACTTCACCACAGATAGGTATTCAACCTATGCTTGAACATATCAACACAACCCGTTACCTGGAAAACTTGTTCTACTATCAAAAGTATTTTTACTGTTGGGATTTTGACACTACCACCCCCAGCTAGAATCTGTAATGTATCAATTATTCCATACCTTGCCCTCTGGGAGAATATAAAATATGTCTGAGTCCTCTTCAGTGGGATGTCCTTTCAGGCACTTAAAGAGTGTAATTTTTTCCAGCTTCACAATTGGGAATGTGAAGTTTACTCAGGCTCAAAATTTATGAGAAAATTTTTATAAAATGTTTTATAGGTGGCATTTGGATCCAGAAAAATTGTCTCGCACATATCCTAATTTACAGCCTAAGTGTTGGAGATGTGGTTGCTTAGATGCAACCTATTATCATATTTGGTGGACGTGTAGAAATATAAAAGCTTTTTGGATTAAGATTTGGTGGGACATTCAGAAGATTTTTAATAGAAAGATAAAGTTTACACCACAATTGTTTTTGTTAGGTATTATTGAAGATTGTGATGTTAAAGAAACTATTTTAATGTTGAATCTTATTACGGCGGCAAGGCTATTGGTTGGGCAATATTGGAGGAAAGATTCTTTGCCTACCATAGAAGAATGGTCGTTTAAAGTTTATAATTTAGCAGAAATGGCCAAAATTTCTGCTTATTTGAAGGATCATTCACAAGAAAGATACATCTCGGTGTGGAGAAGATGGATAAATTTTGTACAGAATAAATATGGGATTAGAAAGTATCATTTAATTTTTGATTAACTTATAGTTTAAACTGGGAATTGTTTGTATTCGAGTTAAAGTATTTTAGGGATTTGGTTATTGGTATAGTTGGATAAGCTTAGTTAGAATTCGTTTGCTTATTTTTAACCCTGTAATCAGCTCTGGGAAGTGAGGGGGGAGGGTTGGGGTGGGGGGGAGGGAGGGATATTGTATTGTAATAATAAATTTGTATAAAACTTTTCAATAAAAAAGAGTGTAATCTTTGCCCCTCCTCCTTTTTAAAAAACTAAATGTGATGAGTTCTCTCAGTCTCCATGGGACTTAATTTCCTCTATCCTCATCGTCCTTCAACAATGGAAGAATATGTGGATGAAAGGTCTAACATTTATACTAAATTGCAATTTAAAAGAAAATTTGTATAAAATGATGTATTGTTGCTATTTAATACCAGATAAGTTGTCAAAAATGTATAAAGGTATCTCAAATGAATGTTGGAAATGCAAATATAAAGAAGGGATCTTTTATCATTTACGGTGGACATATGATAAAGCAAAGGATTATTGGAATAGGATTCACATCTTAATACAGAAAATTCTCAAAGTGAATATAAAGATAAAACCAGAAACATTTCTTCTGGGTTTAATGGAAAAAGACTTGGAAATTTTGGGGGGAATTTTGATGTTGTATATGTTGATGACAGCAAGATTACTTTATGCACAAAAATGGAAATACACTTTGATTCCTACAATTTATGAATGGTTGCAAATGTTGATGGAATTAGCAGAGTTGGCAAAATTGACTGTTTTGATCAAAGAAAAAAAGACAATTACTTTCATTTCTACTTGGAAACCGCTTCTGGACTTTGTACTTGAGGTAGAAAAAAATGAAACTTTGATTTTGGGTTTTACCGATTAATAGGTTTGTTGTTATAGAAATGGCTAGTTTATATTATTATGTAAAAGTAAAAAAGTTGAGGTTTGATTTATTATCTTATTCTACTGAACCAAAGGGAGTAGGAAGTCAACACTTTTTCTTTCTTTTTTCCCCTTGCCCCACACTTTTCCCTTCCCTTTTCTTTCCCCTATTTTCCTACAATTTTCTTTTGTATTTTTGTATTATATATTATAAATTAACACAAGGTTTATCCTCGTTGTCCATCCAGTTTGTCTGAATCCTTCTTAAAAGAATGGAGCCCGGAATGGAACAGAGTTCCAAAATTGTACAGTCTGAAAATTTATAATTTTGGAACACCTGCCTCAGGGCATATGTGCCATTACAAACAACTTTGGAGTATTTTTGTTCCCAGTTTTCTCATACAAAAAGAACTTCAGAGTTCAAACATGCCAAGTATTAACAGGCTGCATGCCTTCTGATTTAAAGTTCTTCAATCAGATTGATCAGAACAGATGCCACATTTTTTTCCCTGCATAAATAAGATTTGGTTTTACATTAGCCTCATCTTCTATGCTGTTTAACTGGCAGTATGTTGTTTCACTAGCTTAACATCTTGCTTCTTTGTTACTCATAACTACGCTCAGACTGTCATGAAAGTAGTGAAATTAAATTATCAATCAAAATGATGAAATTTGAGAAGTATAATAGAAACCTGTATGCACACAAGAACTGACAAAAAACTGAAAACGTCCACTGTTGCTGTTGTGTGTGTGTGTGTGTGTGTGTGTGTGTGTGTGTGTGTGTGTATTGAATAGTTTTAGATTTCCAATAAAGTGTATCATTCAAGAGTATGTCAAACTTTGAGTGGAATATTTGTTGTTGATATAGAGAGCTAGAATCTATAGGTGTAAATTATAGGGAAGTAAACTGCATCCAAATCTTTGGAAAAGCTAGAAAAACATTCTCCAGTGGAACTCAAGAAATGAAAAGATCTCCTTCACTAAGGTTATTTAAGCAGAGCCTGGGATGCCTGCCAGAACAATGGGGAAGTTCTCCTGGAAAAGGAAGTTGCATTTAGAAAAGGGAAGGAATTAAAATGTTCTCCGATCCTTTTTGATTAGCAGAAACTTCTGCCAAATCTAAGACTCCCAAATGATAAGAATTTCTGGCAGACTCCTCAGACTCTGCTTAAATAGCCCAGTGAAGGAGAACTAATACAGATTGTGAGAGGTCAGTGGTGGCGAACCTATGGTACGGGTGCCAGAGGTGGCACTCAGAGCCCTCTCTGTAGGCACATGTGCCGTTGCCCCAGCCTCGCCTCCCCGTGACCCCCTCCTCTGCAGCAGCTCCCTTGAAGGAGAGTTGCCCCTGAGCATGGCCCACATGGAGCAGCGCAGCCAAGGACATGGCAGCCAGGCAACATAGACAAGACTCTGTCCTCACACCCCATCATGCAGTTGATGCTGCAGGGCACGGGCAGAGGGTGTGGCCGCCATAGTGCTGCTGGGCTGCCTGGGTGATCTGTAGTGGGCCCTGGAGGTGGTGGGTGGTCCTGTGGGCAGGTGGGGTGGGGGATGGGGGCAGAGCAGGGGCGGGGCAGGGGGTGGAGCGGGGCGGGGCCAGTTTTGGGGCACTCAGTCTCTAAAAGGTTCGCTATCACTGTGATAGATGATGGTAATGGAATAACAGATTGCTATTCTTGCTTTAAAGTTTGAGGCTATAAATGAAGGACCTGCCTGGTACAATCTTGCCAAAGATTTCTGTACAAGTTCACATCCTCCATCTTTTCCATTGATGCAAGGGCCAAATCACCGTGAGCAATGAGGCTTCTGCTCTTTTTCTAAACTGATGCTCCCCAGATGTGCCAGGGCCACAATTCACAGGACTTGCTAGCTGGGAGTGCTGGATGTGTATGTCCAACCTATCTGGAGAGCACCAGTTTAGCATGAGGTTATTTGGATCCTGTGCCAAGTGAAACAATGGCACTGAATTACCTGGAGAGGTAGTCAGAGATACTAAACCTGTCCTTGGGCCTCACAGTTTGCTTAATGTGCGATTGGGTGCTGGCTGCAAGGGCTCATTTGGTGATGCCATCAGATGCTGTGCAGTTGGTAGATTAGACTGATATCGCAGGAAAGAAATAGTATAATTATTACATTAATCTTTCCAGCTCCGATGTATAAATTATTTTAATTATGGTTTTCATGATTTAGTGGTTATCCTTTCAAGTAGGGTACTCAGGAAATCACACACAAGCAAAACTTGATTTAAGGATTCAAAGCCAAATTGCTGCACAATTGGAGGGAAGATGTCTATGGAGGTTCTCAGTCAATTCAGGACATGGTTGTCCCAAGGGTGCTTTTTTTTTTTTTAAGGAGGCAACTGGATTTTTTGTTTTTTCTTTGAAGACGTTTCGATTCTCATCCAAGAAGCTTCTTCAGCTCTAACTAGATCAGTGATTCTCAACCTGTGGATCGGGACCCCATTTGGGGTCGAACGACCATTTCACGGGGGTCGCCAAACAACGCAGTCCACCATTTTTCCCCCCTTTTCCTTAGCTGTGCTACTCCCTTTTGTTCTATTGGCTTTTGAATTGTTGTATTCACAACAATGACCAACATACAAACACTCATCTAGTGACTGTACAAAGTTACAACAGGACTGAAAAAAAAAGGTGACTTATCCTCCTTGCCCTTAAAACCTTTGTAGCATCCCACAGTCCTCCAATCAAAACTGCAAAACTTGGCCACTGGTATGCATTTACAATGCTTGCAGCATCCCGGGGTCACGTGATCACCATTTGTGACCTTCGCCGCTGGCTTCTGATCAGCAAAGTCAATGTGGAAAGCTGGATTCGCTTAACAGTTGTAGTGATTCACTTAGTAGCAAATTTTAAGTGGTTAAACTCAGGCTCAGGAGCAACTCAGTTAACAACCAACTTGCTTAGCAAGGGAAATTCTAGTCCCTGCTGTGATCGTAAGTCAAGGACTACTTGAATTTCCAAATCATTTCCAGGACATTTTTAACCAGTGGCATCAATGAGAAAACAGCCCTCCAGCCACCAGGACTCAGCCTATTTGTGTCCTCTGAAAGCTTACGAAGGAAGCTCAGTCTGTTTTGGGATTCCTCTCTGTCTGTGAGTCTTCTCAACAGAGGTTGGCATATCTCACGCTCTTCCCCTTCTCTAAAGTTGGGATATAAAGTACATTTTTCATGGTGTTTTGGGAACTCTGTGGTAGATTGTTCACCTATTTGGAATTACAGAGCATTGGTTCCGGTTCCTTGATTTGCTGAGCCTACCCCAGGTGGTCTGGAGATTAAGCACAAGCCATTTTTTTTCCCCTTCTTTTTATCATCTTCCCTGCAGTTAAGCTGTTTGGTAAAAATGTTTGCCAGTCTGCACTGATTTCTCTCTTGCTTTTTTTTTTTTTTTTAATGTTTGCTTGCACAAAAAGTGAAGGAGATTTCAGGAGCCATGCTTTTGCCAATATTTCACATTTGACATTTGTCCAGTCCCTTGGATTTGCAGCTGCTTCCTTGGTCCAAATTTCGAGGCAGGTCTATCCCAGATCCAATCATTCTTCCTAGTTTTCAATTACAAATGAGGGCTTAACAGATGTGCAACATTATGTGTGTGGTTGAAGAAGCAGGCAGGGAGGAAACTTTTCATTTCTTGGTATAAACATATAGATAGTCTTCAACTTAGGGCCAGGATTTCCATTGCTAAGCAAGGCGGTTGTTACAGCTGGAAGAAAATTATAGTTGTTAAGTGAATCACCCAGTTAGACAAATCTGGCTTTCCCCATTGACTCTGCTTGCTGAAAACCAGCTGTGAACAAAAAATGTAATTGTGGAGGTATGGACCCCTCAGTGCATATATTTTACACCTGGCCCAGCTAGGCAGTGGAAATTCGGAAAGTAGTAATCTAGTAGACTATTGCAGCCCATTCTTGTTTTCAGATGTTCATGCGCACGTCTGAAAAGACAGCCACCTGTTTCCTGGGATACTTTGCAACAGCCAAGATGCAATCTGCTGAACTAATCTTCCAGAGGCACCAGGCTTGTTCTTTGGCAAAGCCAGCTGCCAATTGGCAACCGAGTAAGCCGAGAGCTGAACTTTGGGGAAATAAGCAGAAGGCTTCTCACTTTACATTTTTCCTTCTTAAACTTATTGAGCAGCTGCGGTGTTCATTTTGACATGTGCCCATGGCTCATCGGAGGCAAAAGTGAATTTCTCCAAGGCTTGCATTTGGACTTCTCTTAGATCGGGTCGTATGTCACAGCTGGAGAGGAGGCGGGTTGCGTGTACAATGGGGGTGTCAGCCATAGGTTTGCAAACCCTGGAAGCTGCGTCCAAGGCTGATGTTCACTTGGTCACTAACAGACATTCCAAGAAGGCTTTGTGTATCCAAATCGATCTATAGCCCCACAGTCAGTGGTGGGATTCAGCTAGTTCACACCAGTTCGGCAGAACCGGTAGCTAATTCTTTGTTGCCCAGGCCCAGAATGGAAATCCAGAAGCGGCATCCACACAGAGAACCGGTTGTTCACATATTTGAATCCCACCACTGCCCAGTCCTCCTTATATAGTTATGATATGATATATTCACACGCATACACACACACACACACACACACACACACACACAAATATTTGAAAGAAATCACAAGCATTCAAATCAGCAAGTAGATTTTCTGGACAGTCGGCTTGGCCCCATCTTTTTGATCTCTGAAAGAAAAACAGGTAGCGTATTTCACATTAATGCTTCACGAGTTCACTTTTTCCCCTGCAGGGGGTCCTATTGATTTTGATGAAATTCACTTTCAAGTAAGCAGGCTTAGAAATGTAGCATTATTTACATTTCTAGTTTATCATTCCGTTAAAGCTCGTCTATCAAAAATGCATTTTCATTAAATAACCCTAGAGATCTAACAATGGGGATAAAACAAATTCCTTCTGCCTTTTAGGGAGGGGGAGAGAAGTTGTTTTCCTTCTTCTGAAAACTTGGCATCACCCGGAGAGCAAGACAGGCTTACTTTTTTCATATTAGGTCACCTTTTATTATTTAAGGAGTTGCATTTTTCAGAGATTTACTACACTGTGATACAGTGGATCTCGTGAGCACGTTGATATCATGATATGGAACTCTTACCTGGATCTTCAGATTGAAGCAGAATTATATTGTTCCATGTATTTTATATCTTTGGCAGCAAGTTTCTGTCCTAAAGATTTTTTTTTTTTTAGATAGGCACCTGAAAGTAATGGCTAGATGCAGGATAAAGCTAAGTTAGGCAAGGTTCTAGACTGACTACCTGACTACCTACTGCTGGTAAGTTTAGGCAACTTTGAACCCAGTGCATCAATGATCAGATTCAGTATAAAGCTGCTTACATACCATGTACGGTGTGCGAATTAACTTGCATATAGTGTATCCGAATTGTGTATCCTGGATACCAACACACATTTTTAAACTTGGTCAGTATTGCTGGGCAAAGACTGGTTACACTGAGGTGGATAAAGAAGCAATTAGCAAAAGGCCAGCCACAACAGAGAATATTTTCCCATTGTACTCACTATAATTAAGCAAGTTGGAGCCAGACATTCTCGCCCATCTGCTGCAAATTTCCAAGAAATTCCGAACTACAGTCTATCTTCTGTCCACCTCATTAAGGTTTCATTACAAGCCTACAGATATCTTTTCTTTCATATTACAAAAAGTAAAAGCAGACTTAGGCATGTAGCAGAATGATCATTCCAGATTCAGGAAAACATCCAGTTCCCCCCCAAAACAAAAGTACAATCCACACTCCACAAACTTAATTGCTTTCTGACCAGCTTCATAAAGATTACAGAAGCACAGGAGAGATGCTCAGAAGCTGTTTTGTCCAACATTTGATTCATTGCAAGCTGAAATTCACATTGCACCTATAGTAACCCCAGAAGTTGGTCATCCAATCACTCTTAAAAGCCAAAGAGAGCCCAACTAAATAATCTAACCTATTACCAAACACCAAAGAGTTGTTTTATTGTTCTATTTAAGTACAATGTATTTTATCTTCAATGTATTTATTATTTGCTTATACCACCCTTTTAGCTAGCTTAAGCCTATGGCCCCATATATCCTTGATTTTTCTTGACCAGGATATAGACAGTATTCACAGCAGTTTCAAGTATTCCTTGATATGTCATCATCCTGGTCATTGCCAAAGTTTTTCACTCTCAATGTTCTTTGTTCCTTTAGGTTAAATGATAATCTATCAGGAGGAATTGGCTTTTTCTTTCTGGTTCAACTCCAAACGCCTGGAGTGTGATTATCTTTGATCGACACAGTGATAACAGTATTATATTAGCAATAATTAATGTCTGTTATTTCCATTTTTTTAAAAAAATAATAATCTTTATTTGTGAAATATAGTAACCAGAAGAAGCATAATATGATAGCAATACTACCGTAAATGCCGGCGTATAAGGCGACCCGGCGTATAAGACGACCCCCGTCTTTATAGCCAGGCTGCATTCCGAGAACGTCGTCTTATATGCCAGAAACTACCAGTATTTCCGGCGTATAAGACGACTCGGCGTATAAGACGACCCCCGTCTTTGGCGCCGATTTCAGCGCTCGCGGAAGTCGCCTTATACACCGGCATTTACGGTACTGTAAAAATTATTTTCATGCATAAGTGTGAATTAATACAGAAGTAACTCAATCCTTTACTATATCAAAGCTGTACCACATAGAAATATATAGCTCTGGCTTTTCATTTTTACAGTATAAAGATGTTTCAAAACCTGTTAGGGAACACATTTCTTGAAACTACTTTGTAACATCAGGAATATACGTTTTTCTCTATTTACATTTGCCAAATCTGAAGGTCACTTCTTAGCTGTTTGGCTTGATGTTTATCAGCATCCATGGAAAAACAAAAGTTCCATCAAATCAGGCTGAATTCTCTGGAACTTCCTAGACCAATGGTGACGAACCTATGGCACGTGTGCCAAAGGTGGCACTCGGAGCCCTCTCTGTGGGCACACGTGCCGTCACCCCAGCCCTGCCCCCCCACAGCCCCCTCCTCACTAGCAGCCACCCCAGAGGAGAGTAGCTCCCAGATGCTGCCCGCACGGAACAGCACAGCCAAGCACATGGCAGCCGGGCAGCAGGGACAAGACTCCGCCCTCATGTCCCATCGTTCGCAGTTGATGCTGCAGGGCATGGGTGGAGGGTGTGGCCGCCATAGCACTGCTAGGCCCCTGGATGATCTGCGGCGGGCCATGGAGGTGGCGGGTGGCCATGCGGGCAGGCAGACCAGGGCAGAGTGGGGGCAGAGCGGGAGGTAGGGGTGGGCCAGGGGACGGAGCGGGTTTTGGGCACTTGGTCTCTAAAAGATTCGCCATCACTCTCCTAGACCTATTTGTCCATATAATTTATTGGCAACAGCATGGAGATGGTTTGCTCTCCTCTGCAAATAAAAGTAGAACAACTGTGGGAGAAGAAAGCAAAGGATAGTAAAAAGTGCCTTGCGTGCAATCTCAAAACAACTGGAGCACAACTTGAACACCATTTGCACTGACAAAAATTGCCATTAGTCAATTGCAAAAGGCAGCTTTACTTGGAACAGCTTATATTCTGCAATAATCCTTTTAACAGCATCAAACATCCTCTTCCTATTCCAGGTCCTTGGGAAGGACTCAATAAGTGGATAAAAATGCCAGATCCATTCTAAACATCTGGATGACTGTGCAGTTGTTGTTGTTGTTGTTATTCTTATTATTATTGATCATTGCACAGTCAGCCAGATGTTCAGACTGGATTTGGCATTTTTGTCTACCTATCGAGTCCTTCCCAAGGACCTGGGATAGGCAGATGTGGATGTTTGATAGTATTACAGATATTGTCGCAGGATGGAAGCAGTTCCTAGTAAGGCTGCCTTTTGCAATTGACTAATGGCGAATTTGTCAATGCTAATAGTGTTCCAAGTGGTGCTCTAGTTGTTTTGGGATTGCACCCAAGGTGCCTATTACTATTGATACTACCCTTCCTTGGCTTTGCCACAGTCTTTCTATTTCTATTTGTAGGTCTTTGTACTTTGTTATCTTCTCCAGTTCTTTCTCATCTATTCTGCTGTCTCCAGGCACTGCCACGTCCACTATCCAGAATTTTTTGTCTTTCTTATCGACAATAGTTAAGTCCAGTGTGTTATGTTGCAGGTGCTTGTCTGTTTGATGATGATGATGATGATGATTTTACCAGCAGTGCAGCTTAGTATAAAAAGCACAGAGCAAAAGCCCAGGTGACTCGTTTCCCAAATTTGTGAAGTCACAGGGAATCCTACATTCTTGTATTCTTATACCCTAGGAGGGGTGCAGTGAGGGCAGCAGAAGGACTGCACATTTTTCTAAAAACTTCCTGCTTGCAAGGAATGGCACTACTATGTAACATGGATTTGTTGACTGCAGAGTTGTACTAATTGCTAAGCTCTTGCATTTCACCCTCTTTGTACATTCATATGCATGGTGTATTTCATTTATCATCTCCCTTCATGATCCCATTCATTTTTCAGTATTTGGCCTCCAATCGTCAAGAGAAAGAGCATAGAAACCTGCAGTCATTAGCTCCTACCTCCTTTGCATTTCGATGTGCTGATAGCTGGGTGTTTCACCACTGTTGACAATAGAAAGGAGCAAGGAAGCAAAACAACCACTTCACAAAACCATGACACAACACACAAACACGTCAGGCCAGGATTCAGCAGTCCATCTACATCTGAAAGACAAGGGTCGCTCTTTCGAAGACAGCAAGGTTCGCATTCTGGACAGAGAGGACCATTGGTTTGAAAGATGAGTCAAAGAGGCCATCTATGTTAAAACTGAGCAGCCCTCAACACAGTCCTTTCAGCAGTTCCACGCCTGATTCAGATGACTCTGAGAATACAAATAAATCCCCAACTGGCCTCAATTACTCTCAGCTAAGGACCAACCCTCAGAGTGCTAAGGACCAGATGACTGCAAAGAATATTAACCTTTCCATTCCCCACCAGACAGTTAGAATGGAAGAAGCTTCTTGGATGAGAAGTGAAATATTTTCAAACAAACAAGCGAACTAAAAACCAAGAAAGCCCAGTTCCCTTTTGGAAAAAGCACCTTTAGGGCAACCCTGACCTGGATGATTGAGAACATCCATAGACAGCAGGCAAACAATGGTTTGCTTGGTGTGCCTTGTTGGTGCATAATCAAGACCCCACCATTCGCCAAGAGAAGCCGAAGAGGGATCGGCCATCAGAATAGCAAAATTTATGCCAGTATAATTTTCTGGATGGATGAATAGAACTTGAGTTCAGCAGTGGGGGAGAGAGAATGACAGCTAAGAATTTTGTGCCATATCAACTCTAATTTTGAATATAAAACTATAGTGAATAATAGCACATGATAGCACATAAAACAATTCATTGATTTTCAGGAATTGTTTTAGGGAACTGAAAAGGTGGCACTAAATTTTCAACCGCAAATTAATACCTTAGTGTAGGTTTAAGGAGCCATTGACTGAGCTTCTTAGTTACCTTGCCTTGCTTAAAATATGGATAGTACAAGACCATTAATAGCCCAGCTCTGAGTTTTTGTTTTGTTTTTCTTTTTAATCCATATTTCTGTCCCTTTCATGTTTATCAAATAGACAATTTAACCACCTAGTGCAGCGGTTCTCAACCTATGGGTCGCGACCCCATTTGGGGTTGATCAACCATTTCTCGGGGGTCCGCCAAACAAGACGATTCACCATTTTTCCCCCTCGGGGGGTGGTGCCGCGCATGCACACCGCGCATGGGGGCGCGCATGCACGCCGCGCATGGGGGCGGCGCGCATGCGTGGCACGTTTGTGTGACGGGGTCGCCGTCACACAAACGTTGAGAAGCACTGACCTAGTGAAAGTGGGTGAAGGAGGACATGGAGCAGCATCTTGCATGCTCCTTTTCACTAATACACAAGTTTTCCCTTCTGTGTGTGAACTGCAAGAAAATATGGGACATGATAAAGAATGCAGGTTCTATGTTTAAAAGTAGAGATGATGTGAGACTGTGAGGGACCCCAATATGTGAACACAGACATCCATAGCAAGCCACAGACAAATGATGACACGTGCACATTGATGGCAAGAAGTAGGTCTTGTCTTTATGTTCTCTAATATTTCATGGAAGTACAAAAGTCTCAAGATTTGTATTCTGATGTTGTGACATAAGTTCCTCATTTGTGTTCTTGCTCACATCTGCAGATACTTACGTATGAAATTCCCCTTGCCTGTTTTAAGTTAATCCCACTCTCTTGGAATTGAGTCTAGCTTAAACTGAGGTTTATCTCTAGTCCATCTGCCTAACTTAGCACACCAAATAGCTGCCTTCCTTATTTTGAAACAAAGAACCAAAAACATTGGTTATTTGGAAGGAGGAAAGGTTGAGGTCAGGAGAAAGACTACAGATTGCTTCTTTGGCTGCAAATAATGCTAATGGGCTCATTCGACATAAAGCTATAAAGCTCATGTTTCTTAGCAACTAGGATTCATCTTCAGGTCTCATTTCTCACAACATAAAGTTACCTTACTAATCATTTGAGGCACCTATCCTCTTGATGTCATCTCTGTCCCAACCTCCTCCCATTGCTGAAGCAGCCTAGAAACTCATCAATGTTCTCTTTCAACATTTGACACAAAGTTTGTCATGTAGCCAATATAGAGGAACTTGAAGACCAGCCTTAGGATGACAGTGGTCAGAGGCTGGGAATTATCCAGACACTATTGGCTCAGTGTCTGCTAAATGGTCACTCCAGGCCCATTTTAGTTTTGATTGAAAGAAAGAACAGAGAAATAACAGATCTGGGAGACTGATATTCTCATGACCAAATTTACATTCACATTAAAACGTTCACACATATGCGCACACTTGTTTGTTCTTCTTGTGATGGATTTAAGCTTTTGTTCAGATTTATTGGCCCACTTTTCCATCATGTATTTAGAGACAGGAGTGATCGGTGCACAATGACCAGCCTAAGAACGAATAATCAAAATAACTTGGTAGCTGGAAAATCATTCTCAACCAGCTACCCAGAAACTGAGAGTCACAGAAAGGGTTGTTGTTGGTGTTTGTTTTTTTTAATGTGTGGAGAGAAGCTTAAAAGAGCTAGACCTGGTGTTAGGCAAAGACAAAAATACTCAAAATCCTTGACAGTAAAATGAAAGCAAGACAGAAATCTGATAGCTGAAGTGAGCATCAATCAGGCAATTCACCCTGTTTTCTGCTGCATTTCCCTGAGGACCAAAAACATAACATGGTATATGAGAATGTATTTCATCCTAAAAGCTGGCTCCCCCTTCTACTTTTTTAATTCAATAAAAAAAACCCAATTATATACTGGGAAAAGAAAATCAAAAGCTTCCTACAATATTCTTCACTGGGCAGAGTCTTTTTCACATCCTCTCTCTGCATGCACCCTCTGGAGAAATTCAGGTGTTGATGCCACTGATCTGTTGGCCTTTTTTTTTTCATGAGAATATTGATTTCACAACTTTCCATATTTTTCCAGGAGATCAATATTCCCATGACAAATAAAACAAATAAATAATAAGAAACAAAGGCTGGATTTGTTGTAAAAGTCTGTTTTCATATGTGATTGCTGCAGGTGAGAAAGAGATTGATAGGTGTGCCACAGGAATTGTTTTCTTTCTTTCTTTCTTTCTTTCTTTCTTTCTTTCTTTCTTTCTTTCTTTCTTTCTTTCTTTCTTTCTTTCCCTAAATATTAGCTGATTGGTTGGCGGAATGTAAGAGGTGTAGATAAATCAAAATGGATTGGCAATGGTCCTGACAGCTAACCCCACCCTGCCACAGTTAAAGAGAGCGATTGGTGCTTGGTTGTCTTTCTGGGAGGTGAAGTTACAAGAAAGAATAGATGCCAGGGAATCCACCAATCTCTGCTCTTAAAGTATCCCACATTACCTGATGGGTCAGCAGCAATACTGCCCAATCCCATTGCAGAGTCACCATAAAGGTGGACTTTGAGGACAGCATAATTTATATTGACATAATACAAATAATGACACATAATCTCAATGATGGGAAGAAACTACTTCAAAGCAGTTGTCTGGAGCCCACTGCTAGGAATTATGTTTTTCCTTAATAAGTCCTTTTTTTCAATAATATGGAAGTCGTGAGTTAGGATTGCCAGTAAGGAAAGGATAGCAGTAACCTAACCAATGGAATTCTGAGCATTCAAAGGGGGGGGGGAGATATTTTATTTTTCCCTCCTGGTTATGCAACAAATTCTTGGAAAAACTCTATTGTTATTGATAGGTGTAAACACTGAAGTTGGCCCAGATAGTACAGTACCCTTTCTATATATTTATACATTTACTAAAGTTAATTTATGTAATTTTTCAAAAGTTTCAACTCTCACAGGGAAAAAATTCAAGCAACCTTTTTACCTTCTTAAGTAGTACCAACTAAACTGATAAAATTGCAAGCAACAAATTTCATGTTGTTTAAGAAGGTGCATTTCATCTTGTTAAATAAGCTGCAATTCTGGGAGACATTGCATAAATGCTTCGGGACCGGATATGGACTTTATCAAGGATAACAATAAATGTATGATACAAAATGGTCAAGAATTCAGGGGGGGAAATATGCAAGCAAAGTGAAGATGAACATGGAGATAATCTTGAAGAAAGAATGTAGGCATGGATAATAAACACCAGTTTAGGTCTGAGAAAGAGGAAGGAGGAAGAAAGAAACTCAAAAATACCCCATCTCTACTATCTTTGATGTAAGAGGGGACAGGGAGAAACCCTGTCAGGATTTCAAGATGTTGTTATTATAACCAAGAACAATAAACTTCTAAAAGTTCTTCTTCCTGATCTGGCTTGCCTTGAAGAGATGACATAAAGGAAAATTACAGATCCATAATTTACTTTAGTTATAATGACTAAAGTGACTTTTTAAAGTGATGATGAACGAAGACGTTGATAATCAAATGACAAGCTAATTTTGCAGGTGACATAATAACACTTCCCAGATGAGTGCTCCAGATGGGCTTACTCCACTGATATCATTCAGATGACAGTGGTCTTTCACCAGCAATGTTAAACACAAAGGCTATGATTGCAGACATTATGAAGATTCATGTTCATCAATAGGAATCCAATGCTATTTGAGTTGCCACTATCCTGGGGGTTGGGGGAGGACCTGAGCTTATATGCAATATGCTCAATACAACAAGTTCTTTAAACTGGGGAATACAGATCCACATGGCTATATCACTGAGAGTAAAAATAAGGATTTCATCAGGGTTGTGTATGCCAAATCAAAATTCATCCCATTTAAAATCTCTGTGTTCATTTAAGAAATGCATGGTGTCTGCAGCTCTTCTGCTTAAACGAAGAACAGCTATATTCCCCACTAATGAAAATTCTCTGAAGATTTGCAAGAAAGTTAATATGCACAACAACAAGATAACATACATAAACTCTGAAGTAACATAGAACCGGTAATAGCAGAAAACCAGAATAAAAAGCAACAGCCAATAGTTGTATGTTTAGCTCAAAGGCCTGGAAAAATCAGCAAACCTATAGAATATAAACAGGATGTAGACTTTTGCAGAGAGGAAGTTCTACAGCCAGGATTGCATCTTTTATAGGAATTGTTGGGGCATTTAATTTAGCAGGGAATATTTGATTGTTTAAGCAGGCATTCAAAACTGAGATGTAGATGGTATATATACTGAGGATACGGTCACACAAGGGTGTATGTAGGCTCTTCCAATCTTCAGCCCTTACTCTGATGATATCAATAGTAAGTTGACGAAAGGTCAGTAATAAAAAAAAGGCTATTTTATATCCCAGAGTTCACTAATTTTATTGATTTTTATAAATGTTTACATTTGGGATTCAAGTATTTAAAATAATCAAAGATATATATCTGATATATATATCAGCCAGATTGGGGCAAGGAACAATATGACTTAATTTCATATTTGCAGATGAAAAGCAAGTCTCTATATTAGCTGTTCTGTGAAGGTATGAACTCTAACCCTTAGAAAGAGAGGAGAGACATACGATAGATTCTTGTCCTACAATTTGGGCAAAGTCTGCATTTTTATTTATTTATTTGTTTATTTCACTTGTTTCCTACCACAGAATACCTCTCACCCTGTACACCCAGCTGCTCATTGCCAATTTAAGAATTATTTTGATGAGAAACAGGAGATCAGAGATCATAACTCTCCTTATAGAAAATTTAATTTATTTGGGTTGATTTTCATGCTAACATGCAAACTACTTAGAATTTATCAAAGGAAGATTCAACCCCAGATGGATCCAATTATGCACTTGAATTTTTAAAAAGTCTTTGTGTATTCTGGTAATGGGTGCAGCATATTGTCACAAGAAAGAGGAGAAAAGGGTGGGGGGAAACCAATTTTGACGAGATTTATTTGACTTGAGCAAATTACTCCTTCTTTTGCCTTTAGCCTTCAGTTTTCCTGCAGCTCCAAAAAAGTAATCAAACTGTTCATTAAATAATCACCATGAAATGCTAACCTTTGGAATGCAGTATTTCTTCTAAGATCATTACCATAACAAAGTTCAACCCATTGTAATTTAAGTAAAATGGGATGTATTCTAACTCTAATCTAAAACATAACCTATTCCAAAAAGTTTCACAAAAACTGCTCAAGCTATAATAAATGCATTCGTAATAGGGAGCAAGTTGAAGTTTATTAATTATATGTGTTTAGGATTTATTTCACGGAAGACATGGCATATGGTAATACTGTTATTCAGAATCTATTGAAGAGTCTCATCATTGGTTTGCGTACACATGCTTTTAATCTCCAGCTTACCTCAACTAATATTTTTTTTTTAAAAAAATGAGAGATGCTTATTCTGAATACATATCAGAATACATTATTTGTATGGGAACCAGCATTCGATTTTTCAACTTGCTAATAAAATTATTCATGCACTAAAGTATTAGGTTCTTACCTTAGTATATGATAAGCTATAATGGAAACTACAATACAGTGGGGTTGAAAAGAAGAATACTAGATTGCAACGTGTAGATTGTGGGTTGGGTCCAGATTTAGTCTTGCGCACAATAGGCTTATCGAAATCAGTGGGATTGATGTTATGACTGAAATTATATCCAACCTCATATGTTTGCCATATAGCCATATAATTTCATATAATATAACATAATAGTCTATTTCATTTGTGTGCTGCCCATCTCATCCAGAAACAATGACAGTGTTCATTGATTCATTCATTCTAGTCATTGTCTATCCACTGCAGGATGAAGGCCTTTTCTGCATGTTTCCAACCAATATGGTCCTGAGCTTTCTTTTGCCAACTGGGTCTGCAATACTTGTTGATGTCGTCGATCCATCTTGTTTTAGGTCTCTTTCATGGATGCTTTTTTAATCAAGCGGAATCCATTCTATGACTCCCTTGGTCCACCTGCCATCAGTTCTTTTTGCTATGTGACGAGCCCATTTGCATTTCAATTCTTTTTCTCTCTTAATATCATATACTTTTGTTTGTCCTCTAATCCAGTGCTCCCCCAACCTTTTGGGCACCAGGGACCAGTTCCCTCAATGAGCCAAAGGGGGCATGGTTTTGTTTCCTGCCTGCATTCCGCGGATGGGGCTCTTCTTTTGTTTGTGTGGCCTGGTTTCTGGCATGCCGGTCCACGGACCGGGGGTTGGGGACTCCTCTTCTAATCCATGTACCGTATATGCCGGCGTATAAGGCGACTTCCACAAGCGCTAAAATTGGCACCAAAGACGGGGTCGTCTTATGCGCCGAGTCGTCTTATACGCCGGAAATACTGGTAGTTTCCGGCGTATAAGACAACATTCTAGGAATGCGGCTTGGCGACAAAGACGGGGGTCGTCTTATACGCTGGGTCGCCTTGTACGCCGGCATATACGGTACATGTCTTTCTATCTCGTCTTGTAATTCTGAGTATGTATCTTTCCATGGTTCTTTGCGCCACTCATAGTTTTTGTATCGATTGTGAGGCTAATGTGACAATATATTTATATTCTATTAATACTATATTCATAAAGCAAAGGAAATCACGAGTTCTGATTTCTTCTTCCTTGATATTATGCTTCTGCTCTCTTGCAGTAGCTTGTTTGGCAGTCGCAACCAATCTGAATCCCCCCATATGTGTTTTCCAATCATAGCATCAGATAGCAATCCACCCTTTCCGTGTTATTCAAATTGAATAAATTGCATCCTACTGTAATTTGGCTGTAGGCATGCAGATTCCAGAGGTTTTTATTCCAACTATTTACAATCATATTTATTTCCCCAGCAACTTTCAGACAATTTCAGCCATGGATACTCAGCAAAAGCCCTTCAGTGGTTAAGGGCCGATTCACATGGAACATCTATTACAATCTGACATGAACCTGACTTGCCTATTTCAGTGAATTATGATCAGCTAAACTTGTCCAATGGAATGACAGAGCACATGTCCAGATAATGAATCGCCAGTGCTCGGTGCCACTCATTTGCTTTTAAGACATATGAGCCACGATCTGGGCGGGTATCCCATTATACACACGATGCCTACTACTGCCCCATTTCACTCTATTAAATGGTTGTGTGAATCCAACCTCAGTGGAATTTGTATATATCAGTACTAATTTTTATATGGGAATTTGTGAGGATGTCACATACTATATTACATTTGTCCTAGGCTGTTTCTTCTAGGAAAACTCTGGTTTCCCTTTAACATTAAAGGAATTGTGGGAACACAATAAGAGAAATGGCTCTAGACAATACAAAGGAGTTGTAAGAAACTAACTTGAAGCTGCACACAGGTCAGTCTGCAGTTAGTGAGGCTAAGACATTTTACCCTGTGCTTTTTAGACTGTTAGGAGCTTTTAAGATGCTTGTCTTTTTAAATTTTCACTATCTGGGCTAAAAAAGACAAAAGTTCTCCAGGAAATATTCTGACTCAAACTTGTACTTTATATTATTCTCTTACACTCAGAGTGAGTTCACAGATAGTTAAGCATGTAGTAATTGCAGCTGTCACTTGATAGCTTGACTTCAATCAGTCATCACATGATGGCTCTTGGTGGGCTATTACCTCTTACAATCTTAGAAATTATCACACAACAGGAGCTAAAGTGTAAAGTGACAATCCCAGTACAAGGCAGCTATCACCAACTGCAGAATGGTTTTCTCTTAAAATGAACTAAAGGGGAAGGGTCTTTTAAGAGGATAAAGATGCTTTGTGATGTTCTACAAGATCACCTGACATCTACTTAATCTTCTCAAAGTTAGGTCTGAAGGTATGAGACGGAGAAACCTAGTAGTTACACAATATATTGGCTGCTCTCTTATTTGTCCCCGTCTTTCTTCCTTTAATCCAGCCTCCTCTAAATTGACATTCTTCAAATACATTAGACTAAAGTTCCTATAATTCTGGGAAGAAAGCCAATATGTCTGGACAGTTCCAGGTTATGGAAGGTTACTTTAATTTATAATGGTTATTTCCAACATTAAGCACCTTCCAAATACCTGGGCATTCAACTCAAAGAATTCCCTCCTGGCTTTTGGACAGAGTGAAGGAGGGAGTAGAACAACCTACAAGGTGAATTGTGTCGCCTCTGAAGCATGAACCCCTTTGTAGAAGCAAATAAGGACTGCTTTGCTTTGGTATTACCTTATACTTAGTGGTCTTCAAACTTGGCCCTTTTATGACTTGTGGATTTCAACTTCCAGAATTCCTCAACCAGGCATGCAGGCTGAAAAATTCTGGGAGTTGAAGTCCACAAGTCATAAAAGGACCAAGTTTGAAGAGCCCTGCTTTATACTGTAATTTACTCAAGAAGCCCAGAAAATAACCTTGGGTTGACCTCAGCTGTAAAACTACAACCATCCAAAGCTCTAATTGAGTGGGCAGCTGAGGGGGACTTTATAATTTCAAGGCCTGAATGAAAAATTTGCCGATAATTGTGATTTCCAGGCCTCCTCCTCCTCCTCCTCCAGTACTCTTTCACTTAATGATTTGGTCTGATGAGTAGACTCCCATGTTTTGTATAATCTCCATTCAAGACAGTAGATAAGACACTAGAATTCATTTACTATAACACAACAACAACAACAAAAAACCACACACAGGCCCAAATCTCAGTAAGCTGTTAAGTACAGCTTTATTTGTAACACTTTGTTTTTCATTTGCTGCACCCAATCAGCCCATCTGCTTTTAAGAGTGAGGCACCATATTTTCCGAGGGCTCAAAAGGCTTGCCGGTACAGATAATTGAGAAAATGCAGTATTTTTTTCCAAGAGCCTTCTGACTGGGTGTGTAATGTGCAGAGAGCGAGTGCCACTGATAACCGATTATGGCACATGTGATTTATGATGTCTGATACAAATGTCTCTTCTTCCCCTACTTGTGCCACTACGTTTTTGTCATATTTTTTTTTAAAAAAGAAAGAAGGCATGGAGTGAGCATGCAGAGGAACTCAGCAAAGTGATTGATATTTGAGTCAGTGGGTTTGTTCTTCTAACCCAGGCTCCATTGTTCAGGGGGCACTATCAGGGGCTGGGGCCTGAACCTGAACCCTTCTTCATTTGGTCATTTGCCATCCCCCTGAGCGATGACTCTCAATGCATAACTTGGTTAGGAGAGATTGATCTGTTAAGCCAGCACAGATCTTGGAAGCAAAGCTGCAAAGGAAGGCGATGTGCCATTTGTTTTCAAGACAGCACACCACTGCTCCTTTGCTTCCCTTGGTAACAGAAACCACCATTGGTGAGACAGGCAGCCAATCAAAGCCCTGCTTCTGTCAGAACATAAGATGCTTGCAGACTTCTGCAGTCTGCGTGTAGTCCTCAACTTACAACAATTGGGACAAGAATTTCCATTATTAGGCAAGGCAGTTGTTAAGTGAGCCATGCCCAGTTTTACGAACTGTTTTACCACCAATAAGGAATCACTGCAGTTGTTAAGTAAATCACATAGCCGTGCAAATCCAACCTCTCTCCATAGACTTGTCAGAAATGAACTGGAAAGGTAACAAGTGGCATCCACGTGACCCCAAGATGCTGCAACCGCTGTAAATACACGCTGGTTGCCAAATGCCCAAATTTTGTTCACATGCCTGTGCGGATGCTATGATGTTTGTACGTATGAGGACCAGTTATAAGTCGCTTTTTTCAGTGCTGTTATAACTTCAGATGATTGCTAAACGAATAGTTTTAAGTTAAGGACTACTTGTATTTCAGCACATGCTTTACTTTGTGGAGAAGAGTTTACAGTTGTAAGGATGTTAAAAATGACAGTATATATGCAATGATGCGATCATACACTATCATTGTCCCCTTAGCCTAGGGGTGTCAAACGTGGAAGCCACGCCCACCCCAGCTCCAGAAAGGGGAAAAAAGTTGCAATACGTTGCAACACGTCACATGATGTGGCGAATTTGACACCCCTACATTAGCCCTTCCTGCAGATGTCCATGGTCTCTGTTCTTTGTAGAGCAACATGTTCCATGAGCTACTCTGCCACCTTGCAATGGAGCAGCATGTCTTAACAAGGCTAAACATTTACTGAATTAGATTGTGGGTATTTGCAAGCATCTAGGTTCTATTTAGCAATCTGTCTTGTTAGCCAGTCAAATGCAAAACATGATTCAGACACGGGATTATTGTGCATATTAACCTCTCAAGCAACTTAAAGGGTCCCCAAAAAAAAAAAAGAGAGAGAACTGAACATTTTAAACCTACAAAAGGATTTGTGTGGTTTCTTTATTCGATTTTTGGAAACATTCATCATGGAGGCTACACAGTGCCATTTTAATTGGGAGATCTACAATAGAGGGATAACTATAGAAATGCCCCTGTTTACCCTGCTTATGTGGCCCTGTTCTACAGAATAAATGATTACAAATCAAATGGGATCACTGACCTTCTTCTTGGGAATGGAACAACTCGTGAAACAAGGATTTTCCAAAATGGAGGCTTCCGTTTCAGAGGTTCATTTTCAGGTTCTTCGTGACTTCTGCTATCTGGGAATCTCTTTTCTCAGGATATGATTCTTTCTTTCCTTGAGGAAAGTGGCGGGAACAGACATGGAATTGAAGAAATTCAATTAAATTTAAGGCCCTGTAATTGGTTGTTTAGCCCTTTCCACTGTGGGTATATTATAGAGTTCATTATATATCTAATTACAGGCAGTCCTCCATTTATGACCAGTGGGTTAACAATCATTCAAAGTTACAATAGCCTCAGACAGGAAACTTTATGTCTTGCAAAGCACTTCCAGCAACTGTAAAGCATCATGCTACCACCACCACCCCATTCATATGACCACCTGGCTTCAATTTATTACCAATTGCCAAGCTCCCTGTGATCATATGTTTGCAATTTGCAATCTTCTCTGCTAACATCCCCAGAAAGTAAATAGAAAAGTTGGTGGGGAAGGTTAAAAGCAGAGGGGATGGAGGAGATCTGAAATACTGTCACTGGTTGCAGGAATAAAGTGGAAATCCTGAAGATTTCAGTTCCATTCATGCAGTTCCACTAAAGATTTCCACTCTGTGCTTGGAGAGGTGGAGAAAAAAACTTTGCAAGGCTGCAGGAACAGAGCTGAAAACCTGAAAATTTCAGCTCCTTTCCTGAAGTCCCATAAAATATTTCATTTCAAGCATAAGGATTTCCCCTCCATGCATGGAGAAGCAGCTGAAATCCTTCAGTGGGCTGCAGGAACATTTGAGAGCAAAGGGGCTGCCTACCGGGAGATTTTCAGCTCTGCATGGAGCTGAAATCCTCCCAGCAGGTAGCTCTTTCACTCAGTCTGCTGAACAATCTGGGAAATTATTTAACCACTGTCACTGGGAGTGCTGGGATTTCAGTCATTGATGGAAGCAGTCATGTGGGCTCTTTGCTTGATTGTTTCACTCAGTGATCGAAATTCCAAACTCAATTGTAGTTGTTAAGTGAGGATTACCTGCACAACTCAATAGCAATCAAAACAGATCCAAAAAAGACTACAGAAAGCCTTGAAATATCAGATCCCTAATATGAAATAGAATTCATCAAAGTATTTCCCAAGAATCATTTGGCTCTGAATGTAAGTTTTGTGATGATAGAAATGGATTTTTATTATTAAAGAACAAAGATGACTTTGTTAACTTTTTTTTGTTCTTGTTACACCAAAACCTTCTAAAGCAGAATATTTTTTTTACCAATTCACTTGAGATCAAAAGAAAAAAAAAAGGATAAAGGCAAAGGCAAAGGAGCTTTGATGCATAGAATAAGCCATGATTTAATCAGATGATGGACTATTAGTTCAGCTCTTGAAAGAGTATGCATACCAGGAGAGAAAATATTCAGAAGTGCAAAGTGCAATCTCCCCCCCCCACACACATACACACAATCATAAGAAAGAATTGCAGAAATGTATTATCTTCACTGAGGTAAGGAAGTCTTGGAATATATCAAAATTTCCCTGGATTCCCTCAGAATAAATCCAGTTTTTATTTATTTAGTAATTTGTTTACACTGCTCAACTCCCAGCAACTCTGCATGATTTTTAATAAAGTTTATATAAAAATGCATGGAAATGTTCAGCCAGGGAATTTTCCAAGCTGGTCTAGGTAACCCTCCGTAATTAAGAAATTATTGAATAGAGAAGGAAAAAAAAAACAAAGAAGCTGAAATGGAAGAATGGTGGGGGAAAGGGCAAGAAAGATCAATAATTGGTCAGCACCAGCTGAAGAAGAACTGCATGGTTTTTGGTTGAAACATCTGATTGGTCTGCAATCACTCATTATGAAGCAGTTTAATAACATACTGCAAGGACGTGAAATTGAAGAGTGGCTAACATCTCGCAAAACCTACCTGATGAGGAAAGAGCCAGCAAAAGGGCAGCTCCAGGCAACTACAGGCCAATTACCTGTTTGCTAACAACTTTCAAATTGCTAAATTCAGTCCAACAGCATCTAGCTGGAAACGAGCTCTTTCAATCGGCACAGAAAGGAAGCTGTCCAAATAGCAGTGGGAGAAAAGATCAGCTCCTAACCGACGAGATGATTTTGGAAGACTGAAAGAAAAGGGAGACGGATCTGAATGTAACTTGGATTGATTACAAGAAGACATTTAACTTCCTGCCACATGACTGGATAATCAAGTGCCTAGAAATAACAGGAGGCAGAAACATCAGAGGTTTTGTGCAAAGATAAATGGCAGACTGGAATACACAGTTGCTGTTCAATGGCGATATAATAATAATTTATTAAATTTATATGCCACATGACTCCCAGTAACTCTGGAAACTTTAAGGCAAAATACGCCAAAAAATTCCCACTTACCTTCCTTATTGCTTCCTTATTTTTCATGGTTAACAGGTACTCTGCAGTGCTAGATAGTGGATGAGCTTTTTCACTTTTGCATTCCTTACGTGTCTCAATCTCCTGGGCTAAAACTCTGCTGCTTATTTTTCTAACAATACCAGGTGCATATTTGACCACTCATCCATTTTTAATATATTGAAATATTAACCCAGTGCAACAATATGACCTAGACCAATGTGCTCCTTCACCTTTGTCCCATCATCACATGGCAATAACAAAGCGAGGATATTAATTTTAAACACAGTTCAGAAGAGCCACAAGTTGGCCAATAATAAGATTAGGGATCTACATCATTCTCCTGTTTGGTTTGACAGTGCAATTTTTCAGTCTGGCATTTTTACCTATAAACACACACATATTAAACATTCACTGGATGAACAGAATGCATTAGAATTATGATCTCTTTCAGTTTTGTTTAATCTTTTTTTAAAAAAACATTTTAAGCTTACTAAAAGGGCTAGGCATTTTGCAGGTAGGTTTCTTCCCTTCCCTTGAACTTCCTGAACTGACCACTGAATATCATCAGGGTCATTCCATAAAGTGCCGGAGAAGAGAATTATCTAGAAAGGAAGGCTAATGCTGCTCTAGGCATTAGGGTTAGGGTTTTAAGGACTAAACAAGAAAGGGGCAAACCCCCCCTCCATTAGTCATTTTGTACCTTTTAAATATTGTGACTTCACATCATTTCAGGGGATGGGGAAAGGAAAGCATAACTGGATTATGCTTGTGGGTAGAATTTTATTTCTGAAGTCTCCCAATAGAATGCCCAGATAGGAGGTCCAAAAGCTTACTCAGCAGCCTTTTACAACAACTGATTCCATTATGAACAATATACTTGTAGAGCAGAGGTCCCCAACCTATGGGCCACAGCCAACTACTGGTCTGTGGCCTCTTGGTCACTGGGATGAATGAATGGCTGGCCAGTGTGTGCACACATTTGCACACACTCACCACCCCTTGCACTGGCACTAGCCGAGCCGTGAGCCTCACATCAGCGCTAGCCAAGCCACAAGCTGCAAGACTCTCGCCAGCGCTAGCCAAGCTGCAAGCCTCTCACCAGCACTAGCTGAGCCGCAAACTACTACCCTCTTGCCAGCACTAGTTGAGCTACAAGCTTCTTGCTGGTGCTAGCAAAGCTGCAAGCTGCACATCGGCACTATCCGAGCCATGAGCCATGCGCCGGCGCTAGCAGTCCCATTTTCGGAGTGCGCATGCTCATGGCCTGTTCTCATGCATGCACACGCAGCCACATTTTCCTATGTGTGCATGCGCGCATAAAGGTGCCTGCCCCTCCCTTTCCCGCCGGGCTGCCAACCCAGAAGGTTGGTGACCCCTGTTGTAGAGGGCATATGGCTTACATAGTTTACATGTAGATAAACTGAGGGAAGAGGATGCACATTTAAACTTGCAAGAGTCTGTTATAATAGCTGTTGAAATAAAAGTAGTCCTGAACTGCTATACATTAGTTTCTTAGTTTGGCCTATATTGTAGGGCAGACAATATTTATAAAGCATAAATTCAGTTCATTTCATATTGGTCGCTATCCCACAACACTGATTGTAACATCCATGATACAAGTATTCTTTTTCCAAAGAGACATCTCCAAACTTCGAGGATTTGTGAAGCCCTAAGCTTCCTTTTAATTAGTTTACAAGCAGGCAGGTGATGAAGAAGAAGGAAGCATTCTGAATTTTGGGGAATTAGATCAAGTGCCCAGAAAATTCCAAGCTGCAGAAGGATACAGATATACTTGAAAACTGGGCTGCAAAATTCTGGATGGTGAGAAAGAGAAATACAAACTTCAGTTTTTTGGCCGCCATCTAGCTGTCATTTAGGTTTTTGCAGCCCAAATTTAGTTGTCCAATAAAGGAGAAGGGTATGTATATGTAGTAAAACATAAACATTAAAACAGGTGTCATTCAATTAATCATGTTCTGAGATCCTTTCCAATCTATAGGAAATAGGGTATTTGTTTTAAGTCCAATGGCATTTTCCCCCCCTCCATAATATGAGTCCCACCACAGGAAAAACCCAAATTGCTTGCTGTTTGTTTACTGATTTGTTTCTGCTCAGTCTGCTAGAGCTGACAGGAAGGGCATGCTCTAGGTTCTCTCCATCAAACAGCGCCATCTTTTGGGACCCAGGACTCATGCCTTTTCTGTGCTAACATCTGCCCTGTTGAACGGCATCCCCACCTCCAGAGATCCAGATGGCACCAACCCTATTAGCAGTGGTGGGATTCAGCCAGTTCGCACCAGTTCAGCAGAACCGGTAGCTAATTTTTTGTTGCCCAGGTCCAGAACGGACTTCCGGAAGCGGCGTCCACACAGAGAACCATTTGTTCACATATTTGAATCCCACCACTGCCTATTAGCCTTTCTCTGAAGAACAAACACCTGGTTGTTTCTCCAGGCCAGGAAGTTGGATGATTTCCACTAATGATGCATTTTTAAAAAATAAAATAAAAATGAATTGGGGTTCATTTTTTTTTTGTACCAAAGACACCACGAGTTATATCTTATTGTTTTAAACTTTGTAGACCAGTGGTGGTGAAACTATAGCACACGTGCCAGAGGGGGCACTCAGAGCCCTATTTGTGGGCACGTGGGCCTCGCTCTTTGGCTACGTTTTCACAGGAAAAAGCCATTTCTCAAGCCCTTCCTAACCAAAACAAGTCTCTGGAGTGTGCGTACTGTTTTCAGATTTGAATTATATCAAATATGACATCAGAAACAGAGTAACACATGACCTGAGTGCTGCATGTGTTGCTCTCAAACTTACAAAGTATGAGCTAAGATTAGACAAATTATCAGCATGCGTACAACAGCAAAAATCACATTAATTGTTCAAAAGCATGCCAAATGCAAACTTTTACCTTTCAATAAAAAGTTGTTTGTATCATTGAAAGCTTTGTTATTGTGTTTTTATTGTAAGACAAAAGATGTTAATGTATGAGTTATTTTTTTCTAAACTAAAACCTCAGTATTCAGGTTAAATTGCCGTGTTGGCATTTTGCGATATATAAGTGGGTTTTGAGTTGTAGTTTGGGCACTCAGTCTCTAAAAGTTTCGCCATCACTGTTATAGACCATCCAGAGTCACAATTGTCAGAGGGGTGGTCATTATATAAATTATATAAATAAATAGAATGTATATTCTGCTGCAATCTTATGACTTTGTGATATACAAAGTCATGAAAAAAAATTAAAAACATCCACAATCGTATCAAAATACAAACTGCATAAGGAGAAAAATAAAATAAAAATGAACAACCACACGTACCATAACAGTAAAAAAAAAAAACTTGGTGGCCTACTAGGTGACAACCGTAAGTAGATTCTCTGAAAAAGTTTTTAGTTTTTAAGAACCTTCTTAAAGCCATCAAGGAGAGAGCTATCTTTGATGGGAGAACGTTTCACAATATCAGGGCTGCCAGTAAGAAGAAATGCCCTTTTAGCCTCAGTTGCCCTCATCACTGGGAAGTATGAGACCATAAGTAATTTCTCTCTTGGTGGTATCGGGATGATATCGGTTAAAATAAATGGTTTTGCAAATCTCCAGGTGTCCAGAAGATAGAGCCACTTTAGTGTAGTGTTTAAGGTACCAGACTAAAAACTGGAAGATTGTGACTACTAGATCCACCTTAGGCACAGAGCTAACTGGGTGATCTTGGGCCAATCATTCTCTCACAGCTCTAAAAAGGCGGCAATGGAAAACCACTTCCAAAAAACTTTGCTAAGAAAACTCCAGGGACCAGCTCAGACAGTTGCTAGGAATTAATGCTAAGCCAAAATCTGAAGATTCTGGAGATACCTGGAGTTCACAGGAAAGGAAAAGTATGACTGAGTGTTTTTGAATATTGATGTTAACTAACTCCAAACCTGAGAATAATATTTTCTAGTAGACTTCACATAGATCAGACATGTCAAACTCGCGACGTCACATGACGTCGTACAACGTATCGGAGCTTTTTCGCCCTTGCCGGCAATGGGGGGGGGCCCGCGGCTCTGGGATGATGAAACCAGCCCGCAGGCTGGCAGTTTGACATCTCTGACATATATGCTACCACTCCTTGATGATAGCTGTGAGTCTTCCAACAAGATCTCATGAGAGATACTGCAAGATACTGGATCTCACTGAGAGATCCAGGAATATCACTCTCCTGATATCTTTCCCTGTATGGATCGTCCATCAAGGCAATGCAGGTTATCTCCAGGTTTAATTTAAACCCATTAAAAGAGATCAAGATAATAAGCTTCATCAAAAAGCTCCTGGAGCTGCAATGTCACCACCTTCTCTGTTAAGAATATTAGACACCAGCTGAGAGCTGTTAAAATTTCTGAGTCCAATGATGGTTTCCTAAGCAAGATTGTCAGGTGGGGTTCCACTTGCCACAGAGAAGCATTAATGATTAATAAGTGATGACTGGCATGATGGAGTCCTTCTGGGACCTTATCAACCATGTTGGGGAGGGATCTAACATACAGTAGTTGTCTGAATAGGTCAGGAGTAGGCAACCTCGGCTCTTTTATGACTGATGGACTTCAACTCCCAAAATTCCTGAGTCAGCTAAGTCAGTCATAAAAGAACCGAGGTTGCCTACCCCTGGAATAAGGTCCAAGAACCGTATCTGTTTCCTTAGAAGACAAACAATAGAGCCAATTAGGACTGACATTGATAGACAGTGAAATGGACACATTTGGTGAGGCGTGGCCTAAAGTGACATCAAATGTGGCATAAATCCAGGCAATCTCAACTGTGATAAGCTCCTCGCAATAAAACTAAAGTGGTAGAGGAGAGGAATCTCTCTTGCTGCCTACCAGGAAGTTGCAAAAAATGTTATCATTTCATTCCTGAAAGAGGTAGAAGGCATGCTCACATTTTCACAGCCACAGAAGAACACTTCTGGCTCATAATTGCCGTCTTCACTTTATTATGGCCCATAATAGGTACCTGCTACCTTTGATCTTAGAAGCTGAACTTATTCTCTGAGTGTGAATGCCTTTAATTCCTTAAAGAATTCTACTTCTTTGTTGCAAAGCCATTTGTTACAGGTAAAATTCAAACATGCTGTATAAAAGAAATGGGCAATCTGTTGCCTTTGAGGTGATGGAGACACAACTTCGTATGACTAGATCTAGAAGGGCCCCAGGTTTCCCCCAATCTATCTGTTATGTCCCGAGCCTTGCAAACGGCTCGGGCGTTTGCAGGCAGTCCCGGGCAGGTGCAAAGCTGCCCAGGACCAGACAGGCTGTCGCCAGCGTCATGCGCATGCGCGGGTGCTGGCGCGGGAAAAGTATCACATTTACCCAGGAAGCGTCTATATAAGAAGCTGGGAGGTTTTGGGAGCTGCTGAAGCCATCTACTTGTAAGCTGAACGCTGAATAAAGGAAACTGAGAACTTCAACTGCTTCTCGTGTCTGCTTCCCGCCAAGGACTCAACACTGGCGACGAAGGTGGGATGCCTTGCACTACCTGGAAAGGAAGAAGTGTAAGCTTACCCAAGGAGTCCTGAGCGGCGGAAAGGAACGGCGTCGACTCGGCAGCTGCCCGCCAATCCGGTGCGCATTCGGGGGTAGGCTGGCTGATAGACCCGTCTCCTGAAGATCTGAAGATGGCGAAAATCGGAAGGCTTTCGGAATTCGACGTCTCACATCCAGAGCGGTGGGAGTCATACGTAGCCAGGGTGGAGAACTACTTCAAGGCAAACCAAGTGAGGGAAGAGAGCTTGAAGGCTGCCACCCTGCTTTGTGTTTGCGGTCAAGACGCCTTCGACATCGCAGAAAACCTTGCAGCACCTGTTCCAGTAGAGTCTGTCAGCTACGCAGATCTGAAGAAGCTACTGAAAGAGCACTTCCACCCCAAGATGTCCGTCATCGCATGGCGCCACACCTTCGAGCAGAGGGATCAACGGCCCGGCGAGTCGGCCAAAGAATTCATCGCCGCATTACGGAAGGCCGCCAAGCACTGCGAGTTCAAAGACCTCGAAGAACGACTGAGGGACCGATTCGTGTGCGGGTTAAGGCATCGAGATCTACAACAGAGACTTTTCGCTAAAGAAGAATTGTCCTACCAAGATGCCTTAAGGGAAGTCACCGCAGAAGAAGCAGCAGGCGGCGCTGTCAAGAACATGCGGCCGATCAGAAACAGTCCAGAGGTTGCATCCGTGCACCAGGAAGACGCCCAAAGAAACTCCGAGGAGGATCCGGACGAAGAAGTCGACCGTCTCCACCCCACGACGGAAGAAAAACAGAAGGTAAGCTCTTCAGCTCCGCTCAAGTGCATCGGCTGTGGAGGTCGCCACAGGAGAACCGACTGCAAGTTCCGCTCCACTACCTGCCGGGCATGCGGCAAACAAGGACACATTGCAGCTGTGTGTCTGGGCCGACGAAAGGTACAACCTCAGGAAGAACTGCGCCTGAAAGGTACCAGATTCCCCAGCCAGAATAGGGTAGGGTTTTGCGCTTCACGAAGAAGCATCCTTAGGACAGGCACACACAAGCCAATTAAGAAAAAGCTGTCACTCAAGGTGAAGCTACAATGGGTTCCATTATCTATGGAACTAGACACAGGGTCTGCCTTTTCAATTATCTCCTTGCATACATTTAGGAAGATTTGTTCCGGTAGTGGAACTCAGGCCATGTTAAGGCCTTCTGACATTGTGTTAACAGATTTTCAAAATTCAAGAGTGTGTGTTAAGGGGGAGGCCACCCTTAACGTGCAATACAAGAGTTTTGAAGGTCCACTAGACTTATTAGTAGTAGGGGGTGAACGAACGAGTCTCATAGGACTCGATTGGTTTGAGGCCCTGGGGATACACGTCACAGGACTCAACAGCTTACAAACACTCGACCTACAGGAAGTCTGCAAAGAATTTGCAGATGTTTTCAGCCCCCAGCTGGGCACATTCAAAGGACCCCCTGTGTCCTTAAAGCTAGACCCCACTGTCACTCCCATTAGAATTAAAGCAAGAAGGGTCCCTTTTGCTTTAAAGAGTAAAATTGACACTGAGTTAGACAAACTGATTCAACAGGGAATCCTAGAACCTGTTGATTCCAGTCCTTGGGAGACCCCCATTGTCACGCCTCTAAAGGCAAATGGGGACATTCGCATTTGTGCTGACTACAAATGCACTCTGAATAAGGCATTGCAGCAACATGCCTATCCTGTTCCTGTGGTCAGTCATATTCTGGCCTCCCTCAAGGGGGGGCGCGTTTTTGCAAAGCTTGACCTAGCTCAAGCGTATCAACAGCTGCCTGTTGATGATGATGCTGCTATAGCTCAGACTATTGTGACCCACAGGGGAGCCTTTAAGGTAAAAAGGCTGCAGTTTGGAGTGAATGTCGCTCCTGGGATTTTCCAAAGCGTAATGGAAAACACACTACGGGGTATACCAGGGGTTTGCCCCTACTTTGATGATGTCTTAATTGCAGGAGACTCCACACACATTCTAGCTGAAAGGCTAAGGGCTGTTCTGTTAAGATTCAGGAAGTCAGGCCTCAAGCTCAAAAGAGACAAATGCAAGATTGGGGTGCCTTCTAATGAATTTCTGGGGTTCAAAATTGATGCTGCTGGGATTCACCCTGCTGAATCCAAACTAACAGCTATTTTAGAAGCACCTAGGCCAAAGTCCAAGGCCGAACTTCAGGCCTTCCTGGGCCTCCTGAATTTCTACAATTCTTTTCTTCCACATAAAGCTAGTGTAGCTGAGCCTCTCCACAGGCTACTAGACAAACAGGCAGTGTGGCAGTGGTCACATACACATGAGGCTTGCTTTAACAAAGTCAAGGCCTTGCTCACTTCTAACAGTGTACTTGCACATTTCGACGAATCTCTTCCTGTGTGCATCGCATGTGATGCGTCCCCTTACGGGGTAGGAGCTGTCCTGAGCCACCTCAGGTCTGATGGAACTCAGGTTCCTGTTGCATATTGCTCCAGAACATTGTCTTCTGCTGAGCGCAACTACGCTCAGATAGACAGGGAGGCTCTGGCTGTTGTTGCTGGAATTAAAAAATTCCACGATTTTCTATATGGCAGGCATTTCACGGTCTTCACTGACCATAAGCCTATGCTGGGACTGTTTACCACACGTAAGCAGACTCCCCACATCATTTCCCCTAGAATGCTTAGGTGGTCTATTTTTCTGTCTGCATATGATTTTTCTTTACTCCACAAGCCTGGGAAAGAAATGGGCCATGCTGATGGCCTCAGTAGATTGCCTCTGCCAGTAGTAGAAGCTGACCCTGCGCCAGCTGTCACCATTCTATCAATCCAAGCCTTGCCCGAGCTCCCTCTTTGTGCCAGGGATGTTGCCGCTGAAACAGGTACAGATCACACACTTTCACGTGTCCGTTCCTGGGTTTTGTCTGGTTGGCCTGAGCACTGCCCTAGTCCTGAGTTTCAGAGTTTCTGGTCCAAAAGGAACGAGCTGTCCCTTTCTCAGGTTGTCTGCTTTGGGGAAACAGAGTTGTCATTCCCACCTCAATGAGGACTAGGGTCTTAGAATCCCTCCACGAGGGTCATCCTGGCATTGTTCGTATGAAGGCTCTTGCACGCAGCCACTTGTGGTGGCCTGTTTTAGATAAGGATATTGGGGCTAAGGTGCATGCATGCCACCTGTGCCAACGATCTCGCCCAGAGATGCCCCAAGCTCCCGTGCATAAATGGGAGGAAACGCAGTCCCCATGGTCTAGGGTGCACATTGACTACGCTGGGCCCTTTCAGGGCCAGTTCTTCTTGGTCCTTGTTGACAGCCATTCAAAATGGCTTGAGGTTGTACCTGTCTCTTCCACCACAACTGCAAAGACTATTCAGGTACTGAGGGGGATTTTTGCTGCACACGGGCTTCCAGATGTCATCGTGTCTGACAACGGCCCTCAATTCACTTCCTCCGAATTCCAAGCTTTCTTACAGGCTAACATGATTCGTCATGCCACGTCTGCACCCTTCCACCCATCCACCAACGGTATGGCTGAACGCATGGTCCGCTTCACAAAGGACGCCTTGAAAAGACTCACCTAAGGGGACTGGCATCACAGGTTGGCTGACTTTCTCCTTTCTTACCGCACCACACCGTCCACTTCTACAGGGAGAAGCCCAGCTGAACTTCGCTGGGGGCGTCAACTTACTACTAAACTTGACCGGTTGCATCCGGACAGACTGCCTTCATCTACCTCACATCCTAGGGCACCTAGACAACTACTTGTGGGTGCCCCGGTTTGGGCTCGCAATTACGGGCCTGGTCATACCTGGGTCCCCGCTTCTATTCCAGGGTCACAGGTCCTCTCTCCTACGAGGTTGCCCTGGACAACGGTCGTGTCCTGCGTCGGCACATCGACCAACTCCGCCCTAGGCGGGACTTTTCAGATGAGACTCCTGGGTCTTTTCCAGGGGGGGAGGGGGACCCTTTGGAGCAAAGGGAAGGGCACGAGCTGCTGCCCATCTCCACTGATGGAGCCACAAACGCCCCATCCCAGGGTTCCGCGAGAGCTCCGAACAAGAATTCTATGAGCCTACCTAACTACCAGGCATCCACGCCTACTCCAGCCAGGGAGTCACCCCGGGGGCATACTCACTTTCCACACACATCACACAGCACTCCAGTCACGGAGGATACCCGGGGGCATCCCAACAAATCATTCCCCGCAAGAAAGCTGGCACACAATCCCCAAGGTTGGCCTGACCTTACCCCAAATCTACAGGGGGTCAAACATACAGGGAGGTGGTCGAGGAACCAAGTCCCGACTACAACACCTCTAGCCCAAATCAGGGAGTAACTGAGTTTTGGGAAAGTACAGAAACCCACACAAGCCCGGACACAGAACGGGGTTCAGGGAATGGTCAGCCTCCTGACAGGTCTTGGACGGACCTAGGAGGTTCAACAGAGACGCCCAGCAGTGGCTATCACTTCAAGGGGCCCGAGGGTCTACAGCTAGGCAGGTCAACCAGGTCACAAAGTGACAGAAGCCCTGGCCTGACGAGCCCGGTGGGCAAGCAAGCAGGCCAGGCATCGGGGCACAGTCCTTGGAAGGCACCAAGGCAAAATAAGGAGAACAGGCTCACATCTCCCTCCAGTCAGGGAACTCATGCTAGTAACCCAGAGCTGAGAAGGTCACAGAGAGCAAAGAAGTCTCCTAAATACTTAGAGGATTACATAACATTGATGGCTAAACAAAAGCCAGGTAACGATAGGAGCACTGAGAAGCAGAACACTGCATAAAATAAATGTTTATATGTTGGTAGTAGTTTTAGCCCGGGGGAAAGGGGTGTTATGTCCCGAGCCTTGCAAACGGCTCGGGCGTTTGCAGGCAGTCCCGGGCAGGTGCAAAGCTGCCCAGGACCAGACAGGCTGTCGCCAGCGCCGTGCGAATGCGCGGGTGCTGGCGCGGGAAAAGTATCACATTTACCCGGGAAGCGTCTATATAAGAAGCTGGGAGGTTTTGGGAGCTGCTGAAGCCATCTACTTGTAAGCTGAACGCTGAATAAAGGAAACTGAGAACTTCAACTGCTTCTCGTGTCTGCTTCCCGCCAAGGACTCAACACTATCTTTTCTCTCAGCCAGAAGTTATTTGAGCAGTAATACTATTCTTTTGAAATTTCTTGGAGCTGAACTATTTCAAGAATCCTACCGAGGACAAAACTATATCTGCTAATTTTTAAAAATAAAAGAACCAACTATGGAATGAACTATTCCACTCTAAATACACCATCTCTCACCTTCCCTCATTAGTTACTGATATCCAGAAGTGGGTTAACCTACGGGTTAAAATGCTATTCAGGATGCAAGTGAAAGGTTTAAAAAATTTTGACTGAAGTTTTCTACAGCTTTAGTGGTATTCAAATGGGTAGTTCGAATGCAGAATCTTTTCCAACTGACCTAATTAGCATCCATTTGCTGTGCAATGGCCTTGAACATTGAACTTGAGGCACATTAACTCATAAACGTAGCAGCCTATAGTTATGACTCTGAATCTGGGTTTCCAACACATTTTCAGAAGTTGAAAAAAGGAATATTAACCATCTCTCAAACAAAGAAGAGACAGAACGGGAGGGAAAATATGCTGAGTGTCTTTGAAAGACTATGAATTGCAACCACAAAACTTCCATCAGGGCTAAAAAACATTTGCTCCTAACATAAATCAATTCACCAAGAAATCAAGGAAAAAGATCAACAAGCCAATAAAAAATTAAAGGATCTCTTACTGTATTATTGTTTTTGTTAGAAGGGGAAAAAAACCTAAGTAAACAATTTATTCACATGGATTTTATTCTTTATGTTTTCTTTATTCTAATTTTAGAGTTTGATTCTCATTTTATGTGTTATGTATTCTCAAATGCTGGACAGATGTTGCTTAAGAAGGCCTATATGGATGCTTAATAGAAGACCTATTAAGATCTGCTTGAATTTTTGTATTTTATAATGTATTTTTTGTCTTTGTTCACACAATGCACAACTTTGATTGTTTGATTACAATCCATATTTAACATAAGAAAAGGAAGAAAAGGAGTAGGATGACATTATAGCAGTCTTCCAATATCTACAAAGAATAGTCAACCTATTCTCCAAAGCACCTGAAGGCAGCTATTCTATTCTATTCTATTCTATTCTATTCTATTCTATTCTATTCTATTCTATTCTCTATTGTAAAGGGACAGAGCACCAGCAGTCCAAATGCTGGCCATTTTGCAGGCAGTCTGTCATTTCACACTACGACAGCAGCACCCGCTTTGTTATAATTGTGTTTTATCTCCTGTGACTTTCTCTTCTCCCTTCACTTGTCCAATCCTTATCCTAACCTGATTGCACCTTATTGGGGAAACAGCACCCAATCAATTTTTGGATTCTTTCCATAAAGCTCCAAGTTGCTTAAGTCTCTTAGCAGCAAGCAAGTATTCACAAAAAGTGCTTATTGTTTTCTTACCCACCCCAACCCTACTTTTGACAGACAAGCATGTCTGACTAATAGAAGGCAGCTTCTTGTGTTCAGCTTTTTCATCAATTAATATAAGATAGGCATTCATTCCCCCTCTACTGAACATCTTATCAACATTATTAAAAGAATCAATGCATCCATTTCCTACTCATCTCTCCAGAGTGTTTTAAAAATCCATTTTGCAATAAGAATTATCTCTTGGCTTGGCCTATTCAGTGCCTGGCTCAGGAAATCTCGAGATTCACATTCCCCACCCTCTCTAAAGTTTTCTATCTTTCTGTCTGCCCATCAGGCATTGCTCTAAAAAGGAAGATTCCACCGTACTTGGCACAAGCAGAGACTTCACTTAGCTTTATCTTCAGCAACAGACAAAGAAGTTCAAGGAAGTATATCACTACCAAAATAATACATTAAAAAAAAATACTACAGGCTAGAGCTCTTTGCAATTTGCACCTGGGGGAGGGGGAAATCCCACTTAACAGGGAAAATAAAAGGTAAAGCCATTTTTAAGAGAGAATGAGTACCCCCCCACACACACACACACTACATTAATCCTGACGGTCAGTACAGTCCTTAACCTAAGGGGGGAAATGGCATTTTGACAGGGAATCTGAGGGAGAAGATAGAAGAAGGCAGGACCATCACCAATGTCTCAAAACTGTAAGAGAGAAAGTTCAGGCTAGACATCAGGAGAAACTTTCTGACTCAAGTTATCAGTGAAACAGAAGGCTACATGAATAAACTCCTTTTTGCTGAAATTCTTGAAAGAAAGGCTGGATGGTCAGCTGACAGAGAGCCTGCATTGAGTTATGTTTAGCTCTACTAATATATATATATTTTTAAACGGCTTGTTTGTTACAGCATACAGCATAAAGAGCTTGTTTGTTACAGTTAGGTAGAGATTGGCAACGTAAGTCAGGGGTATATATATATGCTCCCAGTGTGAGACCTGATTGGTTGGTTCATATTGGAAAGGAAGGAAGGAAGGAAGGAAGGAAGGAAGAAAGAAAGAAAGAAAGAAAGAAAGAAAGAAAGAAAGAAAGAAAGAAAGAAAGAAAGAAAGAAAGAAAGACTTTTTAAAGCCCTGTTAGAAGGGGTCTAAGTCCCTATTCGGAAGAGTCACTTGTTCATTCCTCTGTCAAAATGCCATTTCTCCCTTCACTGACTGTGAAGGTTTATACAGGTAGTCCTTGACTTACAACCATAGTTTAGCCCAAAATTATGGTAGCAAATCATGGTTATTATTAAGTGGGCCACCATGTGATTATATGGCCTGATTATATGGCCATTTTTTTTGTGCTAGTCATTAAGAAAATACTATAGTCATTAAGCAAATGTGTTGTTCATTAAACAAGTCTGCTTTCAATAAACAAGTCTGGGTGTTTTTGCTGGTGGTTAAGGCACCAGTCTAGAAAATGGGAGATGGTGAGTTCTAGACATGAAAGCTAAGTGGGTGATCTTGGACCAGCCACTCTCTCTCAACCCAATTCACCTCACAAGGTGGTTGTTGTAAGAAAAAATATGAGGAGAAAGGAGTATTAGATGTGTTTGCTGTCTTGAGTTATTTGAAAAAAATAATAAAAAGGCAGGATACAAATAAATAAAAATAAACACCAGTAACCAGAGAAAAACACAGAAAATCGTGGTCACATGACCACTGGACATTCCAATGGCTGTAAAAGTGAGCCGGTTGCCAAATGCTCAAAATGCAATAACATAACTGTGGGTGCATGTGTGTGTTTGTGTTTGTAGCTATCAGAATTCCAGATCCATTGTAAGTGGGGGTTTTTTTTGGGGGGGAGAAGGTTGTTGTAACTTCAAATGGTCACTAAATGACCAATCATTAAGTGAAAACTACTTGTACTGTATAGGGTATTCACTGCCTTTCTTCAAAATATCATTGTCCTCCACAAAAAGGGAAGGAGACTTTGATTCCCACAATGGACTGCAAAAGTTTGTGAAGTTAGCAGAGATGGCTAAACTTGACTGCCTTGATTAAAGAAAACAAACACAATTGCTTTTGTTTCTACTTGGAAACCGCTTCTGGACTTTGTGCTTGAAGTGGAAAAAAAATAAAACTTTGATTTTGGGTTTTACCAGTTAGATAAGTTTGTTGTTATAGAAATGGCTAGTTTACACTATTATGTAAAAGTAAAAAGTTGAGGTTTGATGTTACTGTCTTATTCTATTGCACCAAAGGGAGTAGGAAGTCAACACCTTTTCTTTCTTTTTTCTCCTTGCCCCACACTTTTCCCTTCCCTTTTTCCTTCCCTTTTTTCCCTATTATTTTCTTTTGTATTTTCATATTTTATATTATAAACTAATAAAAATATAGCATTGTGTCTCCTGCATTCACTTTTCCACTTATATCCATATCTTCATATGATCTATGACCTCCTGATCGTTAGTAGCCAACGTGAGGATATTTTTACTTATCAGTGATGTATTGGAGCTGGATCTGCTGAGCATGGAGTTGCAAATTCCCAAGGAAGAGTCTCATGGATCTGGCCTGGCTTCAACTATCCTGGTAGGTCAGTCGCTGCCTCTTTGATAGGAGGGCATATAAAGAACTACTGCTTCCAACTGGAGAAACATATTTGTTTCACCTGTAATTTGAATTCCTGACTCATTCTCCTAGGTTTATTTCACTTTTGCCTTTAATTATCGATTTCCAGGTGGCTACTCTTACTGCTACCCATAGCCCATTCCTAAAACTATAGGAGCTATTTCTGTGCAATAATATGATGTCTGGATGCATCATTCCAATTTTTACTAACTCAGAGACATATTTATTTTGTCCAATTTGTTCAATTTGTATAGCCACCCATCTCACAAAATAACTGTGTCTGGGCTTTAATAATTGAATACCGTTGGCCTATTATACCCCTCCCTCAAGACTGGATGGATGGATGTTCTGAATGAGTGAACTATGGAAAAATGTGAAACTCAAATTTTCTTTAAAAAATAGGAAATACCCTGATTTATACAATGGGCAGCCAGTTGTTTCTGTGAAGCTGACAAATTTGTTTACTAACTGATTGCCTCTAATCACAGAAGCTCCATTTAATTAACATAAATAATCAATTTTGATAAACTGTCCTTGTTTTTCCATCAATCAATTTATTTTTAAATATTTCCAAGGAGGTGATCATTATTTATTTCTATGATAACTTTAAGTCTCTTTGATGTATACCTGTCAATTTCTTGAGAAAATGCCAAGATCCAAAGCAAGATCTAATACAGTACATTTCCAACATTTATTTTCCCCATTCAATCCATACTTTAATAAGTTATCATGTCTTCTATCTCTCTAGATTCATTTTTCTAAAATAAAAATATCCAAACATTTTATTCACTATTTCAAATCTTCCAAATAAAATTGATTGCTCTCTTCTTCATCTTCTCTAGCTTTGGATCATCATATAGTTAGAACAACAAAACTTCACACTGTTCCATCAAGATTTACATAAAGGCAGTAGTATACTGATCATTTTGTTCCCATTTTAAAAAAAATCCTTGAGGTTTTTCCTGCTCATTCATGATCTTAGAACTTTAGGATTATTTTTGAAAGAATCAAAAGAAACTTAAGTTCAATCATTATGTAGGGAAAATTGAGGTTAGGGCAAGGTAACCTGGTAGTGCTCCACTGCTTTTCCTTGTATTTATCATTTCATTTGTTTATTTTGTTGTCAAATCAATCAATTTGCTGAGGATGCTTTCCAGTCTGTTGCAGTTTGCCTCATTTTGCATTGTCTAAACCAATTGCATCATATACAAATTGGCTGTCTCACTCCTGATTCTGTGTCATAGTTAAATCATTTAAAGAGAAATACTTAAAATACAAATACTTGTAGGAAAACACTGTTCTTTTGAATTTCTTGTTCTTGCCGTTTTTCCTAGTTTCTGATTAGAATTCATAGGGATTTTTTAATGTATTCATGTATTCCATTTATGTGCTGCCTGATCAATTATAAACTCACAGTAACAATCATCAGGAAAACTGGACTCAAATACATACAGTGATTCAGAGGATGTCAAATATTAATATTCAATTGAAACCACAACTTTTCCTCCTGGGACTGATAGATAAACAATTAGAAAGGAGCCCGTTTTTATATATGATAACAGCAGCAAGTTCATTGAATGCACAAAGAAAAGAAATATTTGACAATATCTAAATGGGGGAATGGTTGGGGAAGATGACAGAACTTGCTAAAATGGCTAAATTGATTTGTTTGGTTAGAGAAAAGACAATATCTAGATTTATCAGTGACTGGAAAACCCTTATGGACTTTTGTGTAAAAAAGAAAAAAAATGAATTTGTGATTAATGACCTTGATGATTAGACAGGATTTCCTTAGGATAAATTATAGATTAACCTTGAAGGGGTCATGATGTAACCTTAGAAAGAGAGGTTAAAATATAATGGTACTTATAGTTGCTGTGAACAAGATCAGAATACTCTTCTTTTGTCTTTTTTAATACCTTCTTTTTTCTCCTTTTCTTCTTCTTTTTTTTCTCCTTCACCTTCCTCTTGACCAGCTGGCTGTAAGGAATATAAATCTTTCCATTCCCTACCATCCAGTCAGAACTGAAGAAGCTTTTTGGATGAGAAGTGAAACATCTTCAAAGAAAAACAAGAAAGTCCAGTTGCCTCTTGAAAAAACACCTTTGGGACAACCAGGACCTGGATGACTGAGAATCTTCACAGACATTGTTTTATGCAATTTTTCCTTATATGGAGTTTGCATCCTATCCATAAGCTACATTTATAAGTCAATACAACAACAATTAATACTCTTTTCTGAATGCATCTTTTTCTAATCTAATATATGCTTTTGGTATAAAATTTTAACCAGAGAATGGCTGCTATGAGTAGCCATTACATATACGGATAATCCTCATAGCTCAGTTCTGCAAGACCTCAGCAGCTAAGCACCAAGCTATGGATTCAATCTATAGCTTGGTACTCGGCTGCTTAGGCCTTCTGGAAAGGCTTGACTGCAAAATGTGGGCCCGAATGCAGCTGCAGAACTTCGGCCCCAGAAGAAGTGGACTGGGTGGGTGGGGCTGTCGGTACCAGAGGTGAGGTAAGGCCTACCCAAAAGTAAGACCTGGTGCCTCTTTTGGAGACAAAAAAAAAAAATAAGATCCAGTCTTATTTTCGGGGAAACATAGTATTTACAACAGTTGCATGTACAATGGGCGTGACTCACTTAATGGCCACATTGCTTAGCAGCAGACATTCTGATCCCAATTGTGGGCGTAAGTTGAGGATAATCTGTATTGTAATTGAGGCCATATTCCAGATTGTGCAATTTCCTTCACACTGAAACCCACAGTCCTTTGCTTTTATGCTTCCGCCTCAAAGCTATTCATAGAAAATACATACAATAACAGCCCAATAGCCATAATACATAACAATTAATATCTGTCTCCACACTGTGCTTTTATGTGTATCTGAGCTCACAGGCTGACAGACCTCATTCAATAAATGGCCAAGAACCAATACACTTTTTGGTTGGTTTCATTACCTTTTAATGCCTGTTTTTGATAACATTAATAATACTGTTATTGCCTACACATAATGATTTCCAACAAGCACTGCTGTGAATACTCTCAGCTCCTTCTCCCTTCTTTTCCATTCAGGTTGGGTTTTTTTTTTTTTTTTTTTGCTAATTTGAGCATTTTGTAATTTTTCCAATACTAAATCAGCTTGCGTCCTTGCCCAATGTTTAAGAAATTCATGTTTGCCAATAAAGAGTTTAATTTCCTTCCGTATTGATTCATTAGGCTTCTAAGCACTTTTGATATTAAAGCTGAAATGCTTGAAACTTCCATCAAGTGTCTGCATTGAAAGGAAGCGCTTGGTATGCATTCTATGTTTCTGGTACTTTGAAGCTAATTCTATAGCATTTAGGTTAGGAATGTAGTGCTCCGCAGTGAATATTTAGAGACCCAGCCCCAAACAGGGTTAGTTTTTAAAGAGTTCATTTTGTTGATCCTAAATTGAAGCCATGGTACATGCTTAACATAGGTATAGCTATTCATCCAAAAATATAATTTTCAGCTAAGAGTTCATTTATCCCTTTTATTAAAATTTGTGAATAGTTTGAAATAACACATTACTTGTATTGTAGAATTATGTACAGGATGTGGATGAGTGCCTATTCCAAAGGAACTTACATTCAAAAAGAGCAAAAGAAAGAATAAAGAGAATGTAGTTGAATTGTACCCCACTTTTGAGATTCTCTGTTGTGGTTGAGAATCAGGATTTGGCACAGCTTTTACAACCCAGTATCCGTAGTTTCAGGAATTGAATGCTAGCGCAACCAATGTCCATTGGGGTTGAGAAAGGCTGATTTAAAAAAAACCCGTATATTCCGGCGTATAAGGTGACCCAGTGCATAAGATGACCCCCAATTTCGGCGCCGACTCATATGCCTAGAAAGTCGTCTTATACACCGGAAATTACCATTATTTCCGGCGTATAAGACGTATAAGAGGACCCCTGACTTCAGCGCCGATTTTAACGCTTGCGAAAGTCGTCTTATACGCTGGAAATTACGGTAGTAAAAGAGAGAAGAGAGGTTTAAAGGAAGATATATATTAACTCTCATATTAACTTTGGATTTTGAAATCTAAAGTTTGGCAATCCAAATGGCCAGAATATATATGTGGATATGATTGCATGACACCCGCTCAGTTTTGCAAAAAATATCTGGAACAATAACCAAGTTGCTTCATATTTCCAAGCAGAGGATAAGTTGCCAAGGCATATTGGAAGCCTGGAAGCCAGAAGGTTTACTTGCAACCATTTTTTATATTTGAGATAAACTTAGCCCAACCAGATGCATTTTTTGGAAGTAAAAATAATTTTATTATGTTTACAATTGAAAATATTAAAAAAAATACAAACTACAAAGAATATAAAAAGAATAATAGAAACTGGTAGGAAAAAAGGTCGTAAAAAATAGAAAAAAAATAAAGAAGTAATTTCCTACTTCATCACAACTAGTACAAAAATTTTTAGTAATGTTTCACTATCTCTTAATATTCGACAAATGCACGCTTTTTTCAATAACTCATTTCTTAACTGTTGACAAAACCTTAAAGCCTCATCTTTCATTCATTAAGGCTACCAGAAATAAGCATATAATTTATTTTAACCTTGATCAAATAAACTTGTAATGTATTGAGTAAAGTATTTGGAATTATTGAAAAAACAGTCATAAGACTCTGTCAGTTAAGAGTCAGACTTGCTGTCTACATGCTAATTATCTTGTGTTAAAGCAGGAACTAATATTTGAATCCTATTGACTGCCACCTAGTTGTTGAGTGTATAAATAGGGGTGGAGCTGCAGTTATCTAGGCTTCTGTTTTAAACCTGCAATAAAGAGCTGTTTGTCCACCTACTGCCTCATCAATGCCTCACCGAACATCAAACATAACAATGGCGATGAAGGTGGGATGTGCTGCCAAATTCGAAGAGCTGAGTCATTAAGGGGGTAAGCCAAGTGATGACACCTTGGCTGGGACCGCGTTCCCCCCCATTCCTGCCAGTACGAAAATGCTAGAGGAAGAGTACTGTCAAGAAAGTGTCCCAGGGAGATTAGAAGAAGCCTTGGCAGCACAAGGCATTGTGAGGCTGAAAACAATGGAAGCAACTCAGGAAGCTCTCAGAATTCGACGTCGCACATCCAGAGAGGTGAGTGGATTTATCGGCAGTTTGCCAAGAGTTTGTTGATGTTTTCAGCCCCAACTTAGGGAAATATAAGGGACCTCCCATAGCCCTTCGGCTTGATCCTGCCATAACTCCAATACGGATCAAGCCATGCAGAGTGCCTTTTGCCCTCCAGCAGAAGATTGATGCAGAACTGGATAAGCTGGTGCAGCAAGGCATCCTTCAGCCAGTGGATAGCAGTCAATGGGAAACTCCCATAGTCCTGCCACTTAAGGCCAATGGAGAAGTGTGAATATGTGCAGATTACAAATGCGCTATCAATAGAGCACTCCAACAACATGCATATCCGGTGCCTGTAGTCAATCACATTTTGACGTCACTACGGGGGGGTGGGGGTGTCGCATCTTTGCCAAGTTAGATTTGTCTCAAGCCTATCAGTAACTGGATGATACCATGGCAGAAGCTCAAACCATAGTTACTCACAGGGGAGCTTTCAAGGTTAAGTGCCTACAATTTGGGATCAGTATTGCCCCAGGCCTCTTCCAGGGAGTGATGGAGTGCACACTCAAGGGTATTCCAGGCCTGTGCCCATATTTCAATGATGTCCTCATAGCTGGGGAATCAGTCAAAAAATTGACAGAACAGCTCAAGGCCGTCCTTCAGCACTTCCACAAAGTGGGGCTGAAGCTGAAGTAGGAGAAATGTAAGATTGGGGTAGCTTCAACTGAGTTCCTTGGTTTCCGTATAGATGCCCAAGCTCAAAGCAATTCAGCAGGCCCCAGTCCAAAATCAAAGGGGGAGCTCCAAGCGTTCTTAGGACTGCTCAATTTTTATCATGCCTTCCTACCTCAGTGGAAGAGCCGTTACACCGGCTCTTGGACAAACATGCATAGTGGAAGTGGACCAGCATCCACGAGATGAGCTTCTCAGCAGTCAAATCACTGCTGTCTTCAAACTCTGTTTTGATGCATTTTAATGAAAAGCTGCCTGTCTGCATCGCTTGTGATGCGCCACCATATGGGGTTGGGGCTGTGTTGAGTCATGTAATGACTGCTGGAAGGCAAGCTCCAATAGCCTATTACTTGAGGATCTTGTCCTCTGCAGAGCATAATTATGCTCAAATAGATAAAGAGGCCATGGCCACAATGGCAAGGGTCAAGAAGTTTCTCATGACTACCTGTATGGCAGTACTTTCACAGTCTTCACAGACCATAAACCACTCCTGGGGTTGTTCACAACGAACAAGCAAACACCCCAGATCATATCTCCTAGGATGTTGAGGTGGTCAATATTTCTGTCAGCATACAATTTCAATTTGATTCATAAACCAGGTAGGGAAATGGGCCATGCAGACGGCTTTAGCAGACTGCCATTGTCGCATTTAGAGGCTGACCCCGCTCCAGCCACATGCATCCTGGCTATCCAGGATCTGTCTGAATCTCCCCTTAATGCAGGGAACGTGGCTGCAGAGACACCGTCCAACACGACACTAAGCCATGTGTTAAACTGGGTGCTCACAGGGTGGCCAGAAACTAGTCCAGGGCCTAACTTCCAGAATTTTAGTAGGAGGAAGGATGAGTTGTCAGCTCACAGGGGGTGTGTCTTGTGGGGTAGTCGGGTTGTAGTCCCGAACTCACTGAGGACTAGAGTCCTGGAGTCTCTGCATGAGGGACATCCGGGAATAGTCCGGATGAAGGCATTCGCACGAAGCTACCTTTGGTGGCCTGGGCTGGACAAAGATATTATGAGGACCCAGATTGTTGGGGGCAATGTAAATATATATATATATATATATACATTGCTTACTGGTGTACACCGCTTAGAGAGTGCTTGTACTTAAAGTGGTATATAAGTCTCATAAATAAATAAATAAATATTGAGGCTCAGGTACACAGCTGCCACATTTGCCAGCAATCTAGGCCAGAGATGCCCCATGCTCCAGTCCATAGATGGTAAACCACATATGCCCCCTGGTCTAGGATTCACATTGATTATGCAGGGCCTTTCCAGGGACAACTCTTCCTCATTGTGGTGGACAGTCACTCCAAAGTGGTTAGAGGTCACACCTATCCCCACTATGACTATCGTCAGGACCATCCAGGAGCTGCACAGGATCTTTGCCACACATGGATTACCTGACGTGATTGTCTCAGGCAATGGGGATCAATTTACTGCTTCAGAATTTCAGTCTTTTTTAAGGGCAAATATGATCAGACATGCCACATCAGCCCCTTTCCACCCGGCTTCGAACGACCAAGTGGAACACATGGTCCGAACAACGAAGGAGTCCTTAAAGTGGATAGTCACAGGTAACTGGCAACACAGACTGGCAGATTTCCTACTCTGCCAACGCACAACCCCATGCACTTCCATGGGCAGAAGTCCAGCAGAATTAAGATGGATCACAAAGCTGGATTGCCTACATCCAGATAGAGTTGCCTCACAAGCAACACAGCCAAAGGCACCACGGGACTTGCAAGTTGGCGACCCGGTCTGGGTGAGGAATTACGAGCAAGGGGCATTGTGGGTGGTAGCTGTGGTTTGTAAGGTGACTGGACCACTTTTGTATGAAGTGGTCCTGGAAGATGGTCGCATGCTACGCAGGCACATCAACCAACTGCGGCGGAGATTGGCAAACCAGCCAGTAACTCGTGACTCTAGTGACAGTCAAACTCAGGAGCAGCACGAGTGCAGTAGTGCATCAGATTCTGCCAGCAAAGGCGGAGCTCTCAGACTAAGGGACGAGACTCAAGCGTCTGGTGAGTCAGTCTAATCCACTGATATCACAACCAATGGACAATGCCCAGGACTGGTGGACTCTGTTCCACCTGTGGACACTGGCTCGGGCCTACCAGGACAGCCCAGCCACAGAGACTCAAGTCTACCACTGATGGATGGGTCCCATAGCCCTGGTCTTCTAAGCCTGGCAGATGAGCTGACAGACCAGGGGCCTCCAGCAGTTTCGAGGCGTTTGGAACAGGCGAAAATGGCACCAACATATTTAAGGGGCTATGTTCAGCATATGACCTTATGAACTATCTAGGAGAAAGGAGTATAATGTATTGAGGTAAAGTATTTGGAATTGTTGAAAAAAACAGTCATAAGGCTCTGTCAGTTAAGAGCCAGACTTGCTGTCTACATGTTAATTATCTTGTGTTAAAGCAGAAATTAATATTTGAATCCTATTGGCTGCCACCTAGTTGGTATAAATAGGGGTGGAGCTGCAGTTATCTAGGCTTCTGTTTTAAACCTGCAATAATGAGCTGTTTGTTCACCTACTGCCTCGTCGATGCCTCACCGAACACCAAACATAACAAAACTGATTTTATATTCCTTCCGCACACCTTTAACAATCTTAGATTTTACTCTCTTGAAATAATGTCCTCAGGCTTGCTTTCATCTTCCTTTTGTCTTCTCTCAGCAAATACTTCAAAGCCTTAAATGATCTCTTTTGTAAATCTGGTAAAATAAAATAAAAAATCCATATCACACTTTCAATTTAACACTTGTATGCCCTTTTAAAATATAGAGACAGTGATAGGTTTCATTTGTATATTTGATGTGTTATATTCTAGGAGTTTATTATACTTAAATTCACTTTCAAATTAATTTCAGTCTTATCTAGTATAAATTGCTCTTCTTTTGGAAGAGTGTTTACCTACCATCCATCTATGATATTCGATATTCTTACAATTAATTTCTCAGTCTATAAGTCTCAAATCTCCATAAAAGCATTTTCAGGATTTGTATGGATATGGTTCAGTAGTAACTACAGAGAGAAGAAAAATATGGTTCAAAATTAAAGGAAGTGAATTACATTTAAACTACTTTTTTAACCACAATTTTTTTTATTGAAAAGTTTTACAAAAATTACAAAATATACCCCAAACCCACTCACCCTACCCCCCTTCCCACCCTCCCCCACTTCCCAGAGCTGAATTCAGGGTAACAAATATAATAATCATAATCTAACTAACATTAACCAACTATGTAGATAAACAAATATAATGCACTTTAACTCTATTTTAACACAGGATAAACAATTTACAAATGAACTTTATCATATAATCAAATTAAAATCCCAATTTATAAACAATACAATATAATAAAGATTCCCCTACACTAAACTATTAATAATAATAATAATAGCAGTAATAATATTCAATAATTTATTCATAAAATAAATGGAACTTTTTAGTCCCATATTTATTCTGAATATAATCTATCCATCTTCTCCAAACCGAAATGTATCTTTCTTGTGAATAATCCTTCAAATAAGCAGAAATCTTAGCCATTTCTGCTAAATTTGACACTTTAAGCATCCATTCTTTTATAGTAGGCAAACAATCCTTCTTCCAATATTGCCCTACCAAGAGCCTTGCTGCTGTTATTAAATTCAACATCAAATTAGTTTCCTTAACATCAAAATCTACAATAATACCCAACAAAAATAGTTGAGGAGTAAACTTTATCTTTCTTTTAAAAATATTCTGAATAATCCACCAAATTTTAATCCAAAAAGCTTTTACATTTCTACAAGTCCACCAAATATGAAAATAAGTTGCATCCAAACTACCACATCTCCAACATTTGGGCTGAAAGTTAGGATACATACAAGACAACTTTTGCGGATCCAAATGCCACCTATAAAACATTTTATAAAAAATTTCTCTCAAATTTTGAGCTTGAGTAAATTTTACGTTTCTAACCCAAATTGTCTCCCATGTATGACCACAATCTTGATCTCCATCCTTGAAGTTGTTATTTATATGGGGAGAAAAATTTCAGTAGTTTCTTAACTAATATGTGCAAAACTAGCACTTGAGAACAATAATCATTCTTCTATGAAGAAAGCTCTGTTTATATCACAGCATAAAAGCTTTGCTTGATCAGGCCAAAATAATCCAGAATTTGTTTTCCCACACTGGGCAACATGCACTCTCAAAGCTGCTAAATTGTGTTCCTACACGATATTAAAGCAAGGTGTTTTTTCAGCCACACTTTGCAAAACAAACTTCACAGATCTGGCTGACATACAACATTAAGCCACAATAGATAGACCTGCACATTCTAATAAATGAAAAGCAAAGCATCTACACAATGTCTTTGTGTTGTGTGTGATCTTCAGTCATATAATATAAGGCATTAAAAATGTTTTTAAGAAAGTCAGACTCAGAGACTGACAACTTTTGTTTTTAAAAGCTACGTCTTTTTATGTACAGAGAGCAACGTAAAATATTTTCAGTATTAAAGATTATTTTCTCCAAAATATCTACAAAGCAGTCTAATATTATTTATTCCATCGCCCTGCTTTTATTTCAGAACTTTCCAATATTTTTCAACAAGCAAGCTGCATAAATCTGGATGACTCTGCTGATATTAACTCAGGCTTTGTCTTGTAATATTTCAACTAAGCAGAGATGCAAACAAGCTGGATTTTAACTCAGAAGTTGGTTTTCAGGGTTGAAGCTCAAGTTATCTCCCTGGTCAAGAATTGTCTGAATCAATAATACACCAATTTAAGTAGTCTCATATAAATGGCAAATCCATTCACTTAATCCAGCAGTAGATCATCTAGCAAAAGAAATAAGAAAAGAGTATTATATTAAACACCGTCACCTTAGCTACTTTAACAAATTATTAAAAAAAACTATTAATGCCTTTTAGTTGCCTATTATTCCTACACAACAATTTTAAAGGCATTTTTATGTACTGCCGGATATCAAGTACTTTTTGATACCTACATGTTTATTTTTAAGATCTGTTTGGAAAATATTAATGAGCACGGCTGCTTATACAAAATTTACCAAGGTATTCATTCTGCTTCCAATTAAGAAATGCATTTCAAAGGTGGAGAACCCTAATTTAAGCAACAACAACAACAATCTGCAATCCATCAACTTCATTACACAAAATAACTCACCTCTGAGACAATCCTAATTTTACAAATGACAATGTTTATCATGTAGAGTGTAGAAGATAAAAGGATTTTTTTCCCTTGTGGAGCTTCAGGAATGCCAATTTCTAATACAAAATGATATCATTCGTATGAGCCAGACCAATATTCAAATAAGAATTTAGCTAACTCTCCTCAATTCAAAATGACAGCAACATATTTACAGTGTAATTCTATATACAGTAAGTGACCAGTCACAAATAGTTCTGAATTCAGCAGAATTTACTTTGAGTTTTCATATTAATTTATTTGTAGACTTAAAATGTACATTTTGAGAAGAAGAATTTATATATGAAATATATAATTTACATGCAAATTTCATGCCATTTTTAATGCAATTAATATGAAAATGGGATGAAGAATATTTAGGTCAGAGTGATAAACATTTCAGTGTGGATTATTCTTATCATTATCTTCATTAGTGAAGAAGATCAATGGGCCATAAAAATGTTTCAGGTGTGAAATCAATTCCTTTGCCATGGTTCCCATAATAATTGCAATGTCTATAACATGCTATGTCCAAATAAGCAGATTATGGCTTCATGTGATGGCCTAATCTACTATAGGCTAACTCATGGGCTGGATTTCCACAACAGGTTGATCTGTAAATAACTTCCTGGTCTAATGATCTTATGATCTTACAGTCTTTTGATCTTCTGGTCTTATGATCTTCTGGTCTTATGATCTAATGGTCTTATGATCTCCTGGTCTTATGATCTAATGGTCTTTTGATCTCATGGTCTTATGATCTCATGATCTTATGATCTGGTCTTTTGATATCATGGTCTTATGTTCTTATGGTCTTATGATCTCATGGTCTTATTATCTCTTCGTCTTATGATCTAATGGTCTTTTGATCTCATGGTCTTACAACCTCATGGTCTTATGATCTCATGGTCTTATGATCTTATGATCTAATGGTCTTATGATCTCCTGGTTTTATGATCTAATGGTCTTATGATCTCATGGTCTTTTGATCTCCTGGTCTTATGATCTAATGGTCTTTTGATCTCATGGTCTTATGATCTCATGATCTTATGATCTGGTCTTTTGATATCATGGTCTTATGTTCTTATGGTCTTATGATCTCATGGTCTTATTATCTCTTCGTCTTATGATCTAATGGTCTTATGATCTTATGGTCTTTTGATCTCATGGTCTTACAATCTCATGGTCTTATGATCTCATGGTCTTATGATCTTATGATCTAATGGTCTTATGATCGCCTGGTTTTATGATCTAATGGTCTTATGATCTCATGGTCTTTTGATCTCCTGGTCTTATGATCTAATGGTCGTATGATCTAATGGGCTTATGATCTCATGGTCTTTTGATCTCCTGGTCTTATGATCTAATGGTCTTTTGATCTCATGGTCTTATGATCTCATGATCTTATGATCTGGTCTTTTGATATCATGGTCTTATGTTCTTATGGTCTTATGATCTCATGGTCTTATTATCTCTTCGTCTTATGATCTAATGGTCTTATGATCTTATGGTCTTTTGATCTCATGGTCTTACAATCTCATGGTCTTATGATCTCATGGTCTTATGATCTTATGATCTAATGGTCTTATGATCGCCTGGTTTTATGATCTAATGGTCTTATGATCTCATGGTCTTTTGATCTCCTGGTCTTATGATCTAATGGTCGTATGATCTAATGGGCTTATGATCTCCTGGTCTTACTGTGTATTGTACAAATTCAACATCTTTTTCTCTGTACATGTAAGCTCAACCCCATGAGGCAGTCCTGGAAAATACAAGAAGGTCATGTCCAAAGAACTGATAAGGTTGCAATAAAAACCACTTAAGGCCAGGGTAGTCCTTATGTGTTCTTTAGCTTGCACCTTAAGCCACCTAATGAATGCCTGACTCAAGTGGGCTTTGAACTGGGGATTTAAAAAGTTCTGAAATAGAAATGTTTTCCTAATAGCAATGATGTTCTGTAATATCAGAACAATTATCACTGTTCAACTTAGAGAGATCTGACAGTCCAAATGGTTCTGGCTGACAATAAGGCAACAGAGAAGCTGTATCTGCTTCCAAAGGATGAGGTGAGGGAGGGGGCACAATTGGGAAATACAGGCAGATATTTTGTGTTGCTATCATCTAAAAGCATACAGACTATCACGATTTTCTATGCAATGAAGGAAATAAGATTCCCTAACCAGGTGCCAAACAGCAATTGTTTTGTACACCATCACTAGTATTTTAATAAATAAGCAATAAGATGGCAGGATCATGAAAGTATATGCATGTAAGTATCAATGGCAAATACTTAAATTTAAATTCTTATGTTCTAGGTTGCTGCAAAGATAGTATGCTCAATCATTAGGATGCATCAGAGGAAATCAGGAAGTAAAATTGCCTATCATATGAAAGTCAAACAGTTTTGGCTCCTCCTCTCTTGGTGCTAATTCCTTCCAACTGATCTACAAGAGCATCAAAACAAGTATGCATTGTAGCTGCAGTATCACTGGCCTTTAGACCAATTGTGTAATATTCTTTTTCTTTTAATGACCCTGTAATTTCTTGCATATCAGTGGAGTTGAGTGACTGAATGGAGTTAAGCTTTTACTGGCTGGATGCTGTTCCTGATGCCTATGTGAAGCTCACAGCAGATATTTTCTCTTTGCGCCCAGAGAGAGAAATATCTTACACTATCTAGGATCGAACTCACAGCCTCCTGATTATGAGGAGAGTACTCCACCTCTAGGCCACCATGCCACTCCGAACAATTCTATAACATTATGGCTTTTATTTCTTTGGGAGCACCACTGTTACTAAGTGGCTAAATGGGAAAGGGGGAGTGACATATTTACTCCTGGTTAATTTAACATTGTCTTCTTAATTAACCCAATGATTTGGCTGCGCGTGGCACACGAATCAAGAATAACCACAGTAACTGTCTTTGCATGAGTCCTAAGCTAACGGGCTTGCAGTAGTGTTAGATGCATTGGTTGTCAAAGTGAACAACTGTGTGATCACAGCAATGGGACTGAAACGTTCCCTCTTTGTATGTGAATGGGGTAAGCTTTGATTGCAATGTTATGACCAGTCTTGCCTGTTTTGACCACCCCACCCCTTCCCTGAAGATTCTGCTCATTCAATCTGCTGGGTGAAGATAGCCACTCATTCCCTTTTCACCCCCAGCCAACATGCTGGGAAGGAGGCAGGGAGTGCTCTTGCCTAAACTCTGCCTAAATTGCAGAGGAGTTGGGAAATTGGCTTCATATTCTTCTATGACCCTAGCTAGAGTCATTCATTTTCCACCTTACTCTAATTGTTAGACAGTAAACCCATTGGACCCAGTGAGTTTACTTCTGAATAAATATGGAAAGACGATGATGTAACATTGGATGTTGCCTTCAAAGGAAGGCAGGTAACTGGGAGTACATACATTGTTTTAAGATGGTTGAGGAATTCTGGGAATTGAAGTCCACAAGTCATAAAAGGGCCAAGTTTGAAGACCCCTGCACTACAGCAATAAGGCATCTTAAGAGAATGAAGATACTCCCATTTCTCAGTCTTCCTTTGAAGGCAGCATTCTCTTAAATTGGATGGATATGCACCACAGCCTTACTGCTGTAGCCTAGGTATAATCCATCCTTCCTGATAGCTAGATATCCCCTAACTTACCTGTTAAGTACCTACAGACCAAGTACCTGTGTACTCTATCCTGATGTTCTTATGCTGTAACTTGTTGCCTAAAGGCAGAGTAGTACTTCTTATTTATTTGTTTATTTGTTTGTTTAAAATATTTATATAGCTGCCCACCTTTTAAGGACGGCTCCCAAACAGAAATTAAAACAATATATAAACTCATATTAAAACTATAAAACTAAACAGATTTCTTATGGAACTAGGGAGGAGCTTTGAGATTCCTTACCTGTGCTACTTGTAGGTGTTGAAGGAAAAGCATTTGTCCACTCCTAAGAGAGGGCATCTAGTCTGACCACAGATTAATGAAGCAGGTTTCACCAACAGAAGGAACATAAGCCTTATTTCCATGCTTGGTATTGGTGCAGGCTAAAGATAGGCCTTTAATCAATAATCCAAATTCAGTTTGATCAGCCAGGATTCCAAGCCGAGCTTTTATTATCGTGTTGTCAGACCTGTGCAGGCAACTCAGTGACCCAGAATGAGTCAACTACAGTGACATTTATCAGTGCCTTGCAAACGTGTGCCATACCCTCCTAGCTTTTCTTTCACAGACGCCAAATCAATTTTCAAAGCATTTGAACCTGCAAGGAAACCCCAATTATTTGTACTGATAATTAATTATTATCTATATGAATATGGAAGAGGTTGCAAAAACTGACAGTGAATCGCTCCATTTGATAACAGTGTGATTGTGTGTTTTAACACACTGTGCAACAGTCTCCGTAGTACAATCCATACAGAGAGCAGCAGGCCCAAGACATATTTCTCACATGTTCACTCTCTTTTTATTTGATTTGAAGACATACCAATGGCATATGGTGGCAAATGCAAGGTAAATTACAATGTGCCAACTCTGTATCACCCAGCAAATTGAACTGGACAATGGGTTCCAAATAACTCTCTCTGTGAGTCAAGGCTATCCCACCGTAGATTTGTTTATCCTTATCATCAAAGGCCATTTGTTTGGATCTGCTATTGCTTGGCCTCAAAGTACTAACTGAGTTTCTCTGGGTAAAATCAAAGGTAAGAGAAACATTTCAATGCTTTTAGCTGGTGGAGCGGGTTTGGAGGGGGAGGCATGGTTCTTAAGTGGTACTTCTCATTCCTCTAAGGTCAGTTCTTGGTAGCAAAGGGGAGACATAGCCCTAGTCCCCTGCTTTGTGGGTGTCATCATCTCAACTCTCCACTCCTGTTTAACATCTAAATGGAATCACCAGATGTCCTTTTGACTCTGTACCTTGTACCCTTGTACACTTGACAGGGTCAAGTGTCAGTATATTCTGATTATATAGTCAGTCCACTACAGACCACTGAGTTGTAAATATAGCCACTGTCCTGTATTATTCACCATTGAGAAGTGTGCAACGCACACACACACACACACACACACACACACGAACCTGCACACACCTGGATGAATACTATTGCTACCTTTCCAATTTGCATCTTTGCAGGAGTGTTAAGATTGGCAGTTTCAGCACATCTGGAGGATGTTAAGTTGGGAAAAGTTTTGCTATGGTTTCATTCTAAGACACAAAAAGGGCAGGGGAAATAGGAAAGGGGAAAGGGGGAAAGGAAAGGAAAGGAAAGGAAAGGAAAGGAAAGGAAAGGAAAGGAAAGGAAAGGAAAGGAAAGGATGAGCAGGGATGCTTGTAGCTAAACAGTACAGAGTTGCAATCCTCCAACTCACTCCAAGAAGCAATAGAGATACTATATAGATGTGATAGACAAATAAATATTTCTTTTATTTTTAAAAATTATAATCATTTTATGTTTTAATTGTACACTGCCAGGAGTTGCACTGTGAGATGTGATATATAATTAAATCTGATATCATCATCACCATCACCATTCTAGCCATTGTCTATCCACTGCAGGATGAAGGCCTCTTCCGCATGTTTCCAGCCCATACGGTCCTGAGCTTTCTTTTGCCAATTGGGCCAGCAATACTTGCAGAAAATCTGATATATAACTAAATAAAATAAACCTGAATATATCACTGATGATTTCAGAGTCTAACTGATTGTTTTTGTTTTATATTTGCCTTTGCTCTCTGTTCATGGATGTGAAGTTCTGGGACTCTATTGTAAGATAAAGGCAATTTAAGCAACTTTAAATCCTATCTAGATCAAAATCCAAGTGCAGTAATTATATGCAAATGTGAAAACAAGTCCAGGAATCAATAGTCTTTTACAAACACATTCATTGAATTTGGCCTTCATCAGACAATATGCTGCATTTACACATTTTTCATAGAAAAATAAGAAATGGAAAAGGACAGAGAAAGAAACAATGATTTTATCAGACTGAGATTTTATGGAAAGCCTCAGAAAAGCCTCGTTAATTCCCTTGAAAGGGGATTATAATATTTCTATGCTACATTCCTTCCTCCTCTTATTTTCCCCACAACAGCCTTGCACAATGAGTTGGGCTGAGAGAGAGTGACTGGCCCAAAGATGCCCTTCCAGTTTTCATACCTAAGGCAGGACTAGAATTCACAGAATCCTGGTTTCTAGCCAGGTATCTTAGCCACTAGATCAAACTGCCTTTCTTTTCTGCTGTAAATGCCCAAGAAAAGCATGGCTAATTCCCTTGAAAGCGGATTATAATATGTCTTTATTTCTAGAGGCTCCTGATTTTTTGAAAACTCCCTGAATTGAACTCCAAAGCTGTGATAGTCAAAGAAACCTTTAGAGAGTAGCTGATTCCTTCTGGTGAGCTCTCTCTTCATTGTGCTATTTCCTACATAGTATAAGTCATGAGTGTCCTAAACAGAAGCTCTGTTGGATCTGTAGGGTTCACATGACAGGCCCTGATCCAGCAGGCTTCCTAAGTCTTAAAAAACTGACTCTTTTGTGCCAGTTCCTGGGATCAGATGAACTGATCTGCCTATGATGGACATTTCCTGTGAAATTGATTTTTATCCTCCCTAGACAGCATACTAAAAAGCAGAAACTTCACCCTGCCAACAAGAGTACTATAGTCAAGGCCATGGTTTTCCCTTTTGCAATGTATGACTGTGAAAGTTGGACCATAAGAAAGGCTGAGCACCAAGAATTGAGGCCTATGAACTATGGTGCTGGAGAAGACTCCTGCGAGTCCCCTAGACTGCAAGGCGATCAAACCAATCAGTCCTAGAGGACATCAACCCTGACTGCTCCTTAGAAGGGCAGATCATGAAGTTGAAACTCAAATACTTTGGCCACCTAATGAGAAGAAAGGACTTACTGGAAAAGGGCCTAATGCTGGGAAAGATTGAGGGCAATAGAAAAAGGGGACGACAGAGAATGAGGTGGCTGGATGGAGTCACTGAAGCAGTATGCGTGAGCTTAAATGGACTGCAGAAGATGGTAGAGGACAGGAAGGCCTGGAGGAATGTTGTCCATGGGGTCCCGATGAGTCGGACACGACTTTGCAACTAACAACAACAACAATGTGTGCATTTGGGAGGTTGGTGTGTGTATGTTCTGTTTTATCCATTTTACTTCATTTTATTTGTATCCCATCTTTATTATTTTTATAAATAAGTCAAGGCAGTAAACATACACTATACTCCTTCCTCCTTCCATTTTCCCCACAACAACAATCTTGTATGGTGAGTGATTGGCCCAAAGACACCCTGCCAGCTTACATGGCTAAGGCAAAACTAGAACTCACAGTCTCTTGGTTTCTAGCCTGGTACCTTAACTTAGGGCCACATGACATGGATTTTGTAACTTGCTAACTAATACTGTTAGTTTGTATCTTAATTTGATTTATTTTCTCTCTTTTAAAATGATGTTCGGATTTATTAGCTTTTAACATTCCTACGCGGATAAACAGGCTGAAGATTAGCTCCAGATAAGAAAAAGTTTGTTAATACATATTGGGGTCTGATTTCTTTCTTTTGTGAACTCCAAACAACCAGTTTTCCTTATAATTTACCCCCCTTCTGACATCAGACCCCTTTCAATGAACAAGTGTGCTATTATGGGATGCAAATATGCAACATGTTTGACTACATGTAACTGACTTCCTATGCAAAGGGGGGGGGTTACTTTTATCCTGTCCAATCAACTTTCTTCTTCCATTTTCTTTATTGTGTTAATTATAAAAAGGAATGTAACACAGGGCTTGAGGTTCTCTGTCTCTCTCTTCTTTTTCATAGAGAGATCCCACTTTAATAAATTGCTTTTAAATGAACATCCAACTCGGTTGCTTATTGGGAAGGTAAACCAAGGCAGAACCCAGGGCCAGATTTGGCTATTATAACCTCTTGACCAAACTAGCTCTCTTTTCTACTGTGATTTAAACTCAGTTGTGTAAGCCACCTTCAGTTCTGTGAAGTAAAAACCAAATAAACAAATAAGCATTTTTCTACATTTAGTCCTGATTTAATGACCACAGTTTGGACCAGCAACTGGGTCATTAAGCAAAGCACATATTAAGAGAAACTGTGATTATGCTTACGATCTTAAAGCAGCTTTCCTTCGCTTTTCAGATCTATGAAAGTCACAAATGTGAGGATTAGTCTACTTTTTCATCACTGTCATAACTGCAAATGGTCACTGTTTGAAGCCATCAGTAAATAAAGACTAGTTGTATTGTCCAGACAGATGTTTCTTCTTCGTATTGTCACAGGTCTGATATCAGATGTTTGATTAAACATTATTTTCATCAAGGTTGATATAAATGATCAAAGTGCCAATGAGTCATTATGGGTTGAGACTGGAGGGAGAATGAGTCTGGCTTTTTAAGGCAAATTACTGGATTCCCACTTTCCAAATATATTGTGAAACAGAATCTGACACTCACATTCAACTGCACTATAGCTCTTCAAACAAACAAACAAACAAAAATGAACATAAAAAGATTAGAGAAACTGGTGTCCCTATTTGCTGGGGAGAAAAGCAAGAGTAAATATATATTGACTGGTGAAAGAGTTAAAAGCAACATTGTGTGGAAGGAAAAAATGATGGTGAAATATGCATATCAGGAGAATTTTACAGAAAAATGTGTATATTTTCATGCTGGAAAAACTAGAAACCCGGTAGACTCAGACTTGACAAATTCACCTTCCCTGGAGTAATTAGATCTCTGATATGGTTTCTCTGGACCCTTCTGCCAAGTAATACTGCCATATATCAAGCGTAGAGGCGTATTAAAATCTGTAGAATATTAATCATTCAATGCACATTATTGTAGGATAGTAACCTTTGATGAATTAATTTGCAAAGCTGAAATATTAGTGTTATATCAATAGCTTTTAGTCAGGAATGGACTTGGTGCATTCTTGGTAAAGGAGGGTTGATTTGTGTATCCTTTCTGGTGATTCCATCATTCAAAGTGTGTTTTAATAGGGGCCATTATTTTGAAAGGCAGAGTGTTATCTTTGGACGCCGTGGGGAAGTGAGAGGAAGGTATCTGAAGACAGAGTGATTGCTGCTTTGCCTTGCTCATCCCTGGAAGCCAAGTCTTGTCGTTGCCAAAGGATTTCCTGCTAAGGAAGAGATAACTCTAAATAAAACGGACTGTCAAATGGAAGGAGCAGTGATGTAGAAGGTGCCACATTAGCAGGAAGAACAGACCCTCAGCAGGGAAAGGGGATGGGATTCAGAGATGAATATACAGGGTATATCTATCCTCATCTTACAACGGCTCATTTGGTGACAGTTCAAAGTTGCAACGGCACTGAAAAAAGTGACCTCGCCATTTTTCACACTTGCAGTATCCCCATGGTCACATGATCTACATTCGGAAGCTTGACAACTGGGTCCTCTTTATGACGGTTGCAGCGTCCTGGGATCACGGGATCATCTCTCACTGGCCTTCTGACGAGCAAAGTCAGATTCACTTAACAACCGTGTTACCAATTTAACAACCGCAGCGGTTCGCTTGAGAACTGTGGCAAGAAAAAGTCGTAAAATGGGGCAAAACTCACTTAACAATTTTTTTCAATTTCGCAACATAAATTGATCGTAAGTTGAGGACTACCTGTGTGTATTTTCCTTATATTTATGGATGGTGGGAAGGGGTGGACATTGCTTTCTACTATCAAGGACGTGAAAGAATTTGACACACACACACACACACACACACACACACACACACACACTTTTTTGGGGGGCAGTGAATTGGGAGCACTGCCAATCCATGAATGCTAGCCAATAGTGAAATCCTCTTAGCATTTGCTTTTTTCATCTAGAAAAGAAACTCATTTGAGGGAATATAACAACTCATATGTCTCTTCCAATGTGTCCATTGGCTCGCATCCAGTAGTGGGATTCAAATATGTGAACAACTGGTTCTCTGTGTGGATGCTGCTTCCGGAAGTCCATTCTGGGCCTGGGCAACAAAAAATTAGCTACCGGTTCTGCTGAACTGCTGCAAACTGACTGAATCCCACCACTGATCGCATCTAGTCATGTTCAACAATGAAACAGCACTCTTAGATCAAGAAACTTTCTTCTGCAGAAAGCTTCTTCCTTCTTCCATCTCTCCCTGGACTGACCATATGACTTCGTAGTATGATGTGGTTATTTGATCATTCTAGGAAGTTCTAGAAAAGGGAAGATGTCCTGAGGCACAGGGCCCAGAGTTGCTACTGTAAGTGTATATACTTGTTCAAGGTTAAAAAAAAAAAAAAGCTGAAGAGATACAGTATCTTGGCCCCTTCATTTGTTTTAGAAATGTTCAGTGCAACCCAGATTTTTTTTAAAAAAGAAGGATGATCATAATGGTGGCGGTGATGATGATATTTTAAGTGGCCTAATTGATTGAAAATGGCTAGAAAAAATTATATGATGCTATGTTATTTGAGGTATAAAGCAGATATTGGAGGCTCAGCCCATTTTTGATAACAGTCCCTAACGACTCCTAGAAAATTATTTAAAAACTGCCCAAATATTTGAGTGTTATTATAAGGAACGCTAGGAGAGCTGCTTTAGTGGGGAGGGGGGAGGGAAGCATTGTAAAGACTTCGTACATATCTGGAAACTTACTTTTCCTTCTTTAAATTTATCTTAAAAGAATCTGAAGCACAATATCATGCCATGCAATTGTTTAGAAGTTGAACATTTCTCTCAAAGTGCTTATTCTATGTGAACCTACGGTAGCAATATGCAGTATCTTATCCCTGGTGAGATTCCCTGGCTGAGAACTAGGAACATCTGGGACCAAACAGATGCTTATCCAGTATGACTTCAAAACTGTCCAGGTTCAGACTTGACTAACACTGTGTGAAACCTGGAAAAGAGATCAAAATTAGAGGCGTATTCTTTGATCTTCAGAAGATTGCTGAGATCTACCAAGTCATCAGCGTGTGGGTTTTCCTTTTTTTAGGCAGAGAAAAAACAGACTCTTCTGCCACAGTTCTGAAGATCTGCCAGAACCAATGCACCTGTTCTTGGATTCCTTTTATCCACACACTTCTAAGGCTCATCCTGGGAGTTCCACAGGTGAGCAGTAGTGTGGGCAAGAGAGGGAGAAAAAAATTCCCCTACTAGCTTCAGGTCTTCCTTTCCTCAGCAGACAAGGCACATCACTTTATACCATTCGGGGAACGCTGGCAGGCAAAAGCAGGAAGGTGCCCAAGACAAGCAATGTGATTTAGTGCATAAGAGAGGATTTTAAAAATATCAACAGTTAATCAATACATACAGAAGCCTTAGAGGGAGAGATTGATGCCTCTGTAGTTCGGCTTGTTAAAAATCAGACAACACAGGAAAACAATCTCCCCAGCTGCTAGTGTTCAAACCTTTTCTTGCAGCCACTGCTCTTATGAATGCCAACAATGACCTTTTAGGACAAATGCCATACTTGGTGAAGTTTCTTGAAATAGCAGATGTGGAACGTGGAAGTGTCTACTTTTCTGGGGATGGGAGGACTTGTCCAATAACCTCCCAGATTGCTATGGAGCTTGGAGCCAGAGGCAGCAAGAGCTGGAAAGCATTGCTTCAAAACACCAGTTGTGTTTGCCAACCAGAATTTCAAACAAGAAGGGCAGGTGTTGTTGTGAAACCTAATCTGGAGGAGACAGTTTCAACTGGAAACAACAGGTTTTATATTAATTCAGGGCAGGCTTTAAACATTTTTTCAAAAACTCTTTGAATCCTCCTCCTCCTCCTCCTCCTCCTCCTTCTTCTTCTTCTTCTTCTTCTTCTTCTTCTTCTTCTTCTTCTTCTTCTTCTTCTTCTTCTTCTTCTTCTTCTTCCATAGCACTACTGAGGCCATCTCCAAATAGACCTACACCCATCGTACCAAGGGGTGGGAGCATAATGAAGACAAGAAGTAGATTCTCAGAGGCAGGTGACTTAGAATCCACTACTGAATAGTAGATCAGTCATTAGAGCCCATTTGGTGTAGTAATTAAGGCTCTGGCTTAGAAACCAGGAGACTGTGATTTCTAGTCCTGTCTTAGGCACAAAAGCCAGTTGGATGGCTTTAGCCAAATAGCCAGGAATCTGTTGAGTTCTAGTTCTATCTTAGGCATGAAAGCTGACTGGGTGACTTTGGACCAGCCACTGTCTCTCAGCCCTGCTCAGCTCACAGAGAGGTTGTAGAGAAAAGAGGAGAAGGAAAGAATATTATGCATGTTCATTGCCTTGAGCTACCTATAAAGTAATAAACATAGGATAAAAATCTAATAAACAAATAAGTAAAAAAACCCTTTCATCTAATGTTATTCCTATGCTGTAATATAAATAAAATGAACCTTCATTAGGATACAACCTAATCATCTTCTTCTTCTTCTTCTTCTTCTTCTTCTTCTTCTTCTTCTTCTTCTTCTTCTTCTTCTTCTTCTTCTTCTTCTTCTTCTTCTTCTTCTTCTTCTTCTTCTTCTTCTTCTTCTTCTTCTTCTTCTTCTTCTTCTTCTTCTTCTTCTTCTTCTTCTTCTTCTTCTTCTTCTTCTTCTTCTTTTAACAAATACCTGCTTTCCTCTGCTAGGTCCAAAAACATCCTCCTACATTTTCTCTGTAGACATTCAACTCTCAGCCTCTCAGCTGGCACCACTATAAAGCCAGTCAACTTCTTTCTGTGTGCCAATCATGCAATAATGAGCCAAATTGGCAACTGAATAAAATAATACAATAAATGGGTGGGTGTTTTATATTATGTGTGAAGAAAAAAAGGGAGAGAAATGCTGTGTTGTCTTGTCTCTCTCTCTCTTGGAGAAAATCCAAGGAATGAGGGACTGTAGAGGCAAGAGTTCTGGAGAACAAGCAGTGCAGCCTATAGTCATAAACTGCTTGGAATGCAGTCTACAAGTTGTTATACACACATTCTCCAAGTGGGAGCAAGTGAGGTCAATTTGGGGTACACCATGATATGCCCACATAATACCACTGCCCTATGAGACACCCAGGTCTCCTACATGTTTCTGGATGCAGTTCAAAATGTTGGTTATTGCTTTTAAAATCCTACATGACCTAGGACCAGGACACTTAAAAACCACCCATCTCCAGTGGTATCCACCCATCCCCCTAGATATGGAAGGGTGGGAATGCTCCTTTTCTGTGAAATAAAGTCATTTTATGAAACCTATGAAGTGTACCTTGTTTATTATGGTGCCTATGCTGTGATAACAATCTTGCTCCTGAAGTTCGGAGGGTCCAAACCTTGTTAGCTTTTCAGAAGCCTGCTTAAAAACATGCTATTTGCATAGGCTTTAGAGCAGTGGTTCTCAGCCTGTGGGTCGGGATCCCATTTGGGGTCGAACGACCATTTCACGGGGGTCGCCAAACAACGCAGTCCGCCATTTTTTTCCCCCTTTTCCTTAGCTGTGCTACTCCCTTTTATTCTATTGGCTTTTTTTTTTTTTTTTTTTTTTTTTTTTTTTTTTATTAAAAGTTTTATAAATTTTACAAAAAAAAACAAGAACAATACAGAACAAAAAACAACATATACAAAAGAAAAAAAAATTAAACAATACATATAAAAAAAAACCCCCACCCCACACCCCTCCCAAAAACCCTCCCTTCCCCCCCCCTGAGCTTCCCAGAGCAGAATATAGGCTTAAGAAATAATAATAATAAAAAAAAAAAAAAAAAAAAAAATAAAAATTAAATTAAAAACTTTATATTTATATATATAAAAAAGATATCTATAATATATATAAAAATAAAACTTATGAAAAAGCTATATAATATTTTTGTATACCCAATCTAAATTGTATAAATTTTATCCATTTGTCCCAGATAGCAAAAAACTTCTCTTGCGTTTGTTGCTTTAAGAAAGCCGAAATCTTTGCCATTTCTGCCAGATAAGCTACTTTAAAAAACCATTCCTGCAATGTAGGCAAAGATTCCTTCTTCCAATATTGTCCAATTAACAGCCTCGCGGCTGTGATCAAGTTTAACATCAATACAACCTCCTTTGTATCACAATCTGTAACAATACCTAACAAAAATAATTGCGGAGTAAATTTTACCCTCCTTCTAAAAATTCTCTGGATATTCCACCATATTTTGATCCAAAATGCTTTTATCTCTCTACATGACCACCAAATATGATAATAGGAAGCCTCCTTATAACCACATCTCCAGCATTTAGGTTGCACGTCAGGGTACATGTAAGACATTTTTTGTGGATCAAGGTGCCATCTATAAAACATTTTATAAAAATTCTCCCTTAGATTCTGTGCTTGAGTAAATTTGACATTTCTCACCCAAATAGTTTCCCAGGTGTCCAATGAAACTGGCTCACCAAAGTTCTGCGCCCATCTAATCATACAATCTTTAATTAGTTCCGTTTCTGAGTCCAATTCAACTAAAACCCCGTAAATTCTCTTAATGTGGGTTTGTCTTTGATCCCTCAGTTGCTTAATAAGATTTTCATCTTCTCTAAGAAAACCCACCTTACAATCCATCTTCCATCTATCTAGTAGTTGCCTATATTGGAACCAAGAATAAGTAAAATTTTCTTGTGCTAATTCTTCCCGTGATTTTAATTGCCAGTTTTGTCCATCCCATTTAAGTAACTGTCTGTAAGACACCATATCCATTTTAACCCCTCTTTTTATTCCTTCTATCGCATGCCAAGGTATAGCCCATAATGGTACTTTAAAATCACTTTTATAATATTTTCTCCAAATCCTAAGTAAAGAAATTCTTAAAATATGAGATTTAAAAGCCCAATCTATTTTTTTATTAAATATTAAATAGGCATGCCACCCATAAAGTAAATCCCATCCCTCTAGATAAAGTATCTCAGAATTTGTCAAATTTACCCAGTCACTAATTAATGTTAAAACCACCGCATCATAATATAATTTCAAATTTGGTACCTTGAGTCCGCCCCTCTCACGGAAGTCTTGCATAATTTTGAACTTAACCCTTGGTTTTTTCCCTGCCCAAATGAATTTATTGAGACCCTTCTGCCACTCATTTAAATTAATCTCATTTTTCAAAATTGGTAACATTTGAAACAAAAAAAGAAACTTGGGTAGAATATTCATTTTTATCACTGCAATTCTTCCCATGAGGGATAATTGCAGCTTTTCCCAATTCTTCAAGTCTTTCTGTACCCCGACCCACAACCTTTCATAATTATTTTTAAATAGTTTTGCATTAGAAACAGACAGCATCACCCCCAAATATTTTACCTTATTAACAATCTCAAAACCCGTCGAGTTAACCAAAATCTGCTTCTCCTGACTCGACAAATTTTTAGGTAAAATTTTAGTCTTATTTACATTAATCTTAAAACCCGAGACCAAACCATAATGGTGAATCAACTGTAATAAGTTTACTACAGAATAATCAGGTTGCGACAAAGTAACAACCAAGTCATCCGCAAAAGCTCTCAACTTATATTCTTTTTTATTAACATATATTCCTTTAATTTCCTGAGACTCTCGAATTTTAATCAATAATATTTCCAATGTTAAAACAAACAACAATGGCGATAAAGGACACCCCTGTCTAGTACCTTTCTCTATTGTGAAAACCTCCGACAAACCTCCATTAACAATAAGTTGTGCTGTTTGTTTTTGATATATTACCTTAAGGGCTTGTAATATGTTTTCACCAAAATTCATTTCTTCCATTACTCTTAGCATAAAATGCCAATTCAGTTGGTCAAATGCTTTTTCAGCATCTAAAAATATGAGCCCTGCAGGAACTTGGTTGTTCTTATCTAAGTATTCTAATAAGTTAATAATTTGTCTAACATTGTTTTTCATATACCTTCCTGTTATAAACCCTGATTGATCTTTATGCACAAGATGATGCACCACCCTCATAAGCCTATTTACCAAAATTTTTACAAATATCTTATAATCCACGTTTAAAAGAGATATAGGCCTATAGTTTTTTGGTAAAGTAAGATCTTGATCCTCCTTTGGAATCAATGATATAAAAGCACTACGCCATGAAGGAGGAATCTCTAAACCCTGTAAGATACCATTAAAAAGATCATTTAATGGTTGAATCATCTCCTCCATTAAAGCTTTATAATAAACAGCTGTTAACCCATCCGTACCCGGTGCTTTCCCTAATTTCAATTGTTGAATTGCTGAGGCGATTTCCTCCTTAGTAATTAAACCATTAATTTCATATTTCTGATCCTCAGTCAGTTTAGGAAAACTTGCCTCAGCTAAATATTTATTTATATCTAACAGTTGTACATTAGTAGATTTGTATAGGTTTTGATAATAATCCAAAAAAGATTTTTTAATTAATTCCTTCTGAGAAACTAGTTTACCCTTATAATTTATTTTCTCTATTATTCTCAGTCTCTGTTTCTTTCTTAATTGATAAGCCAACCATCTCCCCGGCTTATTAGCATTACAAAATGTATTTTGTTTCATAAATAATAAATTGGTTGCAGCTTGATCTGCTATCAACATATTAAATTGTGACCTTAATAACTTTACAGATTCTTTAGTACTTTCATCAGAAGGATTTAGAATCAAAGCCCTTTCTTTTAGTTTAATTTCATCTTCAAGTTCTCTACGTTTCTGAGTCTGATTTCGCTTATAAAAATTATTCATTTTTATCAAAACACCGCGCATAAATGCTTTACCTGCATCCCATACCATTGACATTGAAGTCCCCTTATACATATTCAAAGCAAAATAGTCCTTTAAACACTCCTTTAGTTTTTGAACATTCTTCTCTTGTCTAAACAAATTTTCATTAACTCTCCAGGATCTTCTTTCCTCTTTCTCTTGAATCAACTCCATCCAAACTGGACTATGATCCGTCAGTGATCTAGGAAAAATCTTTACATTCTTTACTTTATTATACAAATCCGTGGTAATCAAGAAAAAGTCAATTCTTGAAAAAGATTGGTGTCTGTCAGAAAAAAAAGTAAAGTCTCTCTCCTCTTGATTACGTTCCCGCCAATAGTCCCTTAATTCCCAGTCTTCTTTCATATCAAAAAAGGCTTTAGGTAGCCTTGCTTGTTTAAGAAAAGGAGAGGAACCTTTCTTATCCCTTTGTGTATCTAAGACACCATTCCAATCACCCATTAATACCACCGATCTATAATCAAGCAAAGTTATTTTTTGGTGTAACTGTTTATAAAATTGTTCCTGTTGTTGATTTGGAGCATAAAGTCCAACTATAAGTACTTTCTTACCATAAATACCAAGTTCAATCATCACATATCTCCCCTGGGGATCTGATTCTACCAGACAAGCTGGCAGGTTTTGTTTGACATATATAACAACTCCCCCTTTCTTCCCAGGTGCAGGAGATATAAAATGAGATCCCAAACGAGCATTAACTAAATATTTCTGATCTTTAAGTAGAATATGAGTTTCCTGTAAACAAATAACATCATTGGTATGTTGTTTCAAATAATAAAAGATTTTTTTCCGTTTCTGAGGAGAATTCAATCCATTAACATTCCAGGTCAAAAACTTTGCCATCTCCCTTGGCACGCAGCCTGGAGAAGACACCATCAAACTCTGACAGAGCTGCGTGTGTTGCATAACTCTTGGGTCTTGCTCCTCCCACCGGCGGTGATGCACTTCCAGGAGAATTCTCTTTGGGCTCTTTTTTACGTTGCTCTTTCTCTTTACGCTTATAAGCTGCACGAGTCATCCTCTGCTCTTTAGCCTCCATTTGGCGTTGCTTTGCCACTTCTATCATCCCTGCGGAAACCAAATCTAGTGCCTCAGATTGCTGCTCAGGTTCCTTAGCACTCAAAGATTTCCGACCAGATGAAGTTGAGCCTGCACTCAGGACCGAAGTATAGAAATCTCTAGCTTTGTCAACTGTGTTCAATCTGTAACGTGTCCCAGCATGGCTCAAAACGATACCCATCGGAATTTCCCATCTGAATGGCATCGATCTAGCTTTAAGCTCATTGGTTAAAAAAGCAAAGTCTTTCCTACTTCTTAAAATTTTAGATGGGATTTCCTTTAGAATGATGACATCTTGGGCGGCAATCTGAAATCTTTTGTTGTAAAAAGCTTGTATAATCTCATTCCGCAGGGACTTCTTTGTAAAGTAAATCACCACATCTCTGGGCAAATTCTTCTGCTTAGCAATCCAGGAGTTGAGTCTATAAATTTTTTCTACTTCTCTCTGTAATTCTCCTTTATCCATATCCAAAGCCAGCGCCAGATCACTAAGAACCACCTCCATCAAATCTTGATTCATATCTTCCTTGAGGCCTCTAATCCTCAGAGCATACTCCATTTGTCTGTATTGAAACATCAAAATATCTTCTTGTGAGGAGTCCACCTTCCTTTCCACGTCTTGAATTTTGTCATCTAAAGAGTCAACTTTGTCTTCCACTTCCTCAAGCCTTGCATCGAGCTTAACCACCACAGTAGCCAAACCTGAAACAGCTGCCAGTATATCTTGTCGTAATTCATTATTATTTTCTTGCAATTTAGACTTTATCCCCGTTATCTCTTCTTTGAGATCAGATTTAATTTCTGATTTAATCTGTGAAACAAATTGAGTCATTTCCTCTCTCATTTGAACTACAATCTCTCCCATTATGCCTCTAACCTCTTGCACTGAAAGTCCAGGTAGAGGAGGGGAGGGTGGTGGCTGAGCCGGTGGTGCATGTTTAGATTGTTGTTGTAGCTGTGCAGTGGAAGTTATAGGAGAAGAAATAACCTTGGGTACTGAGGAAGGCTGCTGCCTCTTTGAAGCCATTTTAAAAAGCACAATTGTCACTTCCCTTTCCCCTCCAGCCAAAAAGGGAGGAGGAAAAAAAGAAAAAAAGAATTTTTAAAAAGAGACAAACTATAATCATTAAAAGTCCAGAATAAATCCCAAGAATAAGTAGTAAAAGAGCAAACAATTCAAAAAAAAAATTCTAAGCCAAAAGCAAAAGCAAAAGCAAAAAACAATCCTTAAAAAGGGAAAGTAAAACAAAAGAGAAAGGAAAAAAAAACTCCGACACTTTCAAAACGCCATCTTAAGTCCTTTCACTAGTATAACAAAGAAAAGGAGGAAAAATAGTAAAAATCAAAAGATAAAAAAATAAACACCTAAAATATAAGAAAAAGTCCTTTAAACTGCTCCGTCCGTTTAAAAATTACTCACCAAAATGCTGTAAACACGGAGATAGAAGCGGCGGTTTCTTTTGCTTCCAAGGAAGCAAAAACAGCTGGGAGGCGGAGATCAGCAAGAGCTCCGAGGGAACACTCCTTTCACCCCCTCTAGAAATAAATCCAGAGGGGGTTCAGGGGTTCTACCTCTACTCTTGCGTTCTCTATCCCTTCCCTTTGCCCGGGAAGGGATTTCCGAGCCGCGGGCCAGCTGATGCGCGCTGCGCTCCGCGGCTCTGACACTTCCCCAGCTGGACGGCTAAAAGCTAGCCGCCATCGCCGTCGCCTCCCACCGGAAGCTTCTATTCTATTGGCTTTTGAAAGCGAATAGAATAGACTCTTTTGAATAGAGTCTAATTCTATTGGCTTTTAAAAGCCAATAGGAATTGTCCTTGCTGTCTCTGCCCTGCTGAGCCCGCCAAAAGTCCCATTCTGCAAACGGTGCTGCACCAGTTGAGTAGTCCTCGACTTACGACCGGTTGAGTAGTCCTCGACTTACGACCGGTTGGGGGTCACGGCATTAAAAAGGTTGAGAACCACTGCTTTAGAGCCAGGATGTTACTGGGCCCCATTCTGTGTGTTTTGCTCTTTAATGGTTAATCAGGTGGTTACTTTTTTTTTAAACCCGGTGTCTTTTATTATTCTTTAAAAAAAATTCTATGTAGTTTTTTTTTTTTAGCCCTTGTTAGCTGCCCAGAGTTACTAGATCAGGATGGGCCATAAAAAACTGCAAAATAAACAAATTAATATCTCACATTACTTTTCTCTAACTGCACTTCTGATTCTGTGTAAAATCTAGAATAAAATGGGCTGGGTAAGAATCCTTCCCCTCCTCTGCTGAGGTATGGAGAAAGAGCATTGGAAGCAGAATCTGAAATGTCAGCTTGTATAACAGGATCAGAATAGTTTTGTAGAAGCTGGAAGGAGAAAGTAAGTTTTAAGTCCTGTAAGATTTTTTTTGTTCTTGAACAGACCACCTAAACTGACCACCACCTTGAATTAATGGTCTCTTGTGCTTGTCTAGTACAGTGTCATTTTCAATGGCTGAAAATGTCCGTCTGGCTGCTGTAATGATATGTAATGTAATGGAGAGTCACTTTTGGTCTAATGGTTAAGGCACCAGGATAGAAAGTGGGAAACCATGATTTCTAGTCTCATTTTAGCCATGAAAGCAAGTTGGGTGACTTTGGGCCAGTCCCTCTCTTCTCAGCCCAATTTACCTCACAGGGTTGTTGTAGTGGCAAAAATAGGAAGAGGAAGGTGTGTTGGATATGTTCACCACATTGAGTTATTTGTAAAACTAATAAAGGCAGGATATACATGAATAAAATAATAATTGATTTTAAAATAATATTGTAAGAAAGACCTTGGGAGACAAGCCATAGAGACTGCCAGGGGAACAATCAGATAAGAGACAGCATAGCCCACAACTGGATAATAGACAGGGCAAGAGGCTTAAAAGGGACACTCCTTAATTTCTCAGGCTGCAAAGGAGGAGAGGATTGTGCTTTCAGACTTGCAAGATTCTGTAGATGTAGCTTTACAATAAAATAGAATTGGCCCGTGTGATTGTAATTCCTATCTGGATTATTTTGCGAGACTGACAGCTGCTTCTTTGAAAGGGCTGAGAGTCAATAATAATAATAATAATAATAATAATAATAACAACAACAACTTTATTGTCATTGTATGTGTATACACAGTGTACACATACAACAAAATTTATACAAAAGACCAGGTTCCACACACATAATCCCCAAACACACTCCCATCCACCCCTAAAACCACCCAAAACATCCACCCAACAGACCAAGTAATACTGCCCTTTGGTTCAATTTGTAGGGAACTGTGCTGGCCTATCCACTATGAAGAATTTACACCAAGTAGTGAAAGGTCAGATTTGATCCTAAGCCCCTCCCCTCTATACGTAAGTTCTTCAGAAGTTTTCCAGAGGAACAGTGCAGGACTGCTTCTGGTTGAGAAAAAACCCTGGTCTCAATGCTGAATTAACCACACTCCTGATCTGAGTACAGGTAGCCCTTGACTTACAGCAGTTCATTTAGTGACTGTTCAGAGTTAACAATGGTGCTGAAAAAAATGACTTCTTACCCTTTTTTTCACACTGGTGACCAATGCAGCATCCCCTTGGTCACGTGATTTACATTCGGATGCTTGACAACTGACTCACATTGTCCTGTTGCCTACGTTGCAATAATACCCCTGCTGTTTGTTCTAACGGGGGGGGGGGGAGCTTGGGATCTGTAGCCATGATCTATGAACAGAATGCAGGATTTAGTGTTGCTGATGAGATAATAAGGAAACTGTTTTTAAATTTAATCTCAGTTCCTGTGAAACAGGCAAACTGGAAATAAAAACTATTTGTATTTCTGGAAATAATGTTATTGTTATTACAAGTGGAACTTATAATAATACAAATAATAAAGTTGGAAGGGACCTTGGAGATCATCGAGTCCAGCCCCCTGCTCAAGCAGGAAACTCTACACCATTTCGGACAAATGGCTGTCCAGTCTCTTCTTAAAAATTTCCAGTGTTGGAGCATTCACGACTTCTGGAGGCAGGTTGTTCCACTGGTTAATTGTTCTAACTGTCAGGAAGTTTCTCTTAGTTCTAAGTTGCTTCTCTCTTTGGTTAGTTTCCACCCATTGCTTCTTGTCCTGCCTTCAGGCACTATGGAAAATAGCTTGACTCCCTCTTCTTTGTGGCGGCCCCTGAGATATTGGAACACTGCTATCATGTCCCCCCTCGTCCTTCTCTTTGTTAAACTAGACATATCCAATTCCAGCAATCGTTCCTTATATGTTTTAGCCTCCAGTCCCCTAATCATCTTTGTTGCTCTTCTCTGTACTCTTTCTAGAGTCTCAACATCTTTTTTACATTGTGGTGACCAAAACTGGATGCAGTATTCCAAGTGTGGCCTTACCAAGGTATTATAAAGTGGTATTAATACTTCACGTGATCTTGATTCTTCGGAGTGCTGGCCATCTCAACATCCCTGCAATCACCTGGTTGCAATCTCGATTACTTATTTTGATATTAGTGTGGGACACGGGCATACGATCATGATATCTACCATTCCAGGTTATTTGACAGACTATATTTTCCCAGTCATATCTACTGAGACACCAGAGCATGGAACCAGGAAAGGCTTTCTCCTTAGCAACTCCCTCCCTGTGGAACATCATCCCTGCAGAGATACAATTGGCCCCCACTTTCACACTCTTTATCGAGGCCCAGGAGACGTGGTTCTGTCAGTAGTCCTAGGGACCCCAGAGAGATAAGGAGTCTATCGAGTGACTGATCTTATTGTTGTCACCAAGGGATAGAATTTTAATGGGTTTGGTAGTGCAGTTTTATCTTTGTAAGCTGCCCGGAGTCACCAAGTTTGAGTTAGGTAGTCATATAAATGTTCCTAATAAATAAATAATTTCCCTGCCAGCTTCCCACCAACTAAGCCATTGGGAAAGCTGGTAGGAAGTCAGAATTCGCAGTCATGTGAGGTCCTCCCTTAATGACCCATGTGTTGTTCACTTAACAATAACAGTTGGGACTGCTGGAAGTGCTGCTACTAAGCAGTGCAGGGATTGACATTGTGCTTTATGATTGTGTTGCTTAATGACAATTCCAGTCCAAATTGACATCATTAACCAAGGAATACCTGTATATTTAAGATGATTAAGGTGGAATTACTCTGGGTCTGTTTCTTACACTCCCCCACCCCCTTGGCTAAAATCCCTTTTTGCAAATGGTTCTGTTTCCTTCTTCACTTTCCCAGGGTCTGTTAGATATTCCATCACTCTGTGTATGTGTGCACCTACACATGTGGACATACATATTTTTATTATTTGTTAATACACAGTGCAAGACCAAACCAAATCTTAGAAAATATACAGTACAACAACTAAAATGCATACCTAAATATTACAGGGAAGCCCAAAACAATCAAAATAGTGAAGGAGGGAGACATTGCTTGTGTGGGTCTGCATGAGATAAACTCACATAAGGAACACATGTACAAATGAACAAACACAATTTTTTTTCCTATCCTTCTTTCCAATATTTTCAGGAATGACCATTAGTTGATGCATGATTACAAAAATTAGGAGATAAAGACAGCCAGAAGAAGAAATGATAATTTCCTAGCAACACAAACATATCATAGAGTAGGTGGGTTTTAGAACTTATTGTCGAAGAATGCATGAGACATGATATATTAATTCAGAAATGCAAGGTTGTTTCCTAAGAAACACGAAAGTGTTTATTATGAATGAAGTCATTAATATTTTTAAATGGTTTTGTTTAACAGAGTTAAGGTTTAGTATAAGGTCATCAGTCTGGATTTGCAGCCGTGTCTCGTGAGAATGTCCTGGACCTTCTACATATTGCAAAATTCCTTTTTTCTTTTCTTCAAGAACAACCAAGCTGCTTTGGTAGTAATGAGCTAAAAATCAGATATGCAGGGAAAAATATTATGAAAGATTAAAAATGACTGAATAAAATAAACTCAAACTGGATACATTGCATAGCCTACCTAAATTTAAAAATGAGTGACACTAAAACTCTGATGATATCTTTAATGTCGTAACTCATGTTGACTGAAGCAAATGTGTACAACATGATAGAAAAAAACCTTAAATATAAAGATTAAATACAAAGATTAGTAAAACTCAGCCACCCACACCCAACTTTACTCTTGCCCTAGTTTGAGTCTGCTAAAAGAACGGTGACATAAATAAATAAAAGTGGATAATGAACAAGAGTCAGGAGGCAATTGATAAGACAACTGATTTGAAAATGTAATTGACAGTTTTGTCAGAAAATTGTTATGCTGACTATCTGTCATTGAACCAATGGTGAAATATTAATATCTCAGAATTTAATATACTGATATAATTCTCCACAGTACCGCATTTCAAGACAAAGGAGCGTATGACATAAATGGATTAGAACAAGGGGGTCCTAAACTTTTGCCATTCACGTAGTCGTAATGTGCATATTTGCCCTGAAAATCCAAACACCAAAATGAATACAACTGAACAATGGAAATGATCCAACGAAACTTCAGAAATAGTGGATTTATTGTAACAAGGCAACTAAAAAGTTCTTCACATACCTTCCCTGGACTTTCATTGCCAGAAGCAATGAGATCCAATCCCGATCACCATATTTTCATTGCCTTATCCACTACTATCACGGCTCATAGTCAAGTGATTGTCCACTAGGACTCCAAGGTCCCTCTCACAGTTACTGTTTTTAAGCCAGGTCTTGATCTATATTTGTGCCTTTAGTTTTTCCTGCCTAAATATAAGACTTTGCTTTTCTCCACATTGAAACTCATTTTGTTGGATAGGGCCCATTGTTCAAGTTTGTCAAGATCATTTTGAATCCTGAGTTTGTCTTCTGGGGTGTTGGCTACTCCTGCCAGTTTGGTATCATCTGCAAATTTGTTGAGATACCCTTCAATGCCCTCATCTAAGTCATTAATGAAGATATTGAAGAGTACTGGGCCTAATATGGAACCTTGTGGTACTCCACTGCTTACTTCTCTCCATGTGGATGTAGTGCCACTGAAGACTACTTGTTGAGTACGGTTTGTTATCCAGCTACAGATCCATCTATTCATCTAGTTGTAATATTGATTTTGGGATTGTATTATATAGACACCAGATTGCCATGGCTCACTTAAAAAAAACAACACTCATATTTAAAACAGACCACAGCTTAATACAAAGTGTTGAAACAGCTAATGAGATTCACTTTCAAGAGAGCACATATACAGTAGGAGCATGTGCAATCTTAAGTAAACTCTATTCAATTCAACATGGCTGCTTTAGAATAGATTTATACAGGATTGTCTTTTAATTTCCCTGAATAAGTTTTCTTAGCTAAACAGCCACCTAATGCTAGAAAAATCTAATTTTTCTAACAACAATTATACCTCTTTTTAGTAAATTCTATGAATTTTTCATATTTGGTCTATTTTCAGAACAATTCCAGCATATAATATTTTATCATTTGAATTGTAAAGATGTAGAAGTCCTCACTTTTTTTGCAAAGTAAAATATTTGAGAAGCAGTGGCTCACACAATTTGGTCTAGTTAAAGAACAGATGAAGAATTGTTCAGAGAGTGGCTAAGCTTCTTTTTTTTTATCTCAATGTATTCGTTTAACCGTAGCAGGAAGAATTTGCTTCCAGGAGCAAGGAGCACTCCAGAATAAAATCTCTCTCCCATAATTACCCAGTATAAAATGTATATATCTTCATCAAGGCCGCACCTGTTTATATGTGGAATGAAAGGCGAGATGGATTGAGTGGATAAACACTTGGCTCTCTGAAGATAGACTGAAAGCTTTTAGAGGAGAATTGTGCTTTACTTTTTCAATTCTGCCGGGTATCATTAAGGGAAGCTGTTAGTTATGGAGACACTTAGAGCTTAGCACTGTGTTGCATCCTGGTAGCTGCTATTTCAACAGGGAACATCAAAAAGACATAAAACTGAATGCTCCTTCAGGGTGTGAGAAATGTTCCAAGGTTGGTCCCATTCACAAGGTTGCATTTTCTGGCACAGCCTGATCCACACGAATAGCAAACTGAAAATGTGGATTGATGAGATCTGTGCGCACGCTGGCATAGGATTAGGACCTGTGATATTCCTGAGCCTATATCAGACTTATAAATCAAGTCCTCCCAAGTTACAGTTTCAAAAAAAGCTAAAAAAAATATGACACGAGTGTTGCATTGATCCACTTAAACCAGATGCTTCTGAGCCATATGTCTGATACAGTGGGAGAGTGGATGTTGTTTTAGCATCTGGAGCTTTGGCAGACACAGCCAAACTAATTTGGCTCCTGAGGCCCCAAATCCATAAGTGATCGTCCTACTGCCTGACAGTAAAAATATGACATTAATAAATGTAATAAGAACCATTTGCTTCCTTTGACACTCTTAAGCAGTTGCCCAGGGTGGTTGACTTCCCCTATCTAATGAAGGAATTGGCCTTGCTCATCATTAGAGAATTTTTCTTCCACATGTGGCCTGAGAAGCAAATGGCTCATTTCTGTCAACGCGCTTCCAGCCATATAAAGAAGTGGCAATGGCCGAAGGGTGGCAAAACAGATGTTATTTGCCATTCAGCTCTAATTTACTGTATCAATTATTAAAGAATCCCCTTGCGCCTTTCCATCGTTGATAGTCTTGTGGTGTGAGGAGCAAGTCAATGGCTCAGCTAATTGCAATAAGCAGGAGTGGTATTTAATGCACTGGATACTTTCAACTGCAAAGTAGTTCCAATTAGAGTTTGTAAGTGATGTGACAGCAGTTTGCCGAGCCCCCAAAATAGCCCCTCGTTTGTCAAAGCTTATGGCAGCTTTCTGATCATCTCCCCAGCCACAGGACCTGAAAGTACCTTCAAAAAGCTTCCTTTCATTGATCTGTAGTCAGATTGCCGACTGAAAGGCAGACAACTCTGCTAGAAAGAAGACAGATAGGTGCTGCACCATCATGAGAAATGTCACTCGCTTAATGAAAGAGGGGGACCTGTTTGTGATTTAGGTGGATGTTTTGTGCCTATGGATGCCCACCCACACAACACAGGTACAGAAGCCAAACACGTTTGATGAAATGAAAGTTCAACTTTCATGCTGATGTTTTAAGATGAAAACCAAGGATATGTTATGCTCATTACATTCAGTGTAGCCCCATTGAGTCAAGAGGATTTACTCTGAGTAGGTATATATAAAATCGCAGTGCTAAGGCTGCTGTTAAACACAGGAGCACTTCTCAGCTGATTTGCATAAGCTTACATGCATAATAATCTGATACCGGGGTCTCCGTGGAGTCATAATCATAACTACATTCACATGGAAATATATTTTACTGAGAGTTTGCTTCAATGTTTAAAATATGAAATTATTTTAAGGATCATTGTTTACAGCATTCTACCTTAACATGGTGCTTCTAGCTGCGTTTGGCTTCAAGTCACATAATTCCATAATGGGAGAAGAATCCCTATTGAATGTTGAAATCTACAGTAACACATCTGGAGCCACCAGTTTGAAAAGATTTAGAGTTTAGAACTATACGTTTCTCCAGGTTAGTATATGAACCTTACAAGGGGTTCTAGTATCTACACAATCTTGCAGACACATTATCTTTTTCACAAAACCACAGGTGGTGGTGGTGGTGGTGATGGTGGTGGTGATGGTGATGATGATGATGCCCAAGACAAAAAAAAGGTACTTGTAAGATTTTTATTCTCAAACACCAATGTAGCCTGATTGGGCTTTGACACTATGTACCATAATTTATGAGATGGATGTTCCTTTTCTTTCAATATACCCACCCTGTGTAGTTATTAGTATTAATCTACAAGTAGGCAACTTGTAGACTAATTAGATTAGATTCAGATTCAGTCCCAGTGAGTATGACCAATAGTGAAGGGTACAGGTAGTTCTCAACTTACAATGGAAATTGGGATCAGAATTTCCATCGTTAACTGAAGGTGATCATAAAATGAGGATGTGCAAGAAGCCAAAGATCAGTGGTAACCATCATTCAGTGCCATCACAACTTCAAATGGTTGCTGAATAGTTGTAAGTCAAGAACTACCTATACGTATTCTCAAATATTTGGAAGGCACCAAGGTAGCCCATTTTATACATTATTATGGAATAGGTTGAAGCTGCCATACCTAAAGATGAACAGATGTGTAAGCAGGGTGGACAAAAAGCCAGAAATGTTGTCTAAAAGATTCCTTCAGGAGATAGATAAGAAGGAACCAAGTCAATAAGGAAATGAAGGGAAAATGTCATCTGAAACAGATAAAAGAAGCTGGGCCTTGACACTTGGGAAATTCCTCCCCAAATGCCATCAACAGCTATCAGACTTGAAAATCAGTGAAGCAAGAGTAGCTGCTTGTCTTGTGGAGTAACAAAGCAAGGACTCTAGGAAATAAAAGAGGTCCTGAAGCTGCCCAGAGTTGGAGAGTCCTCTTTGATCTACGGTAGATTTGGTGGCTTCCATCCCTCTGTCTAGTACTGTACTTGGCGGAGCTAGTTGAGAAGGATGTGGGTAAGTGTGGGTGAGTGTGTGTGTGTATATATATGTATGCATGTCCACATATATGCGTGTGTTAGAAAGAGCAAATATATTTATTTGCAGTTGATAAGTTAGCCCGGTTGTTCAGTGAATCTGGCTTCCCCCATCGACTTTTGCTTGTCACAAAGTTGCAAAAGTTGATCACGTGACCTTGGGACACAGCAACAGTCATAAGAATGAGCCAGTTGCCAGGCATCTGAGTTTTGATCACGTGATCATGATCCCCATGATCTACAAAGGTTGCTAAGTGTGAAAAATGGTCATAAGTCACTTTTTTCAGTGCTGTTGTGGCTTTGAACGGTCACTAAATGAATTATTGTAAGTTGAGGACTGCCTGCGTTGGGTTGATGTGTATTCTGAGTGTGAATGCTTTCCAGGATTGTAAGAGTGTGAGTGAGTGATCATGAGCCAAACCTGAGAGCAAGTGTAACACAGCTAGAAGTGAAGAAGGTATGATTGCATTTCAAAACAGCTGTCTCTTCTGGCAAGTCAGGTTTAACCCTAACAGTAATTTAAATAAATAAAAGAATCTAGAATTTTTTGCTTATCTAAGTCATAGATAGCTATGAACGATACCTCTACATCAGTGGTGGGATTCAAATACCTGAACAACCGGTTCTCAGCATGGATGCAGGCCTGGGCCTCCAAGGCCTAGAACAGACTTCTGAAAGTGGCATCCACACATTTCCGGTGGGCCATTCTAGATCTGTGACACCTCCTCCAGGCCTCCCAGGCCTAGAATGAACTTCTGGAAATGGCATCCACACACTTCCAGGAAATGGCATCCACGCACTTCCGGGGGTTGTTCTAGGCCTGGGAGGCCTCCTCCAGGCCTCTGAGGCCTAGAACGGACTTCTGAAAGCAGTGTGCACTCAGCCAATTCTCCAAACTCAACAAAATTTAGCTACCGGTTCTGTAGAACCGGTACGAACTGGCTGAATCCCACAACTACTCTACACCCATAAACTAAACTTGCAAGAACAAATGCAAAGAGATATTATAATATGTCCTATAATGCCATGTGGGAAGGTTATCATCTTGTTTTTATTTTGGGGGGATTTCAGAATCTAAGAACTTGGTCCTTCTCATTATTCTAGAGAAGAGACCTAGAACTGAATGTTGTTAACTTGCATTCCTGGCAAATCTTCTCCAGACTGTCAGAATGGTATAAATGGGACTAGAATATAAATGGGAACCAAATCCTCGGTGTTACTGAGTTGACAGTTTTCTCTGCAGAATGTGGGTTTTTCTTTTTCTGTAAATAATTTACTTGGATTTTTGACCTGCTAACATCCGTGCTATAATATAATGTAAATAGCATAGGCAAGCATTGAATATTCTCACTATCTTTTCAAAAGAACTAAGATCTTAAGAACGTGCCGCAGAGTTCTGAAGCTCAGAGTTTGATGCCACGGGGAATTGGCAAGAAATCAGGTCAGAATGTGAGTCAGATGTAATACTGAGTGAGTACTAATAGGCTGAAACAGGAATGAGCCTCATCTTATCCCTTCTTATAGTCAAATTAGTCTGGTGGCAAATGGGGTTATGTTCTAGGAATCTTATCCCAGTTGTATTATTTTGGTTCCTTTCTTGTACTTTTTTTCTCTTGCAAAGAGGCAGCCAGGAAAAATACTTTATTTTTTATCTATCTATCTATCTATCTATCTATCTATCTATCTATCTATCTATCTATCTATCTATCTATCTGTGTCCTTCCTTTGTTATTTTTACAAGTAACTCAAGGCGACAAACATACCCAACAACTTTCCTCTTCCTATTTTCCCCACAATAGCAAACCTGTGAGGTGGGTGGGATTGAGAGAGAATGCTAGGCTCAAAGTCATCCAGATAGCTTTCATGTCTGAGGTGGGACTTGAACTCATAGCCTTTGCATTCATGCCTGGTACCTTAGTCTTTGCATTCATGCCTTAACCGCTAGACCATAGATTTTTATACTTCTCTGTAGGCAGATTTTTAAGGCCTTATACATGGGAAATACTGTTAGGCATGAACAGCATTCACCAAGCCCTAGATCAGTGATGGCGAACCTTTTAGAGACCGAGTGCCCAAAAACTGGCCCTGCCCCTGCTCCACCCCCTGCCCAGCCTCCACTCCACCCCCTGCCTCACCCCCAATCCGCCCCACCCTGCCTGCAGGGCCACTCACCGCCTACAGGGCCCGCCGCAGATCACCCAGGCAGCCCAGTAGCGCTATGGTGGCCACACCCATTGCCCACACCCCACAGCATTAACTGTGCGCATTGGGGCGTGAGGGCAGAATCTTGTCTACACTGCAGGCTGCCATGTCCTTGGCTGTGCTGCTCCACGTGGGCCACGCTCAGGGATGACTCTCCTCCAGGGAGGCTGCTGGTGAGGAGGGGGTTGCGGGCAGAGGCAAGGCTGGGGCAACAGCACATGTGCCCATAGAGAGGGCTTTGAGTGCCACCTCTGGCACCTGTGCCACAAGGTCGCCACCACTGCCCTAGATAATCTTCCACTACAAGGGTTCTAACTGGCATCTGCCACCGGAAGATGAGCAATAGTGGTTTTTGGTTTTTTTTAAGGATTACTATAGGAACATTTTATACCAAGCATCTCTAGCACCTCATCCCATAAAACTTCAACTGGTGTAGTCACAAGACAGGTTGATTATAGAAACTACCAAATCTCTGTTCATCAAGAAAAGCTTGACACTGATGTGTGCTAGAATGTTTAAAAATTCAAAAATAGGAAAGGTCTTTCAGCCACCTTCCAAAATTTAGAGAGTAAATGCAATTCGGTTTAACCATACTCCTTCTGAAGAGTGACAGCTTCATTTCATTGTGGCTAGCCTTCCATAATCCACTGGAAATGAAATACTCAGGTTTCACTGAATCAGAATTCTGGAGAAAATTTGTTTTAATCTCTAGATTGAGTGTTGTGGTTTGATGAGGGAAGATCAGATCTCTAACAGAGAATGATTAGCATAGCACCTTCATTGTTTAGGGTGACACCATCATTGTTTAGGCTGACGCTGTTAAAAATAAAAGAATGTAGATTTGTGAAATTCCAGCACTGAAAAGGAAGAAATTCATCTAGTTCAACATCTGAATGAAAGAACTGCAAACAGAAAATACCTGTTTGGAGAATATTTATTTCATTAGATATTTTCTATCTCAAGCCACACTGAAGAAAACTTTGTTTGCACAGTTGTGTGAGCCACCATTTTTGCATCATCTTGGAGTTATTATACTATAAGTTAGATTCACATTCTGATCGGCTGGAACAAAAACTTGAGTTCATGGGCCCAGCGGAGAATTTAAACTCTGATTTTAACTGATGAAGATCTAGTGACTGCTGAACAGTCTCGGCCAGTTGAAGTCTCTAAGGTAAGCCAAGACCCTTGAAGACAAAGAAAATCTAGATGTATATGCATATAATACTGAATGTGTCTTATCAGAGTTTCTTTTTTAAAGTCCCTGTGGGTAGGGGAACCCAGTTTCCAGAAGGACTTAAGGATGTGATGAAATAAAATATAATTCTCCACTTTTTAGTAAGGATTCCCAATGTGAATTATTGAAAGAAAAAAATCTCCTATTTTTGCAAGTTTTATGGTTACATATACTGAGTCATTTGTTTGTCGGGATGTTAGTTGAGAAAGGAAAGATGTACTACGGCCCTGATGAAAATTGAATTCTGCTTCTAGAATTAAATATTTCTTAACAATTGACAGAATGGCATACCGTGATATTTACATAATGTTTACTTAGTTCATAAATGAAACATTACGCACTGGTAATTTGAAAGTAGAGATATTGGCCAGCACAAATGACAACGCTAGTTGGAAATGTATCAAGTCATCAGATAACAGTTTTGTAGTACTCTGGACAGCTCCAAAAAGCTAGATTAGAACTAGACCAGGGGTAGGCAACCTTGGTTCTTTTATGACTTGTGGACTTCAACTCCCAGAATTCCTGAGCCAGCTTGGCTCAGCTTGGAAACCTCTCCCTTTTCCCTCAGCATGGCTGGCTCAGGAATTCTGGGAGTTGAAGTCCACAAGTCATAAAAGAGCCAAAGTTGCCTACCCCTGGCCTAGACCCTACATGGTGATGCAAATAAAGAAGATTAAATATCCCATGTAATCTAGATAGCTCTTTAGAGGTCCAGTTAAGCTAGCCAAGAGTCAAAGATTGTGGAAACTATCATTTTTATAGGGTAACAGGTTGCCTATTCCTACTCTGCCGAGTATAGGTAATCCTCAACTTGCAACCACAACCAGGACTAGCAACTTCCATTGCTAAGTAAGCAATTTGTTAAATGAATCTGGTTTTCCCTACTGATTTTTGTTTGTTGGCTGGCAAGGTTGCAAATGGTGATCGTGTGACCCTGCTGCAACTGTCACAATAAATGCCAATTGCCAAGTAGCGGAATTTTGATCACATGGGGACACAGCAATGGTCATAAGTACGAGGACCAATCATAAATAATTGTTTTCCAGCAGCATTGTGACTTTGACTAAATGAATGGTCATAAGTCAAGAACTACCTGTATAGTGTAGGAGAGTGTGACATTCCCTTTGTGCCTATGTATAAATTAAACCAGTATCTATATCATCTATAGCAGACATATCAAACACAAGGCCTGGGGGCTGGATGCGGCCCGCAAAGTGGTTTCATGTGGCCCGCGAAGCCATCCTGGAAACAGTGAGGGAACGGCCCCCACTGCCAGGCTGGCCAGGAGCCAATGTACAATTTTGTGGTGGCCATTCAGTCTTAACTCCATAAGCCCTCCCCTCCGCATGACCTGAGAGGAGCAGTGAGGCTCCTCCAGTGGACCATGCCTTGGCACTTGCCCCGGTCCCACCCCCTTCTGCCAGAGACCCTCAGATCTGTCCCACTCCTGCCCAGGCCCCCACAGGCACCCTTGACGCGAACGATGTAGCGCTGGCCACGCTCACCCAGTAGGCCACACCCACTCCATCCACGCCCACCCAGTAGGCTGCACCCACCTTGGCCACACTTACCTGGCCCCCTGAGGGCAACTGCAATGCTGATGCGGCCCTCACTGAAATTGAGTTTGACACCCCTGATCTATAGTTATACATTTGTGTATGTGTATATGTATATGTATGTATGTATGTGTGTATGTATATGTATGTATGTATATATATATATGTATATGTATGTATGTGTATATATGTATATATATATGTGTGAGTTTGTGTGTGTGTGTGTGTGTATATATATATATATATATATATGTAAGTGTGTGTGTGTGTGTGTGTGTGTGTGTGTATTCTGAAATAAAGGAATGGAAGAATGGAGCAACCCAAATTTATTATGTTCAGGTTTTTTTTTTTAATTTTTAACTCTCATTTATGCCTGTCAGCACTGGCCAGAAAATATAAGAATTGTACTGTAAAACCTCTGAAAAGCATCAGTTTGCACTCCTGCCATAAACAATTGGGGGGCAAAACAGATGTGAGTTGAATTTGAAAACAGCTCTCTGATATGTCCCTAAAACAATTTCTACCCCTTCTTCCTTTCCTTCAGGCTTTACTTTTCTTTTCCATACATTTGTCCTTCCCTGCTTTATAGCCTCCTTCTCATGCATTGCCTGCCATCCTCCGTTCTTACAGAACTTGGTTTGTTCTCATTGGGTACTTTTATTGACTTTTGCTCTCTAATCTTTTGTTGCGGGTTTTCTTTGCCTCTCACCAACCCTTCCCTGTGAGTCTCGGTATCCTTTCACCACTTAAAGCTCCTGCTTTTATTCTGCCTTCTCTCCTTCTCCTCCTCCTCCCCCCACCTCACCAGCGTCTCACTAAACTCTGTTTCTCCCATTTCTTTTTAGTTATACTACCATTATGAATATTAATGACCTCCTGTAAGGGCTATTATTTATGGCAGAAAAGACTGTCCTTTGATCTGTGGCTTTTTCTCCAGTACGTTAGGATGTCTGCAACTACAGCTGGCAGATCTTTTATCTTTGCATAAGTCTCCTTCTCTTCTCTCATTTCCATCTTTTCTTTTTACACTGTAAGGTTTCATATACACAAACATATACAGAGAGAGAGAGAGAGAGAGAGATTCTTTATCAGGCAATCTTCCTAAGCATGGCACACATATGGTGATTTCAATCCTTCAGACTGTTTCTGCAGAATCCCTAAAGGCACAAAACTATTCAGGTAGTGATGGTGGTGTGTAATTTGTTTTGTACTCAAGAATTCCTGCCATGCCCATATGTATTTAGACCACAGGCAAAGCAAGTTGTCATAGAAACAAAGCATTTCATGAATAAATCAATCCATAACAAACTTGTAAACTTGAGAGGGACCACTGCATTTTAGCACGGAATCTTTTACCTCCATAAATTAATAATGTTTTATAGTGAGCCATACATGGCATTACCCTTCCTCGTTTGTTCTGTCTCGTTCTTTATTATTCTTTGTCCCTGTTCTAACTTTTTTTGCTTTCACATGCAGGAGATCAATCTGTCAAGTAAAACAATAAAATCGAAACTGGTCTGATCAAGCAGGGGCAAGATTTTTCCACCTCTCATTCATGGTGAGATTTTATGGGGAGGAATGTTTGGTCTGATGTTAAAAAACAGGATAAAAAAAAATTGGATTTACAACTGCTCCTTAGAGTTTCACCTGTCACAGTGCCCCCATAGCCACATGACAAAAATTTGGGCTGGCCCACATTTATGACCACCCCTCTTACCATCACCCCCCCCACTGACCCTTCTAGGTGACCTTCTTTATCATCTTTTTCACCTGAGAAGAAGGAGGAGTGCCAGGCAAGCCAGCGAGTGAGAACTATGGATGGGGACGTGGTGCTATAAGTGGGCGCTAGGGAACATAGGCTTGAGGCAATATGGGGCTTGCTGAGGCATGGGGCTTAATGCTTGTGCTGGGGTTTGCAGCTGGCCTGTGTGGGACTTGTTGTGGTGTGCTGTTTGAGGTGGTACTCCAGTTGGGTGCTGGGCCTGAAGCCCCATGCTCCCTAGTGCCAATCCACAGCACCTGCCCCCTGGCCCACAGCCCTCGCCTACTGGTCTGCTTGCCTGGGACTCCTTTCTCTTCCCATGTAGTGGTCACATGAGGTCCTCAACGACCCAAGTTGGTCCTAGAGTTACAATGACAACTGGCATTGGTGGCCTTTCAGTCACTAAGTGATGTAGCCAGATGATGTTGTGCTTTATAACCTCATCCCTTAATGATGAGACATCCCATCCCAATTGCTGTCATGAGTCAAGGACTGCCTGTATAAGGAATGGCCATTTTAAGGATTAAAACATGATTAGAGAGCACATTTTGGAGCACATTTTGGAGTTTTTCTCATCACAGATTCTACTGTGGTGTACTGGCCAGAATGCAATATTGCAGGTTAGCTCTGCCATCAGCCAGGAGTTTGATCCTGACTGGCTCAAGGCTGACTCACTCTCCAATCCTTCCGAAGTTGGTAAAATGAGGATCCAGATTGTTGGGAGTGATATGCCGACTCTGTAAACCGCTCAGAGAATGATGTACAGCATTATGGAGCGATATATAAATATAAGTGTTCTTGCTAATTGCTATATAGCTGTAGAAGAAAAAGTAAAAAAAAAGATTTCAAAGTTTTTGGTACATAGCTGAATATGTTTCCTTTTTTGTTTTTTGGGCAGGGGTCTCTAAAATCTTCAGCAGAACATAAAGTTTCAGATGATTCATCAACCCCAAACATTTATTATATGAAAATAATGTAATAAATACTAGTTCAACTAGTAGTACTATGAACAATAACAATACTACTAATAGAAGACCTTGGATAGTTCCATTGACACTTGTGGGTTGACATTTATCACTTTGGGGATATCACTGTTTTATCACTGTTTTAAGGGCACACAGTTGTATCAGTGATGACTTTTTTTGGACCATCTACAGTCCAACTGATGGACAAGTAAATGTTTTAGTATTGTACTAAAGTTCTCATAGGAGCACACAGTTCTTATCTCAATTATAAGGGGCTAGGCAGGTTGGGAGATTACTTTCACTTTTATGTTCAATCCTCTGTTGAGTAGTCTCTATCCTCTGGACTTCCCATATGTCAATTAAATTCCAAGAGGAAAAAACAATATGCAGGGACTTTCTCCATGAAAGTCTTCCAGGTAGGAACTATCGTCAGCCAAGAGAAAGGTGACAAAAGTGTTCACCCTTCCCTCCAGTCATGAGTGATCACAGCTACATCTTACTTGATTCCCCCCCCCCAAAAAAAAAATTAAGTAACATATTTGGGGGTTAAACCTACTTAGACTGACCAGTGGTTGGCTTGGTGTTGGTTCCAAGCCTTATTGCTGGACCAAAACAAAAGACAAAACTGTTGTAAATTCCAGGAGTTAGAGTTTGGCTGCATAGGTAGACATGATAGGTAAATTAGTACTTTTTAAGAAACAGAAGCTCCTACCAAAGATATCTCAAACATTATGTAATTAGACTAGGGGTGGAGAAGCTCTTGTAGTTGCTTTCACAAATGCAGGAACATTATTTTTAAAATAGTAATCATGGAATTTTTTTCTCTATCTCTCAGAATAAATCCATTTGAGTGATTGGAAAAGAAATAACTTTCATCAACTGATATTCCATGCTAAATAGTCTTCATTTTTTTAAACAGCCTCCACTACATGGTAATGTGTTGGGAGAGCACCATCAGAATCCATAAGCCCCCCTGCTGGATGGGGAATTCTGAAAGCTGCTATCACAAATGGTGTAGGAGAAGAGCAGACAGACCCTGGGGGTGGAGTCAAGAGAGTAATCAGCCTAGAGTTGTTACATTCCCACAAACGGTCTAAGTCCAATCTTTCTTGAATTGATTCTTATCTAGTGCCAATTTAATGCTGTTTGTTAACTAGATTCTTGCATATAAGATGAGCAATAAATCATCTTAACCAGAATTTAATGCGTGGTCCCAATTCTTCACGCCTAACAATAATCTGGAAAACATCAGCATCTGGAAACATGAACTAAATCTATTCTAACAAACAAAGAGCTAAATGTAGGTTAGATCACACCTCTGTCTCACCTAAACATTTTTCTTTCTCTCCCTTTAAGGATGTGCTAGACCACAGGTCGGCAACCTGCGGCTCCGGAGCCGCATGCGGCTCTTTGAGCCCTCCCCTGTGGCTCCCAGCCTCCTCTGCCTTTGCAGAGAGAGAGAGAGAGAGAGAGAGAGAGAGAGACAGAGAGAGGCAATTGCGCTTCCCTGCTTCAATCTCTGTGTGTGTGTGTGTGTTGTGTGTGTGTGTGTGTGTGTGTGTGTGTGTGTGTGTGTGTGTGTGTAAAAGAGAGTGTACTCACATGTTCTCCGAGGAGCTGAAAAGCTTACTGGGCGGAGCCCCTCCCTTTGCTGCATCTCTGCAGGAAGCAGGAAGCAGGAAGGGCAGGAGAGAGCTAGCTAGCCCAGCTAGGCTGACTCAGGAATTCTGGGAGTTGAAGTCCATGAGTCATAAAAGAGACGAGGTTGCCTACCCCTGATCTTGTTGGACAACAGCTTGAAGCTGGCCAGGTGAGCAGCAGATAGGAGGGGGGGGGGAGAAAGAGAGAGAGAGAGAAAGAGAGGGAGGGAGAGAGAGGAGAGAGAGAGAGAAAGAAAGAGAGTGGGGGGAGAGGAGTGGTAGACCAAGGGCAGATAGAGAGGGAGGGAGAGAGAAAGAGAGAGAGACCCTTTTGACATCTAAAATGAAGATAACACTGCATATATCCTTTTTTTAACCTCTGTGTGTGTGTGTGTGTGTGTGTATACACATACATACATACATACATATACATATATACACACACACACACATATACACACACACAAATACCCCCCCACACACAAACACACACACCTATAATAAAGGTAAAAAAAGGATATCTGCAGTGTTATCTTCATTTTAGATATCAAAAGGGTTTTGCGGCTCCCAGTGTTTTGTTTTTGGTGGGAAACGGGTCCAAGTGGCTCTTTAAGTGTTTTGGGTTGCCTACCCCTGTGCTAGACAAACTAATATAGGATTGTCCATCAATTTCCTGAAATCACTCAGGTAGCAGTGTTGAATAAAGCCAAGAAAGACCTGGAAAGCAGTGTTTGTTTTAAAAATAAAACCCCCGGCATATTCACCATTCTGAAATCATTTTTAGCCCTCCCCCACCCCCTTTTAGATCTAGGATGTAAATTATACCAATTGTAAGGAAGGATGAGCTGGAAATGCAATAACTGATGCCTCAAATCTCTTAGCTATTAAACAACCTTAAGTCCAAGGAATAACTTAATGAGCATCACTTGTTGCAAAATGCAAAATCTTCTTCTACACGCGCTGGTTAAGGTTGTCTTGATACAATTCCCACTTTTGGCTTCTTCCTCTTTTTTTCCGCTGCTGCTTGTCAGATTGCATTAAAACCAACATGTGTTCCTGGAAACATACATATTTTCCACCAGTAGCATTTTGTTCTCCTGCATAATTAACAGTGGCTGCTGACTAATCTCCCCCACAGCAAAATGTGCACCTCATCCAAGAAGGAATACATTCCCCCTGGGAATGCCAAATGCAAAGTTTAATTGCAGCATTAACGAGGTACGCACATTTCTTCTATAGCCCAGGATTTGGTGAACGTTGCCCTCCTCATCTGACTTTATTTTTATTTTGTTTTCATTTTTACAAAATAAAAGGACTGGAAGAGTTTTGGGAAGGAGAGGAATGCCATTTCTTGCAATCCAAGGAGGCTCATAAACAGAAGGTCTTCCATGGAATTTCCTTTTTGCCACCTGAAGAAATCCTGGTTTAAAAACAAATTTATTAAATAAAGTGGGTGGGAGTGGTTGGTGACAATCAGTTTTTGAATAAAAATGCATCTTTTTAAACATATATATGGAAAGGTTGCGCTGGAGAAACCCCATGTTTTTTATTTCACCAAAAGACTTTTCCCTGCGCCCTTCTGATACATCTCACAATCATTATAATATTATAGTGATGTGTTTGTGTACGTGTGTGTGTGTGTGTGCGCGCACACATACCTACACTCCCCTCCATAACTTGTGCCACACATTTGCATGCAAAGCCAGTTTTGGTCTACTGGTTAAAGCACCAGGCTAAAAGCCAGGTGACTGTGAGTTCTAGTGTCACCTTAGGCATGACATCCAGCTATGTGACTCTGGGCCAATCACTCTTTCAGCCAAACTCACCTCACAGGGTGGTTGTGTGTGTGGGGAAGGAGAAATAGGAGGAGGAAGAAGGAGTATTAGTTACTGTACGTTCACTGCCTCGAGTAATTTATAAAAATAATAAAAGTGGGATTTAAAAAAATCTAGAATAGGGATGGACATATTTGAAAAATAAAGGGCACAACACTCATTCAAAGTACCTTTTAAGGTAGAAGTTTGTCCTGGAGGATTTCAGCCTTTACACTCATATGTGATAGAAGTAAAGGAAAGGTCTTCAAAAATTTAACATTGAAAGAGAAATTTAAAATTGAATTTGCTGCAGTGGAAATTTACTGAGTGGAGAATCAGGAAAGGATAACATAAAGGCAGGTTGTAAGATAAATACATAGGCAAAAATTAGCTAGGTCTTAGAGTGGGAAAGGAAGAAGACAAGCTATAAAAACATCTGTAAGAGAAGATAACTAGCAAAACAGGAAAGAACCTATTTTTCTAAGAAGTCATAAAAAGGGGAGGTGGCAGAACTCAGGCAACTGAGCATGTGCAATTAGTTGATTAATATTAACTGACACACTTTGCATAAATTATCTGTTAATTTTAATGTACATGTGATATATGATTTAGTATGTGGCAGGAAATATGTAGAAGGCGGTTGGAAAGAGTGTAACCTCATAGTACCTCAGCCAATGGGGAAAGAGGAGGGATGTGGCGGCCGGGACAGGGCTGTATAAAGAAGGGAATATTTTGGCTTGGAACTTCGGAGAGAACCAAGCTTTGATAGCTTCTCTCCCCACTTATTGCAATAAATGAAACAAAAAGCCTTCACTGTGTCTTGGCTGGCTATTGGTCAGGTGAGCTTGCCTCTGGTCACAAAGGAAAGTAACCAGAAGCACATAACATATGGGAAACCATCAGAATGAAGCTTTCTAAGGAGGCCCAACCAAGGTACTTTTCAAAGTGACGGTCCCTGTGTAAACTTGATGAGGTGGCAGCACCCAACTGGAAAAATAGCAGGAGGCATGAGAAGTAGACCTTGCCTTCAAAAGGCTAACACACACATTTCTGCTCATAATCTCATCCACATCCCCCCATTTACTGGGGGGAGGAAGCAAAAAGAATCCCCCTCTCACACATTTCATGAGGATGGGGGCGGGGGAGGGGTGGAGCAGCAGTTTAATGGGGGAAAAAAGGAATATTGAGGGGTGGAAAGGCAAAACGCAAAAGAAATAAGCAAGCCATCTTCCCTTTTGGATTTTAGCTCAGGGTTCAGCTTCCCAAAGATTTTTTTTTTTTTTAAAGGCAATCAGGAAAAAGATAACGCTACATGGAAGCATGTTGTGTTTGCATTCACATCTGACATTAAGGGCTGAAAGGTGGAATTATAGCAAATACAAAAAGTGTTCAAACTTTAAATGGAATAGGCCAGACTTGAAGCAGCGGCTCAAAGCGCTAACGTTTTTTTGGCCATTAATTATTAATAGGCGCTAGCAGCTCGTTTAAAAGTTTTCCTCTAATGACAAGGCTGCTTACAAGATAAACATCATCTTTGGGCCGGTGCCTCAGAAAGGCATCTCTGTCTTTTCCGAGCCCCAAATGTCAAAGATCTAAAATAAAACAAACTAGAAGGAAACTGAGTACAATTAAAATTATTCTAAGATGGCGGCGTCTGGATCGGCTGTGGCTGCATTGGCTTTCAAAGGTGAAAAGTTATGGGAAGGATATTAAGGGATATAGGCCACATGAACAGGAAGGTTTTAACGTGTTTGAGCAATGTGGTGGAACTAAGGTAACATACAATATACGACTGACAATCTTTGCTGGCATGGTGAGTTTCTAGTTCAGCGGTTCTCAACCTGTGGGTCGGGACCCCATTTGGGGTCGAACGACCATTTCACGGGGGTCGCCAAACAACGCAGTCCGCCATTTTTTTCCCCTTTTCCTTAGCTGTGCTATTCCTTTTATTCTATTGGCTTTTGAAAGCCAATAGAATAGACTCTCTTGAATAGAGTCTAATTCTATTGGCTTTCAAAAGCCAATAGGAATTGTCCAGGCTGTCTCTGCCCTGCTGAGCCTGCCAAAATTCCCATTCTGCAAACGGTGCTACAAGTTGTCTGCAGCGAAGGCGAGCTGTCTGGAAGTTTCCACCCCTCCCTGCTGAGCAACTACTAAAAATGTAAGTAAAAGAGGGCCAGGGGTGGGAGATGGGAGGCCGGCAGGCACAGGGAGGGTTGTTGGCATGCGTGGGGCCCGGTGGGTGCCTTACCTCCCTTGGGCTGGGCCAGCTGGTGGCCCAGCCGGTGGTCGGCCTGCGCCGTCTCTCTGCCGCTTGCCAGCTACGCCTCAGCCGGTGCAGGGGGCAGCACCATGCATGTGCGGTGCTCCCAGGCAGGGAAAATCCTCGACTTATGACCGGTTGGGTAGTCCTCGAATTACGACCGGTTGGGTAATCCTCGACTTATGACCGGTTGGGGGTCACGGCATTAAAAAGGTTGAGAACCACTGTTCTAGTTGTTTCGGAACTGTTGGTGACACTGTTAAAAGTTGTTGGTGCTGTTTGAAATTATTCTGCCGGCAGCAAGATCTGACTGCTGGCCCAGCGACGGATTCTATTGCAAATAAAGGCTGTTTCCAAAGGAGGCAGAGGAGGAGAGGTTCCGGGGCTTATGGAGTGAAGGAACTGGATGAGGCTGTCGGCAGGCCCAGAGGATGGGAGAGAGGCTTTTGGAGGAGTTGGTGCCATCAATAGCATTCTCCAGGGGCGAAAAGGAGTGAGGCCTCTTTAAGGAAAAGGTGGAAGAGACAAGATCAGAAAAAGGAAAGGAGGCGAGGTTGTCATGCAGGAATACAAGCTAATTTGAGTGCTAATCCACATGGAGCTCCATTTCCATCTGCCCTGTTTGCCATAGTTCGCTCCCTAGAGACTAAAAGGGAAGATCTGTAACTTGAACTGGAGTGTATATCGGAGGTGGTGATCCTTTGAGAGTTGTATGCAATGAAATTTCATTTTAATGTATGCAGATTGGTGTACTTTCAAAGTGACAATAAAGTTGTTGTTGTTGTTGTTGTTGTTGTTATTATTATTATTATTATTATTATTATTATTATTATTATTTAAAAAAGTCCAGCCAAATGATCACCCTGCCCACAAACCTGGGAAGCCTTTAAGATTATTGATAATTTTCCTGTTGTTGTGCCCTGAGCTTCTGAAAAAAAGATGTGGAGTGATCAAGCATTTGGAAGATCCCCAGACACGGCACTGTTCAACCTGTAACGTTGAAAACTTCCATCTTCTTCAACTTTGTGTCCTCCCGATGTGTTTAGTAACTTTCCAGACACATCTGGAGAGCACTAGACTGGGAAAAGATATTCTTGCACTATGCAGAGAATAGTAGAGAGTTGGATCACTGCAAAGGAAGCCTACTCATTCAAGGATCCATAAATATTGTACTCAAATTATTTCACTAGGCCCCACTAAAGTCAAATGTAAGCCTGAATATCTCATTGTAGCCTAGTCAAAATGTAAGATTACTAATCCTTCAGTGAGGCATTGACAACCCCCCCTATCTTCATGCAGAAGCAAGGACATACTACCATAGGAAGACGAATTTTGTTAAAGTACTCAAAAATCCTCTTTGTGACAAACTTCCAGAATCATAACACCACAACTGTGCGCGTGAAGACTATTTAGCCTTCCCAAGTATACGTTGTTCTGTATTATTGTTTTGTGGTTAATTGAGAAGGAAAAGGCCATAGCGGCCTCCATGATGTGCAGCATCCATATTATGACAGCATCCCTGGTGGATCATACCTTTTTGTCTAAAATGTATCTTTGAGATTCCTTTCTCTCTCTGTTCACCCAATACTTGAAGCGAAAGCAAATGGAAGCTTTTCAGAGCCTTCCCATTAAATTATACTATTCTGATTTGTCTTAGTGATTCTTTTTTCAATCTGAATCCTCCAGATTATGAACCTTCTTTCTTAACTATCTCTGCTTAAGCCTGAGATCTTTAACGAACTCTGAAATGTGTGGAGTTGTCAATGGTCTCTCTGCTTGGTTGTTTGCTGGCAGATAATTCATTATGCAACAAGGTAAAATTATGATGATTATTACCTGGTTGGGTAATGAATTGTCTGCAAGCAAACTATCAAATTCAGAGACCACCACCAACTCCACATACAACCCTGAGCTACAAGTATTCTGCAGGATCCAATGTGGGACCAGAGAATTTGTCTTTCGAGGTTTCAGAGTCATGCTGGAACTTCTCTCTAGCAGTGTGTGCTGTTCTCTGTGTGGTATGTTGTGTGCCTGTGTGTCTGTTGTATGTGGCTTTCCAGACGTTGATTGGGATGTTGATGGCTGGCTATTAAGTCATTGGCTGTCCTTTGCTTGTGCTGCCCAGCCCTCGACTTCGAAGTATTTGATAAGCTGGTAGTAAACCAGCACTCCTGTTGGCAGGTATTCTCTACAGGTATTCCCTCCCACTGAGGTGTGAAATATTTTCATGCTTCTCAAAAGCACTGTTCTTTCTGTGCCTGCGATGTTAAGCAGACATGGTCTTTCATATCCACTTTGTAGATTGCACTAATCCACATAGAAGATGTGCAAGAACAGGAAGCCAGAGAAGTTTAACTCTAGTGGCAAGGCACTACTTATTGTACATCCTTCTCTTGCTTTCTTCACTATACTAGCTGGGTGGCTGGGCTTCTTGTATCCCAGAGAGACAATTTGTATGCAGAAGAGCTTTCTTTCTCACCAGGGAGGTTCCTTCCCTCATGAGAGCTCATAGCTAGAATACATCTGGATTCATTAGCCTTGGATAGTAAGGGGCAAGATATTTTTGTTCCATAGTTAAAATTAGAGAGAGCTGAGTTCTTTTCTGTTAGAACTGTTTCGAAGGGATTGCCATCAGGATAAGGAGTTCAATATAGTGTCAAGTCCACTGCTGTGACTGAGCAGTTCCTTTGCTTAAGTGAAATTCTACCCCTCAGTATTTCTGCCTCAGGGAGTATATATCAGTGGTGGCGAACCTATGGCATGGGTGCCAGAGGCGGCACTCAGAGCCCTCTCTGTGGGCACGTGCACCGTTGCCCCAGTCCTAGGTTTTCAGCTGGGTTTTATAAAACCTTTTCACTTTAGGACTCTGCCGCCATGTACAAAAAAAAAAAAAAAAGGTTTAATCAATCAGTCAATTTCAATTTCTCGTGGGAAAAAAAGATCTTGCAAAGTTGGAATTGATTGATTGAACTTTTTAGTCCCACCCAGTCTGCCATTACCACTGCAGCCATGCCCACCCAATGGGCCACACCCAGTCAATGGGCCACACCCACTTGGCACTCAACAATGCATAAGTGGGTTTTGGGTTGCAGTTTGGGCACTCGGTCTCTAAAAGGTTCGCCATCACTGGACTATATACTAATACAAACAGTAAGTTAAAACAGTAAGCAACAGCAGTTTTACACACAAACACACACACACACACAAATATCTGGTAACTAAAAAATACAGACAAATAAAAATATGCATGATCAGTCTGTAGGAAAGTTCCTCCCCCTCCCCAGGATAAAATATTCTTTATTCTTAATATTAAAAAGAGGCGGAATATTATATTTCCCATAAAGGAGAAGAGGAGAAATATCTTCTTAAAGGCAGAAAGCAGTCCTAGTCTTCCTGCCATAGGAAAACAACCTCAAGCAGAAGCCTGAAGAGGCTAGTCCAGGGGTAGGCAACCTTGGCTCTTTTATGACTCGTGGACTTCAACTCCCAGAATTCCTGAGCCAGCCATGCTGAGGGGAAAGGGAGAGGTTTCCAAGCTGAGCCATGCTGGCTCAGGAATTCTGAGAGTTGAAGTCCATGAGTCATAAAAGAGCCAAGGTTGCCTACCCCTGGGCTAGTCTTTGGGAATGGATTTTTTGTATCCATTCAGAAAGCTGGGCCACTCTATTCATAAACAAAGAGCAGCCAAAGAATGTATAAAAGCCCATCTACTCTCAACCCCATTTTGTCACCCACCCCAGAAACTTGCTGCTATCACTGTAGTCTCTGGCTACCAAATAAACAGAGATGTCCTTTCCAAAATGCATCCTGCCTACAGATCATTTTTCCAGCATCTTTCTCCTGGCTTGGAACCGGACCAGATTTTACTGCCAACAAATCCAAATCTGGGTCCCTGTCTAGTTATGAGGCTCACTGGATGATCTTAGGGGAATATCCCTCTCTAAAGCTAACTTACTTAATGTTTGTTAGCTTTAATGCTCTGGGTGCATATGTGAGCCTTGCTGCAAGTTGGACATGAGCAATGATTAGCAATGAACAATGACGCATGTTTTGTGACTCTGAGAGAAAAGATGTGTTTACAGAAAACATTGCCAGAGACCAACAAAGCCTAGCAATCGAGTTAACTGCTTTCTTTTTTTTTTTTTTTATTGAAATTTTTCAAAAATTTTACAAATAAACATCCCCCCCCCTCCCAAACCACCCCACCCTCCCCTCCCCGACTTCCCAGAACTGAATATAGGATTATTTAACAAATTTTAAAAAATAACGTTTACAATTTATAAGATAATTAATAAAAATAATAAAGGTCATAATAATAATATATATAATGATATATATAATAATAATATGCATAACATAAGCTTTAAAATGAATAATATATACTAAAAAAGAAAGAAAAAAAAGAAAAAAAAGGGAAAAGAAAAGAGAGAGAGAAAGAAAAAAGAAAAAAGTAGACGAAAAATAAAACATATATATAAAAAAAATATATATAAGTAATAATACGTAAAGAAAAAAAAGAAGAAAGAAAAAAGGAAAAAACAATCATTACAAGTTATAAAAAAGCTAAATGGTATTTTTCCATATCCAAATTATATTGTATGAAATTTATCCATTTTTCCCATACTGCAAAGAATTTCTCTTGAGATTGCTCCTTTAAAAAAGCCGAAATCTTTGCCATTTCTGCCAGATACGAAACTTTGTGAAACCACTCTTGCAAAGTAGGCAAGGATTCCTTCTTCCAATATTGCCCTATTAACAGCCTAGCGGCTGTAATCAAATTTAACATCAATATAACCTCCTTAGCATCACAATCAGTAACAATACCTAGTAAAAATAATTGCGGAGTAAATTTTACCCTCCGTTTAAAAATTCTTTGGATATTCCACCATATCTTAATCCAAAAAGCTTTTATATGCTTACACGTCCACCAAGTATGATAATAAGTAGCATCCAAATGTCCACATCTCCAGCATTTCGGCTGCAGATTAGGGTACATAATAGACATTTTCTTTGGATCAAGGTGCCATCTATAAAACATCTTATAAAAATTCTCTCTTAAATTTTGCGCTTGTGTGAATTTAACATTTCTTATCCAAATAAGTTCCCAGGTATCCATTGAAATCGTTTCACCAATATTCTGTGCCCATTTAATCATACAATCTTTAACTAATTCAGGTTCTGAGTCCAATTCCACTAAAACCCCATAAACTCTCTTAATATGGGTTGGCCTTTGATCTCTTACTTGTTTTAAAAGAGCTTCATCTTCTCTAAGCCAGCCCATTTTACAATCCATCTTCCATCTGTCCACTATTTGTCTGTATTGGAACCATGAATAAGTTAAATTTTCATGCGTTAATTCTTCCAAAGATTTTAACTGCCAATCTTGGCCATCCCATCTAAGTAACTGTGCATAAGAGACCATATCCATATTAACCCCTTTCCTTATGCCTTCTATGGCATGCCGAGGTATAGCCCATAATGGTATTTTGAAGTCACTTTTATAATACTTTCTCCACACTCTAAGCAAAGAGATTCTTATAATATGAGACTTAAAAACCCAATCCACTTTTTTATTAAATATTAAATAGGCATGCCATCCAAAAAGTAAGTCCCAACCTTCCAAATGAAGTATTTCTGTATTTGTTAAATTCACCCAGTCGCTGATCAATGTTAATACTACAGCATCATAATACAATTTCATATTTGGTACCTTGAGTCCTCCTCTCTCACGAAAATCTTGCATTATTTTAAGTTTCACCCTTGGTTTTTTCCCTGCCCAAACAAATTTATTAATACCTTTTTGCCATTCATCTAAATTACGTTCATTCTTTAAAATAGGTAACATTTGAAACAAAAAAATAAACTTTGGCAGGACATTCATTTTAATAACTGCAATTCTACCCATAAGGGATAACTGTAGATTGTTCCAGTTTTTTAAATCCTTCTGTACCTCCATCCACAGCTTTTCATAATTATTTTTATACAGTTTTGCATTAGAAGCAGATAATGTGACCCCCAAGAGTTAACTGCTTTCTAACAGAAGAAAAGGCCTCCATAGATTTTACTGGACAAGGAAGGCAAAAGGACGTGATCATCTCAGATTAGTGGTGTCCTAGACAAGGACAGAGTGATTGAGAAAAAAAGGAAACAGAGTGAATCCTTAACTTCACCCTTTGGCCTCCCCTTGTGATAAGTGGCTCATGAGGAGCTCAAGAGAGACTGCCATTGGACTGGAGTTCTGGTACTGTATTTAAAAGTATTGGTAAGAAAAAGTAAGTAAAAGTGGGATGAGGTCTCTGCCTTGACAGATTTGGAAAGAGGTTGCTATATTAATTAAATAACTAAACTTTTTCTTGCTACTGCTGCTAGTGCTATTTTCAAAACAGCAACATTATCATCAGTGACTACAATCAACCAGTGGAACAACCTGCCTCCAGAAGCAGTGAATGTGCCAACACTGGAAGTTTTTAAGAAGAAACTGGACAGCCATTTGTCTGAAATGGTATAGGGTTTCCTGCCTGAGCAGGAGGTTGGACTAGATTACCTCCAAAGTCCCTTCTAATTTTATTATTATTATTATTATTATTATTATTATTATTATTATTATTATTATTATCATCATCATCATCGTCATCATCATCTCCAAAGTCCCTTTCAACTCTGATATTCTACTCTACTATTATTATCGTACATTAATTGCTTATTATTCTTAAGGAATGCAGTTGGTTTGACTTTATGGATGGGACAACCATTTATCCTTTAAAACAGGAATAGATAGGTGATGGGAGTAGCATTTTGTATTCACACAATGCTGTGAAGAGTTACTTCCAGTTCAGCCCAGAATTCACTTTTCTCTTATTCCAGGGCTTTGCTACAGTTTCTAAGTACCCCTTGCTTCAAAATAATGACAAACTGCACTGCCAGTTTTCAGCAGTAATGAATGGGAAATATCTCAAAAATCTCAAAACTCACAGGAAAAAAATGTGGTTTAGGGACTGGCCTCCCTTTGTGATGGCCAATAACAAAAGCCTCAGCCAATTGCAGAGGCATCTGATCAGCTTCCCAACCTTCTATCTTACAAGAATATGTTGAATTACAGCTTCCAGAATTGTAGTCATTTCTGCAAATCAATAATTAACCACTTTCACTTTTTTAGTTGTATAAATTTTGACTTTTCTGTATTACTGCTGATACCTGGCCCCAGGATGAAGAATAGAATATATTGACAAAATACATCTTTTCACTTATTCTCATCTGCTCCTGGGGAGCACTTCTTAATTTGAAATGAATCCTCCTTTTTTTAATCAGTACATGAAATTTACATATTTCCTATCAGCAAATCTTCCTGACATTAGTCAGGAAGCCTCAGCCAATCATGGTTAAATGCCAAGAAGATGTCTCTGATTCAAATCTTTATGTGTGTCATTCATATGTTACATTTTGAGGAATGCACTTAAAATCTCTAAGGTGTTTAGCTTTAAAAATATAAGGTATGAAGTTGTTTTTTGGCTGAATTTGAAAGGGGAACACACCCCATGGTGTTTCCCTGTAGTTTAAGAACCAGAAGATATGCTTTCCTAGATTGTAGTTAATTTATTGTAAAGAATATTTTCAGTACTGAAAGTATTCTTTACAATAGGTTGGTATTTAAGTGAATGCTTTTATTCAACACTATGTACTTTAAAAAAAAGAGTGATTTGTCAAAGTAAGAATGAGAGAATATTTGGTTTGCTACCTAAATGGTTGTTTTAGAGGTGCTAGTTATGTATTTTAGACAGAAGAAAGATAATAACTGACCTTCGGGTCTGAATTTGTCCTCGACATCTTCAGAGTCATTTCAGATAATGGAATCACTTCAGTGTATTTACTGTGGCAGCTTATTTTATTGAAATAAAAAACCCCAAGTATGAATTTTCACTTGCTGGCTTGCCTGGCTGGCTGCCTGAAAAACAGGCAAGGTTTTGGGCAAATAGAAATAATTGTTTACTAAAATTGTAATTTGCAATGGCGACTAAAATAAAAATAACCTAGTGGTAAGCCTGTCATTTATATTTACCCTAAAAAATTGGCACACAATAAATTATCTCACTGATGGATTATCCCAAATTTAGAGTTATGTCAAGAATGTTATATTAAGAAACCAGATTTGCATCCAGAAGTATGCATGGTGAGCATTTATGAGTGGGTTTCCACTCCTGCTTTTTGCCGTGGACCAACCTTGTATGAAAAGTTAGACTAAGAAAGATAGCCAGGCATAAATAGACAAATGTGAAGATGATTTCAAAAGATCATCATCATCATCATCATTATCATCCAGAAATCTTCTGGGTTGATATTTGTTCATAAAGGCAGTTTTAGCCAGATTGGATAATACCAGTTTTAATGGAGTGGTTGTATCCTAATCAAGGTTCATTTTATTTATATTACAGCATAGGAATAACATTAGATGAAAGTTTATTTTTTACTTATTTGTTTATTAGATTTTTACCCTATGTTTATTACTTTATAGATAGCTCAAGGCAGTGAACATGCATAATACTCTTTCCTTCTCCTCTTTTCTCCACAACCTCTCTGTGAGCTGAGCAGGGCTGAGAGACAGTGACTGGTCCAAAGTCACCCAGCTGGCTTTCATGCCTATGCAGAACTAGAACTCAGAATCAAAGTCACCCAGCCAGCTTTCATGCCTAAGGTAGGACTAGAACTCAACAGTCTCCTGGCTATTTGGCTAAAGCCATCCAACTGGCTTTTGTGCCTAAGATAGGACTAGAAATCACAGTCTCTGGTTTCTAAGCCAGAGCTTTAATCACTACACCAAGTCAGCTCTAATGACTGACCTACTATTCAGTAGTGGATTCTAAGTCACCCTGCTTCTGAGAATCTACTTCTTGTCTTCATTATGCCCCCACCCCTTGGTACCATTGTTTAGGTCTATTTGGAGATAGCCTCAGTAGTGCTACAGAAGAAGAAGGAGAAGGAGAAGAAGAAGAAATAACTACCATCAAAGAAGCAGTGGAGAAGCAGAAAACAATTTTAACAAGATTAAGATGGGCTGGAGGCCCAAACTGACCATTCTGAAGCTCCATGCAGCTAGAACCTCTTTTGCTGTGCTGCATAAGATGTGACAAATGGATTACAAAGTATATCTGTACATAATAAAGACCATTTGAGAAAAGCCTTATCTCTCTGCCTGTACTGTGGTACGCCTGGATAAAAATTTAATAATCCAGAGGAGCCAAAGTAGTTCGGTAAATTAAGACTGCATAAATACCTGTAAAAATTTGACAAGCATTATAACTCAAAGCCTATTGGAACAGATGTCTGCAAAAGCTCAGAGTCAAAAAAGACATTCGTAGCCTTACAAGCACAAAGAAGATTTAATGAGGCTAACAGAGAGCTGCTAAATGAGATCCCAGCCAGATCCCTTGATCATAGGTTACTTAGGAGGTTCGAGCAAAAGAAAGGTTCTTTTCCCCCTTCAATTGGTAAAAATATTCTTCTCAACCCTAATGTAATACTGGAATTGTCTTATTGTTGCTACGAATTTAATGTGTGGAGCGTGTTTTGGGACTCTGGCATTGGAGGTGAGTGTTACCACATTTGCCACGTGATTCTAAAACTTGAGAAATAGTATTTCTTCACTACCATCTCCCGAGGCAGTTACGTCTTTCCTAAACTGATGGGTTTTTTTAAAATTGTTTCTTGTAAGCACAAACTCTTATCTGATAGATTCTTACCATAGCTGATTCGTTTTTCTGATAACAATCAGCCTGCTCAAGATACTCTCCTCGGTGTGAAGATAATATTGCAGTTTCTTCACTAAATGGCCCTCAAATTAATTACATAGATCTGAGCAGACTCAAACGATTTCCGCAGACAACAGCTTCCTTGTTGACTTTTCTTTTTTATATCTATAATAATTTGTATTGAACTTTAAAAATGCAAAGATAAGAAAGCTAATACAAACTGAGAAGAATATAAAAGGTGAAAAGGAAGGAGTGTGCATCTCAGCTGCATGAGTTGCATTGGATACCTGTTTTCTTCTGGGTCCAGTTCAAAGTGTTAGTTATGACTTTTAAAGCTCTTCGTTGCATGGGGCCAAAACTATCCGAGAAACCACCCCTCCCACTTACATTGGACCTGTCCACCTGGTCCGGCAGGAGGAGCATGTGGCAGATTCGGTCGATTTGAGAAATTCAATGGATGGTACCACTTATGGTGGACATGCGATAAAGCAAAAAAATATTGGAGGAGTATTCCTATTTTAATACAGAAAAGGCTTAAAGAAAACATAAAGATGAAACCAGAAACTTTCCATTTGGGCTTAATGGAAAAATAGTAAAAGTTTAGTCTGGCAAGATTCTGTCTACTGGTGTGAGGAAAAAAAAGAACTGAACTTTGGCTGGATTATTCTATGACATTCTTGGTCTGGGCCTTACAGATTCACTTAACAAACAAAGCTAAAAAGGTCACAAAATAGGGCATGACTTGCTTAACAACTAGTCCAAAGTGTGACTGCAAGCCAAGGACTATCTATAGTCCATTCAATTCCCACTTTTTACCTGCAATGCAATGGCCATAAAACCACAAATAAAACCTTTTAATAATGAGCTATAAGAAAAAAATATATAATAAATACCTGATTCTCTCCTAAAAACTTCTAACATCTTTCAGATACAAGTGACATCTAAATGACACATTCCACATAATTTAGAGACTTAGGGGTCTGTTTCTTAACAATAATTTTAAAGGAACTAGGTTTTTTTTTTTTTTGCTTCAAAACATTTGATTTATGCTTGCTGTTCTGATAAGATTGTCTACTCCAAGGGCCTTTGGAATGGGATATATTTCTTCCCTCTCTTAAAAAAGAAGCAGTGGAGGCCCTCCTCCCTAGAACTATTTGTTGGAGTTTGTTGGAATTTGATCAATTCCTCAATTATTTCAATGTGAGAGGCCAGCATGTTCAGTGCATAAGGTTTTTTGAACTGGAAAAGAAGGTCTGAGTTATTTTTGTTGAAAATTCTCAGTCAAGACAGCATTGTGACTTTGAATGTGAGAACAGCTGAACATATTTTCAGTGCCTGCTTGTAAATATTCCCTCTTTCTACTCCTCTATTATTATGCTCAAGGATGGCTCAGATTAACAATGGACGCTAAGTAGGAACTCTGTCAAATCACTAATATTAAAATTTTCATGGAAGGTTCTGTGAAATTATTTTGAGCTGCTCCTTTTTAAATCATCATTGGCACCTTAATTAGGTTCTCTGTTGGGAGCTCAAAAATTTGGGTTTTTCCCCTCTCCTTTTTATTTTCACATAAATTTGTGAGATTTGTTAAATGGAGAGATGGCCACACAAACATCTAGCAAAGTGTTATTCCCGGAGCCTTGCAACCGGCTCGGGCGTTTGCAGGCAGTCCCGGGCAGGTGCAAAGCTGCCCGGGACCAGACAGGCTGTCGCCAGCGCCGTGCGCATGCGCGGGTGCTGGCGCGGGAAAAGTAACCCTTTTACCCGGGAGTTGCCTATAGAAGAGGCTGCGAGGCGTTTGGGCGAGGCTGAAGCCATCTTCCTGTAAGCTGAACGCTGAATAAAAGAAACTGAGAACTCCAGCTGCTTCTCGTGTCTATTTTCCCGCCACGGACTCAACACTGGCGACGAAGGTGGGATGCCTTGCACTACCTGGAAAGGAAAAAGTGTAAGCTTACCCAAGGGTCCTGAGCGGCGGAAGAGGAACGGCGTCGACTCGGCAGCTGCCCGCCAATCAGGTGCGCATTCGGGGGTAGGCTGGCTGATAGACCCGTCTCCTGAAGATCCGAAGATGGCAAAAATCGGAAGGCTTTCGGAATTCGACGTCTCACATCCAGAGCGGTGGGAGTCCTACGTATCCAGAAATGGAGACTACTTCAAGGCAAACCAAGTGAGGGAAGATAGCTTGAAGGCTGCCTACCCTGCTTTGCGTTGCGGTCCAGACGCCTTCGAATCGCAGAAAACCTTGCAGCACTGTTCCCAGTAGAGTCCTGTAAGCTACGCAGAGACCTGAGAAGGGCTGTCTGAAGGACCACTTCACCCCAAGTGATCCGTTATCTCATGGCGCCACACCTTCGAGTCAGAGGGATCAACGGTCCGGGGAGTCAGCCAAGAGTACATCGCCGGCGTTAACGGAAGGCCGCCGAAGCCCTGCGAGTTCAAGGACCTCGAGGAACGACTGATGGGACGCAGTGCGTGGTGCGGTTGAGGCATCGAGAGCTCACAACAGAGACTTTTCGCTAAGGAATTATCCTTACAGAACGGCTTTAAGGGAAGCACCGCGGAAGAAGCAGCAGGCATGCGGCCGTCAAGAACATGCGGCCGATCAGAAGCAGTGCAGAGGGCGCGTCCGTGCACCCGGAAGACGTCCGACGAAACTCCGAGGAGGAGCCGGACGAAGAAGTCGACCGTCTACACCCTGCGAAGGAAGAAAAACAGAAGGGAAGCTCTTCGGCTCCGCTCAAGTGCATCGGCTGTGGAGGTCGCCACAGGAGAACCGACTGCAAGTTCCGCTCCGCTACCTGCCGGGCATGCGGTAAACTAGGGCACATTGCAGCTGTGTGCCTGGGCCGACGAAAGGCACAACCCCAAGAAGAACGCCTGAAGGGTCCCAGATTCCCCAGCCAGAATATTGTGGAGGTTTTTTGCGCTTCGCGTAGCAACATCTGTAGAACAGGCACACACAAGCCCATGAAGAAAAAGCTGTCACTCAACGTGAAGCTACAAGGGGTTCCATTATCTATGGAACTAGACACAGGGTCTGCCCTGTCCATCATTTCATGGCATACATTTAGGAAGATTTGTTCCAGAAGTGGGTCTAAGGCCAAGTTAAGGCCTTCTGATATTGTATTAACAGATTTTCAGAACTCAAGAGTGTGTGTTTAGGGGGAGGCCACCCTTAACGTGCAATACAAGAGTTTTGAAGGTCCACTAGACTTATTAGTAGTAGGGGGTGAACGAAAACGGTCTCATATGACTCGATTGGTTTGAGGCCCTGGGTATACACGTCACAGGACTCAACAGCTTTACAAACACTCGACCATACAGGAAGTCTGTCAAAGACATTTGGCAGATGTTTTCAGCCCCCAGCTGGGCATACATTCAAAGGACCAAACCTGTGTCCTTAAAGCTAAAGACGCCCACTGTCACTCTCCATTAGGATTTAAAGCAAAAGGGTCGCCTTTTGCTTTAAAAAGTAAGATTGACTGAATTAGACAAACTAATCCAACAGGGAATCCTAGAACCTGTTGATTCCAGCCCGTGGGAGACCCCCATTGTCACGCCTCTAAAGTCAAATGGGGACATTCGCATTTGTGCTGATTACAAATGCACACTCAATAAGGCATTGCAGCAACATGCCTATCCTGTTCCTGTGGTCAGTCACATCCTGGCCTCTCTCAAGGGGGGGCGTGTTTTTTGCAAAGCTTGACCTAGCTCAAGCATATCAACAGCTGCCTGTTGATGATGATGCTGCCATAGCTCAGACCATTGTGACCCACAGGGGAGCCTTTAAAGTAAAAAGGCTACAGTTTGGAGTAAATGTCGCTCCTGGGATTTTCCAAAGCGTAATGGAACACACACTACGAGGTATACCAGGGGTCTGCCCCTACTTTGACGATGTCTTGATTGCAGGAGACTCCACACACATTCTAGCTGAAAGACTTAGGGCTGTCCTGTTAAGATTCAGGGAATCAGGCCTCAAGCTCCGAAAAGACAAATGCAAGATCGGGGTGCCTTCTACTGAATTTCTGGGATTCAAACTTGATGCTGCTGGGATTCATCCTGCTGAATCCAAACTAACTGCTATTTTACAAGCACCCAGGCCAAAGTCTAAGGCCGAACTTCAGGCCTTCCTAGGCCTCCTGAATTTCTACAATTCGTTTCTTCCACATAAAGCTAGTGTAGCTGAGCCTCTTCACAGGCTACTAGACAAACAAGCTGTGTGGCTGTGGTCACAAGCACATGAGGCTTGCTTTAAAGAAGTCAAGGCCTTGGCTCACTTCTAACAGTGTTCTTGGCACATTTCAACGAGTCTCTTCGCTGATGTTGGGCATCGTCTTGTGATTGCATCCCCACTACGGGGTTGGAGCTGTCCTGAGTCACCTCAGGTCTGATGGAACTCAGGTTCCTATTGCATACTACTCCAGAACATTGTCTTCTGCCGAGCGCAACTACGCTCATATAGACAGGGAGGCTCTGGCTGTTGTTGCTGGAATTAAAAAATTCCACGATTTTCTATATGGCAGGCATTTCACGGTCTTCACTGACCATAAGCCTCTGCTGGGACTGTTTACCACACGTAAGCAGACTCCCCACCTCCTTTCCCCTAGAATGCTTAGGTGGTCTATTTTTTTGTCTGCATATGATTTTTCATTACTCCACAAGCCTGGGAAAGAAATGGGCCATGCTGATAGGCCTCAGTAGGTTGGCCTCTGCCAGTAGTAGAAATCTGACCTCCAGCGCCAGGCTGTCACATTCTATCAATCCAAGCCTTGCCCGAGCTCCCTCTTAGTGCCAGGATGTTACAGCTGAAACGGGTAGCAGATCACACAGTGAAAAGAGAGATGATTCACGTGTCCGCTCCTGGGTCCTGTCCGGGTGGCCTGAGCACTGCCCTAGTCCTGATTTTCAGAGTTTCTGGTCCAAAAGGAACGAACTGTCCCTTTCTCAGGGTTGTCTGCTTTGGGGAAACAGAGTTGTCATTCCCACCTCAATGAGGACTATGGTCTTAGAATCACTCCACGAGGGTCATCCTGGCATTGTTCGTATGAAGGCTCTTGCACAAGCACTTGTGGTGGCCTGGCTTTAGATATCAAGATATTGAGGCTAAGGGCACGTCATGCCACCTCTGCCAACGATCCGCCCAGAGATGCCCCAAGCTCGCTGTGCATAAGATGGGAGGAAACAAGTCCCATGGTCTAGGGTGCACATTGACTACGCTGAGGGACCCTTTCAGGGGCTCAGTTGCTTCTTGGTCCTTGTTGCCAGGCCATTCAAAAATGGCTTGAGTTTGTGCCTGTCTCCATCACCCACCAACGGAACTGCAAAGACTATTCAAGGTATGCTGAGAGGGGATTTTTGACTGGCACACAGGGCTGCCAGGATGTCATCCGTGTCCGAGGCACAAAACAAAAAAAACCAAAAAAAAAAAAACGGCCCTAATTCCCTCCCTCCGAATTCAAGCTTTCTTACAAGGCAACCCGATTCGTCATGCCAGGAGACGTCTTGCGCCTTTTCACCCGTCCACCAACGGTATGGCTGAACGCATGGTGCGCATCGCAAAGGACGCCTTGAAGAGAATCACCTACGGGGACTGGCATCACAGGTTGGCTGACTTTCTCCTTTCTTATCGCACCACACCGTCCACTTCTACAGGGAGAAGTCCAGCTGAACTTCGTTGGGGGCGCCAACTTACTAGTAGACTTGACCGGTTGCATCCGGACAGACTGCCTTCATCCACCTCACATCCTAGGGCACCTAGACGACTACTTGTGGGTGCCCCGGTTTGGGCTCGCACTTACGGGCCTGGTCATACATGGGTCCCTGCTTCTGTGTCCAGGATCACAGGTCCTCTCTCCTACGAGGTTGCCCTGGACAACGGTCGTGTCCTACGTCGGCACATCGACCAACTTCGCCCTAGGCGAGACTTTTCTGCTGAGACTCCTGGGTCTTTTCCAGGGGGGGAGGGGGACCCTTTGGAGCAAAGGGAAGGGCAAGAGTTACTGCCCATCTCCACTGAGGGAGCCACAAACGGCCCATCCCAGGGTTCCGCGAGAGCTCCGAACAAGAATTCCATGAGCTTACCTAACTACCAGGCATCCACGCCTACTCCAGCCAGGGAGTCACCCGGGGGCATACTCACGTTCCACACACGTCACACAGCACTCCAGTCACGGAGGATACCCGGGGGCATCCCAACAAATCATTCCCCGCAAGAGAGCTGGCACACAATCCCCAAAGTTGGCCTGACCTTACCCCAAATCCTACAGAGGGTCAAACATACACAGAGCTAGTCTAGGAACCAAGTCCCGACTACAACACCCCTAGCACAAATCAGGGGACACCTGAGTTTTGGGAGAGTACAGAAACCCACACGAGCCCAAACACAGAATGGGGTTCAGGGAATAGACAGCCTCCTGACAGGTCTTGGACTGACCTAGGAGGTTCTACAGAGACGCCCAGCAGCGGCTATCACTTCAAGGGGCCTGAGGGTCTACAGCTAGGTAGGTCAACCAGGTCACAAAGTAACAGAAGCCCTGGCCTGAAGAGCCCGGTGGGCAAGCAAGCAGGCCAGGCATCGGGGCACAGTCCTTGGAAGACACCAGGGCACAATAGAGAGAACAGGCTCACGCCTACCTCCAGTCAGGGGACTTATGCCAGTAACCCACAGCTAAGAAGGTCACAGAGAGCAAAGAAATCTCCTAAGTACCTAGAAGACTACATAACATTGCTGGCAAGGCAAAGGCCAGTAAACAGTGGGAGCACTGGGGAGCAAAATGTCATATAAAATAAATGTTGTATGTTGGTAGTAGTTTTAGACCGGGGGAAAGGGGTGTTATGTCCCGAGCCTTTGCAAACGGCTCGGGCGTTTGCAGGCAGTCCCGGGCAGGTGCAAAGCTGCACGGGACCAGACAGGCTGTCGCCAGCGCCGTGCGCATGCGCGGGTGCTGGCGCGGGAAAAGTAACCCATTTACCCGGGAGTTGCCTATATAAGAGGCTGCGAGGCGTTTGGGCTGGCTGAAGCCATCTTCCTGTAAGCTGAACGCTGAATAAAAGAAACTGAGAACTCCAGCTGCTTCTCGTGTCTGTTTTCCCGCCAAGGACGCAACATGACCCACCCTTACTACTCTGCATGCAAGATGAAATGAAAGGAAACAGTAAACATAAGGAAAGAATCCTGGTCTAAAATCAGTTTAAACTTGATAAACTGCCTTTTATAAATCACTCCATACAGTATATATAATTATACTATTTGGGGTAAACATGATGCAGAGTAAAGAATATGTATAAGAAAGGCATAGGAAATTAAAGACATAAAATGAGAAAGAGAAATGATAATATAGATCAATCTCATTTTAACCAACACCATTTAATTATACTATCCTTGGAAAGCTACGTTGCCTCTCTTACATTCGTACATTGCTCCATACTTTGTATCTTGTTTTTTTTAATTTCTCATCTCTCCTCTCTCTTCTTGAGGATTTCATCAACTTCATTTCTCCTTCATCTTTACCCATCTACTCTTTCTTCACATGTTTGTTTTGTCAAGCCTCATTCATCTTCTCTACATGACCAAACCAGTTGGAGTTCTTCTGGGACAAAGAGACAACAACAGCTTCTTCCTATGAAGAAAGTAGTTTTTACAAATTGTTAAAACAAGTCAGTTGCTGAATCTACAAGCAAACTGTATCCATAGTTTAACAATTCTCTAATATCCTCTGTGCCTTATGCCATATTATTTTGTAATCTCACGGCATTTTAACTCCATTTCATCAGTTTCCTTTTCTTAGACACTAACTTTATAATTTTTTTTTGTTCCAATTCCACTCTTCCATATAGCTTGTTATCATCACAAAGATGTCTAAAATACTCCTTCCAGCATTCCTTCAATTCAGTTTCATCTCAAACTATTTAATTGCTTTTATTTTTGATTCCATTCATTTTGCTGGAGGTCCTCTCTGCCCACATCTGAAACTTTTTTTGTACATCAAAAACACTCTGGTTTTGGAATCTTTGCCTACCTTGCAAGAGTGGTTTTTTAAAGTTTCTTATCTGGCGGAAATGGCAAAGATTTCGGCTTTTTTAAAGGAGCAATCGCAAGAGAAATTTTTTGCCGTATGGGAAAAATGGATAAATTTTATACAACATAAATTGGATATAAAAAAATATTATTTAGCTTTTTTATAACTTGTATATAATTTTTGATATTTTATAGATTGTACTTTTTCTCTTTTTTCCTTTTTTTCTATCTCTTTTTTTCTTTCTCTTTTTTTTCTTCTTTTTTTTAAGTATTTTTTCTTTTTAATGCTTATGTCATATATATTTTATTATTAACTATTTTATAAGTTGTTAAAATCTGTTTAGGTTTTTTAAAATTTTAATTAAGCCTATATTCAGTTCTGGGAAGCTCGGGGGGGGGGATGGAAGGGGTGGTTTGGGAGGGGTTGGGTGAGGGTTGTTTTGTTCTTTTTTGTTGTTGTTGTTCTTTTTTTGTTATTTGTAAAAAAATTTAAAAATTTTCAATTAAAAAAAAACACTCTGGTTTTCTCCCCCCCCCCACTTTTGGTATAATTTGATAGTCTTAACTATTCTTTGCTCTCTTTGTGTACATCATTTACAACTATCTTTTTCTTTCTATACAAATATATAGGAAATTTCTCTGATTCCTCATTTTTTTGCAGGAACTATCTTCTAATATGCCTGTTTTTTTCTCATCCACAGGATCCTTCATTTATTCTCCTAAGTATCTTTCTTGTGTTTCCACTTATTGTAACTCTACACAATTCTATGGTACATTGCAATACAATTCTTTTTACCCTGTTCCAAATTCTTCCATGTCTTCTTTCCTTATGTTCACTTTACAGTTTTGGCACAGTTTTATCCAAGCATGCCCATGCTGTTCTATGCAAGTTACGATTTCCAATGTAATGACTAGCTTGCAAGTCAACATATTGTTGCCCACATCCCACCAGCTAAGATGTATGTGCAGTGCACCATCACTCAAGATGTGATGAATTTCAAACTATTGCCAAAGATGGTTATGTAGGAGCTTACCATATTTTTTCCCTAGTTATTGTAGATGGGGACAACTGGGAAATAGTTTTTGGATTGTAGTTATTCTGTGATTCTACATATTTGCCCAATTTCTGAGGACTCCTATAAGCAGACTATATAATTAAGAAAGGGCATTTCAAAATGATTTCAAATGCAGAGCAAGTGCTCCTGTGGTCATTATAAGAACTCTCTTTTAGTGATCTAAATGCTACAACCCAGCCTTTAGCTTTTGCCTGATCTAGAGCATGGAATTATTTTGCCTGCTTTATGAATTTACCAATTTACAGCTCCAGCTATAATAGCTCTCAGAATACTAAATAATATTCCTTTAACAAATGTTTGATATTAGATTTGCTCCTTTTCCTTTAACATGAAGACATATGGGCTGGAAATTTGCCAATCAGAACAGGAACTTCTAGCCAACCAAAGGTACATGATACAGCTATGTAAGGTGGTTCCACCCTTATCAGCCTCTTCATTCTTTGATCTGGCATTAAACACTCATACATTTACTTTCCAATTTTTAATGTTAAGAAACTAGTGATCCTTTTCCAATGAACTGGGATTTCCCATGTGTTTTCAATCCAGTAAAGAAAAACAAAAATTCTGAGCTTAACCTGAGGCATAATTTTGCAATTCAGTGATCCAACAGGATTTGCTGTTCCTCAATCTCCATTTACTTCAATAAGCTTGGTGAAAAGTTCTCTTGTCTGGGCCTAAAGAAAGTACTGGATTTAGCGCAGAAATGATGCCAGGGTGGATTGTGCCCTATATTTATCTTATCACAATCTTCTATGGACTTAACTGCCTTTGATCTTATCTAATAATAGATAAATGGCTAAAATAATCACCATTTAAATATATTAGGTTGTTTGACATAGGTACTACACACAAGGAAAATCAATAATGATTATACAAACAGGAGATACAATGTAAACGGCATACCACAAATGCCTTTGCACAGTTAGATAACATCACAGATCTCCTAATGAAAGTCAATAGCTATTTGTTTTCAGAAGCAGCACTTGAACTTTGAGGGTATTCATTTTTGCAATTACTAATCCAGCTGTGTGTGCAAGGTTTTAAAACAAATGAATATCAAAGAAAGAATGACAAGTAGACTCAACAAACAAGTGTATGAGAAAGAGCTTCGGTACCCTTTTGAAAAACAAGTAGCTCTATCAGTTTTCACAAGAGAAAGCTAGTATTATCCAGATCAGCTTGATGATGAATCACTCTCTGGGCGCGATATAATCAAAATTATGTTAACTGTTTTTAAAAAGGAGTATATAAGTGGACACTAATGACCACATGGAAATCAATGCCATATTTCTATTTTTTCTGCATTCATATTCTATTTATCTACCTACCTACCTACCTACCTACCTACCTACCTACCTACCTACCTACCTACCTACCTACCTACCTACCTACCTACCTACCTCTTCTTTGTGGCAGCCCCTGAGATATTGGAACACTGCTATCATGTCCCCCCTTGTCCTTCTCTTCATTAAACTAGACATACCCAATTCCAGCAACTGTTCCTTATATGTTTTCACCTCCAGTCCTTTAATTATCTTTGTTGCTCTTCTCTGTACTCTTTGTAGAGTCTCAACATCTTTTTTACATCGTGGTGACCAAAACTGGATGCAGTATTCCAAGTATGGCCTTACCAACGCATTGTAGAGTGGTATTAATACTTCATGTGATCTTGATTCTATCCCTCTGTTAATGCAGCCCAGCACTGTGTTGGCTTTTTTGGCAGCTGCAGCACACTGCTGGCTTATATTTAAATGATTGTCCACTAGGACTTCAAGATCCCTCTCACAGTTACTACTATTGAGCAAGGTACCCCCTATACTATACCTGTACGTTTGGTTTTTCTTGCCTAAATGTAGAACCTTACTTTTTTCACCATTGAATTTCATTTTGTTAGATACCACCCAATGTTCAAGACTGTCCAGATCCTCCTGTATCCTAAGCCTGTCCTCATTGCTTGCTGCTCAGTCTTATTCCCCCTTTTCCTGCTGGGTTTTCATACTACAGTTTCTGGATTGTATGCTCTTTGCAGACTGTAATCTCAGTTTTGATTATGGTTTTCCATAAGGAGACCTGCATATCGATAGTGCCATATCCATTGAAGCACATTTAGAGAAACAGTAGTTTACTATTTATATACCTGTAATTGTGGGAGCTGCCCAAAATTCAGTGAAAAGCTAAACATCCAGCTAAAAAAAATTATTAATTGGTAATTATGCCTGTTCTCTTTGAAAATGAAGGACTTCTGAAGGTATGAAATCCAACATTCTGTATCTTTGATCTCTTAGCTCCCCCCAACATGGCTGTCACATTTACTGTTTACATTTTTCTTTGTAATCACCTCTATTATGTACTTCGTCACCTTCCCCGCCCCCATGATTGGACTTAATGGTTTTAAACGGGAAGGAAATGACTTGTTTTGGCTGCCAGCACTTGACACTTTTATGGGTCATTTGTAATGAAGCCATTCTTTGGTTTTAATGGAGACCTTGATTTGGATTGGTGTGAATAATCGTCAAAAGGTGATTAATTAAATAATCCCCACAAGCAGCCCCCTGTAAAATGGATCAACACATTACGTTAATGTAATACACTGATCCAAAAGTTAGTTTATTTCTGCAGTAGACTTTGAATTCTATGCATTTAAACAAGCTTTAAGCCCAGCTGTATAATTTACTGCACATTAATTATACATTGCGCGTGTCCAAGGAAAGTGTTTTACACCTTTTTTATTAAAGCTTAGTAAAGTATACTGCCATGGTGTTCAATAACAGAAAGCTAGCTACTTGTAGAAAAAAATATAATTCACCCAACCATTAAGCAGAGTCATTTGAAAATTAAATAAAATTCACTTTGATTTAATTTCAGGAAATGTCAGCATGTTTTAGAAATGTGATACCTTAGCTATTGAAACAATCTATTATTTGTTGAAAGCAACTCCTAAATGTTTACTTATGTGGATTCAAAGACTTCGAAGAAGGATAGTTAAAGGGTTAGTCAGACATGAGATAAATTAATAAGCTCTACAGAATTATCAAGTGGTGTTCTTGAATTCAGGGAGTACTCCAAGGAAGCAGGGTCTGCTTTGAATTTTTTCCCTGAAATTAAACACACACATCTACTCAAAAGATACATAAAAGCACCATTGCCTCTATTCTATTGACCTAAAGTTATTTTAAAAGGTTTAAATCCTGAGTAAATAAATGTGGTATTTATTTATAACAGCAGTGGCTTTTCTCTCTAAGGCAAAGATTTAATGTTAGGAACAGCAGCCAATACTATTAATTTACGAAGCACAAAAAATGTTTCTGTACAGGACATTTTGAAAGCAGGGACCTTGGTGTGCCTCTTCGCACTTCAAATTCCAGGTGAGGAACAGCAAGCAGGGTAGGCCAATTCACAAACATTTGTGGTACAAGTGACACAGACAGGAGGCAAGTGCTTGAAAGTCTTCATGAAGGACAAGCAAAGGGACTCTTTCCTAGTATATTGGTCTACCTCACTTGCACTGGGATATTTCCCCAGCTCTGATGCTGAGATAATGAAGCCTGAATACAAGCTTTTTTGCATGAGAAGCATGCTCTCTCATCAAAATATGGTCCCTCATTTGCAGCCTCTCATTTTATCCATTTGGATGCCACTGTCATTCACTGATGCTCCATATGGGGTATCCCAACGATGCTTTTCAAAGGGCAACTGGACTTTCTTGTTTTTTTCCTTGAAAATCCAAGAAGCTTCTTCGGTTCTGACTGAATGGTGGGGAATGGAAGGATTTATATTCCTTAGCAGTCATCTGGTTGTTAGCACTCTGAAGGTCAGTCATTAGCTCTCTGAGAGTTGTTGAGGCCACTTGGGGATTTATCTGTACCTCTGATTCACCTGAATCAGCAAATGAGTGTGGAACCTTTTTAGAACAGCTGAAAGGACTATGCTGTAGACAAGGAATAGATGGTATTATATCCCTCTGCCTCTGTTGAGAGAGGGCTGTTCAGTTTTAATATAGATGGCCTCTTTGACCTCTCTTTCAGACCAGTACTCCTCTCTGTCCAGAATGTGTCCTTTGCTGTCTTCAAAAGAGTGAACTTTGTCTTTCAAATGCAGATGGACTGCTGAATCTTATCTGATGGGTTTATTCTCCTGTGTTGTGCTGTGCATTTGTGAAGTGATTGTTTTGCTTCATCAATGTAGAGCTCTGCACATGTCCCACTGCATTGCACAGCATATACTACATTGCTCAGTTTGTGTCTGGGTGTTTTATCCTTCAGATGGACAACCTTTTGCCTTATTGTATTCTTGGGTTTAAAGTATGTACATATGTTGTGTTGGTTGAAAATCCTCCTGAGCTTTTCAGATATTCTTGTAACATATGAAATTACAATGTTACTTCATTTTTTGTGTTTGTCTGTTATGGAGGAGCTCCGGCCAGATCATTTCTTCTTTGCTGGTAGGGGTAGGCAGACCTTCAGCCCAGTGGTGTAGGGTTCTGATCATTCCCATTTTGTGATCCAGTGACTGGTTGGAATCAAAATGTAAATATTGATCTCTGTGGGGGTGGGTGGGTTCTGAATGTTGAGGCATCTGTCTTCCTTAATGTGTACTGCACAGTCTAGGAAAGCCAGACTATTTTCTTTAACACCTTCCCATGTAAACCTCATGTACTTATCCACACTGTTGATGTGTTTGGTGAAGGCCTCCACTTCCTGTGTTTTAATATCTTGACCCAAGTATCATCCACATACTGTAACTATAACAGTGAGTGGGTGAAATTCTTGTGAAAGAGTTTAAGGCTTTGGTTTGTATGTCTTCCATGTAGAGATTGACTACAATGGGGGACACAGGTGGAAGTCATGATGCAACCATGTTTTTGTCGGTAGAAACCATCATTGCATTTGGTCAGGCAGGGATCCAGTATGGCACATATGAGGTCTGGGCTGAAGTTAGTTCTGTCATTTAATGTGCTGTCTTGTAGTAGTTGTTTTTTCACTACCATGAATATGGGTGGAGAGTGAAGCGACATCATAAGAAGCCATGGTTTCATCCAGATCCAGTTTAATTTCCAAACCTTGCTGACAAAGTCCTGTGAGTTGTTGATATGATGGGTGGTGTTGCCGACTAGAGGAGCTAATGTAGTGGTTCGATGTTTTGCAATGTTGTATCTGACTGAATTGATGCTGCTGACAATTAGCCTGAGTGGAATTCCCTCTTTGTGGATTTGAGGGAATCTATATATACCTGAAGTGGCTTCCCCAGGGTAAAAGTTGTAGTATTGTGGCTTGTCAATGGCCTTGTCTTTCAGTAGTTGTTGAAGAAAATCAATGACTTTTTTCCTATAATTGCTGGTATAATCTCTCTTCAGAGTCTCATATGTAGCAGTTCACCTTGGCATTGTAGTCATCTGTGTTCAGGATATCTGTACTTTGTCTTCCTTCATCAGCCAGCAAGATGGTAATTTTGAGCCTCTTCCCAGATGTTTGGGTTTCTTCCTCTTCCTTTCAAGGAAAAAAACCCAAGAAGGTCTAGTTGCCTTTCGAAAAGCACTTTTGGAACAACCATGGCCTGGATGATTTGATTGAGAATCTCCATAGAGACTTCATATGGAGTGTTTGAAGAGGAATTCATTCTGCACACCACCATACTAGAGAAAGAACCATATTTGCAGGTCATGTTTGCTTATTGC